>NC_137463.1:192982897-193582897 GCF_964235325.1 Thermobia domestica | reverse complement strand
TGCCTTTACTTAGTTTAATACTGAAATTTGTCACTACTGCACAAAACTGCAACTGTGTGGCTACAATGTGTTCAAATACAGTTAATTAATATGTAATAGCAATAGCAACTGTAATAGCAATATTATTAATATCTATTCTACAGTTACATATTAGTTGGTTGGAGTTTAGTCTCTTTCGCCACCGAGACTTCTTGTGACTACAATTATTACAATCTCAATAACTGGTAATATCATTATTCAGTATAGTATTTGCATGTTTTGTTTTCATCAAAACTCTTTGTACGAACATACGTGTCGACGAGAATATGCCATCATTATATACAATACAACTTTATTTATGTCAAATATGCTCTGCAATAGAGTAGTGCAAATGCAAACTTTTTATTTGATTCAAATCAAATCAACAGGAGGCAAAAAATCAAAACCTAAAATATCCTGTGACAATTCTACTCAGAAATGCACCATCTTCGATTTGAAAACGACGTGAAAGTTCCTTACAGCCATAGACACAACACTCTCTTAACAGGGGCGTCATTTCAGACTTTGCTTGAGGGGAGCAAGAGCACCACCGACATAACACTTTGACGTTTTGTATTAGTACATTAGTAGACAATACATTAAACTATATGTATTCCTCAAACTCTTGGGGGGGGGCAATTGCCCCCTCCTGCCCCCTAAATGACGCCCCTGTCTCTTAAACCAAACGTTAATAGACGTGACAGCCATTTCACAGTCACTTTTGAACCGCTGGTCAAATGATGGTTGCTAAATCAAGAATAATAAACAAGATGGTGGCTATTTCCTTTCCAGAAATAGACATATTTTCCCTCATTTCGTTCGTCACCACTCAATGATCCTAGTCCTGCCGCAGGACACCCTCCATAGAAGGTATACCACTTTCAAACTGTCTAAACCACTCGTAGACTTATTGCTGGGAATTACACAAGTCACCATATAGCACTTGCATCCTGCAAGGAATTTGAATTGATTTAATACGTTTTCGACTCGAAACAAGCACCAGAGATCATCTAATGCGATGCGATGCATGTCGCAAGCAGGACTTTTTTCTTTACTGGTACTTTTTCAGTGTTCCTTCCACCTGCCGGTCATTCTTCCAATAAGAATAAATCGTACAACTTTTCAGGATTTTGTCACATTTTAAGATTTCCATCTGATCCCCACCCCCAATCCCCTCCCGTATACTATTTGATCTGAAACTTTTACAACAGCTAATCTGTTTCAACGTTGCCATCAAATTCAGTCTTTGGTATTGATTGTCGGATATCTGCGTGTGTAAAACTGCTTCCGGAGTTCCATCTGCACAGATTGTGACTGCTAGGTGGCCGACTTCCGTGAGAATATGAGAATGCTCACTCATTTCTCTACTGTGCCGGCTTCATAATTGGTCATTTGCCTTCCTCGGTTTAGTGTGGCTTTTAATGTGATTAGAAAGTTACTGATCTCCATACAGTAAATACCGAACAATTAAAAGAATACTATCAAAAATTGACTCTTTAATTAAATTGTTAGTGAGTACAAAGTTTGTCTGCTTATTCGTAACGAAATAGGTATTTGTGAAAAGTGTGAAAATGTCGTACCTCGACAAAATATTCACCAGAAAGTACAATATGGAGAATGTGGTAATATTTATCATAGTGTTTGCGTAAATTAAAATGAAGAAGATGTGAAATATCTTTGCTCCATGAATCAAGCTTGGCATCATAAGAACTGTGAGAACAGCGCCGTAACTTAGATTTTTTTCTAGGGGGGCAAGCATTAATACACGTATTTGAGCTCCCTAGAAAAAGTTTTTCCTAATTCTTGGGCTCCCTCATTCCATCTCTCTCTTGTTCTTTATGGGCCTCTCGAAGCCTGTGGGCCCTTCCGCACGGCAAGGTCTGCGGGGCTGTTAGTTACTCCCCTGGGACAGTTTCATACATGACAAATTAATCGAGGGAACAATATTGACAAATCTCAAAGCCATACGAATAAATATTATTTCTAGAGCCCTAATATATATCGAAATGGGTCCACGATTCATTTTTGTTTTATTTACCTTTTGTGTGCTGTTTTGTTTAAGTAATAAGTGAACCTGTTTGATGCTTCATTTATGATTTCGTGTTCGTATCATATATGGAGTTAAAATTTTTGTCTTAAAATGGGCTCCCCTCGAACTGCGGGAAGCTTCCCTGGGGGGCAGTTGCCCCCTGCCCCCCCCCCACAAGTTACGGCTTTGTGTGAGAAAGTACGTCATAGGCTTATAATAAGTGAAACCTCTTTGGAAACTGCCGAAAAGCTCCTTTCGTTAAGTGACATGTACCAATTACTCTTCGTCAAGAAGGATACTTACAACTGAAAACAATCTCATAAGCAACCTCAAGAGGTTTTAAACAAACCTCTTAACTTAGATCATAAAAAAACTGAATGAAGATGCAAACATTTTAAGGAAGTGTGTGAAAATAATTGATGAACTAAAAAAAATAACTCAAAAAAAGTTGATAAGTTACAATTACAGGTTGACGAAATAGATCAATACAGTAAACGAAATACTATGGAGATTCACGGTATCCCTCTTTTTTCTAATGAGGATGTTATTACCCTGGTTGAAAAAGTTTGTAATGTTTTGGATTTGAATCTCAAGGATTAAATGATCAACGTCTGCCACAGGTTGAAAAATTACAAAGCCAGCCTAACTCAATTATAATTGTGAAGTTTGTTAAACGACTTGACAAAGATAGTTTCATCAGAAAAAGAAAGGTTAAAAGAAAACTAAATTGTAAAGAATTTTCTATGGGGGAACTATCTTCGTCAATCAAAGTCTGTCATTAAGTAGAAGAATTATATATATATATATATATATATATATATATATACAGTAGGGTGGTCCAAAATTTCGAAAAGTCGAAATTTTTTCGAGGCACCCCTTTAGTTTGTTCTCCCTTACAATAAATAATATATATAAAATTTCAAATCAAAAGCTCAATATTTAGAGGTTGCGCAATCGATTTAAAGATTAATAAAATTAGTGCTTTGTCGCTGTATTGACAATGGGATATATTCTGCTTTTGCAGGGGTGCCCACAAGGGGGGGCTATGACGCAAACTGCGTCATTGAAATATTTGGGGGGGGGTAAAAATCTATATAAATATGTTTGATGGGGGGGGGGGTAAAATTAAGCGAAAAGAATATTTTTTCATGGAAGAACACCTACGGATAGACAATTAAGGGGGGGTGCGTCATCGACATAAGGGGGGGTGGGCACCACTGGCTTTTGTGCATTTGTTCTCCTATTTCCACTTCATATCATTATTTTTTGCAATCATCTTTGCCACTGTAGAAATGTTCCAACAATGATGAACAAAGCATGCAATTGTGAAACTCAAAAATAGGGGGATGAATTGGTAAATTTAAAGTATTAGTGCTAACAGTTATGCTTTTGTTTCGAGCGATAGTGGCAGTGGCAGTAATTTGGAATAAAGTAAAACCTACTCTGATGACGAATACAAAGCCACGCAGCAGCATGCTATTTAGAAATCAACTGACATAAAACGAAAGCGAAAAACCCGGAAGAAAGTAAGTTGCTACTCCGGAACTTGCTTCTATGTTAGGTAGATCGAAGTTAACAGGGAAGCAAATTTCGTTATAGCAGCAATGGCCAAATTTTTGAACCACAATCTGGATGAAGATGCCCTGAGTCGTTCATCCATCAAACGAGCTCACGAATGCCATCGTCTTGAATCAGCTGTCATCATAAAGAGGAAGTTCCAAGCAACAAGCGCCCTTGTTGTTCCAAGAAACCATCGATCGCCTACTTGTAATAATATCTGGAATGGGAAAAACTCAATTGCTCGGAGCCCCAAAATTGAAATGTGGGACTGAATGGGCTCAAGCCGCATGTGCTAGGTGCACTGAGTCATGGGATATTGTTGACGGAGTAAATGCAATGTGTTGGATACAACTACCAGCAATACTATACTGTGCCGCTTGTGTGGTAATAGAGCGGGAAATTAAGGAAAGCCTTTTGTATTTAGCTTGTCATCACCACATACTTTAGATAGTTTTCGGTGCAGATTTTAAGGAATGTATGCGTATCCTCCGCATCTTCCGAAGGAGGTGTATCTTCCGGTCCAGACGTAGCGTTTTAAAGCGTTTTAAAGAAGCTTGGAATTCCTTGGATTACACGTGCTATGGTTCAGCAAAAGAAATATAAATTTGGCAATATCAGAGATGAACTTATAGATTTCGCATGTAGCCATCTTCAATGTAGCCAGCCGAGAGACGAATATTATGAATTATTGGAACAGACTATTATATTTCTTGGAGGAATCCAGCCCCATGGAGTGCGACTAGCGGCACCAAGAGCTATTCACCACAACAGGGGCCTATTCCATCATTGAACTTTGTAACTTTTCACTTTGCGCTTTTCAATTTGCAACATGGTTTATGTTCCATGAAAAATATTTCTGCAAAGTGAAAAGTGCAAAGTGCAAAGGGAAAATTGCAAAGATTTTGCAGAAATTTCTGACTTTTGTTCCATCATCATCTTAAAACTGAAAAGGAAGAGTTTGCAAAGTTGTATCGTATTTTGCAAAGAGAAGTTTCGCTTTGCCTGAATGATTGACTAAGAGGCATTGTCGTTTGAAAATGTTTCGGAGATTATTATATTCATCAAGTGATGAATCAAGTGAGGATGAGATTCCTAAGAAAATGTGTAAAAGCACAATTAGCTTCCATGGCATGAATTTATTTCAGTTTAAAGAATACTTTCGTTTGCCAAGTGAGCAAGTAGAATTCGTATTGTAGCACATTGGAGAACATTAACAAAGTTAACGCTATAATTACGCAGATGCACACTTGGCAAATACACAAGGGAAAACATTCTCCAAATCCATAGCACAGGACAAATGAACCAAAACCCAGACTGAGATAACTTTATGTTCCTATTTTTAATTAACCGATTTGTATATATATATATATATATATAACAATAATTGTCGCCGAGACCCAACTAAACTGATAATTTATTGGGTTTGTTGCAAGACATGATACCAACTACGAAAGTGTAAAATTAATAAATTCTTGTATAAAATGCATTCAGTAAAAATACCCTTTTAAAGTTATTCTGTACCTGTTCATAATAAACTAATATGTGCGTCATGTAAGCGATTGTGAAATAATCTACTTGCAGAAATATTTGCTTAAGAACAAACATGACTCAAAATAAATAATATTTATAAAAACTGATACGACAGCACTTCATAGTAACAATTACCACTAACTTGTTAAATACTGGATGTAAAAGGACTCAGTCTAAATGAAATAATAGGAACACATTTACTTTACTGGAACACATGAATTAACTCAGTTAATAATTACTACTTCGCAACAGAAACTTTATTTATGCATTACATGGATTTTAACGTAAGCATTTATGTCATGTCTGTCGTTTATAGGAAGTCAAATCATACTCTAAAATAAAATTCCCATTATACACTGTAATTTGTGACTCTAAACCTTCTTCTTCATCTTTCAATTATTCAAACCTCGAAACTCTCCTGTTCATGAGTAAGAACTTTACAAAGACTTTGGAACTTTGCAGTTGCAGAACATCAAATTGCAAAGTTATTCAAAAATAATAGTGGGACTCAAAAACTTTTCGCTTTGCAAATTTTGCAAAGTGAAAAGTGAAAAATTGCAAGGTTCAATGGTGGAGGTGGATAGCAAAAGCACAGCACGCATTCAAAATGTGGTTTTTTGAAAGACCAATTCAACCTTACTCACCAAGAAGAAAAGGGGTTGATTACGTTATTTACTTTTTTTAGTTAACGTTTATGTGGAAGCATGGTTCCCATCAGCAGTTGCTGCAAGAAATGATATCGAATTATTGAAAACCTTCTTAAATATGAAACAGACAATTCAGTCGTTTACAAAATCCAGGAAAAAAATTCGTGGTCATCTATGGTATTTGTGCGGAAAACTCATTGGTTTGGCGCTCTTCGCGACGAACTGTTTGCAGAAACAAAATAAGAAATGATGAAAAACGTGAACACAGATACGAGCAATGATGAGTCTCCAAAACTCCTGTAAATACTTGGAGATGTTTTTGTTTCCCTACAGGATGCCTAGATCGAGAAATTCGTAACGAAGTACACTATGCAGTTTTTATAACGTCTGAGTATTCGAACAACATTTCTTGCACAAAATCCTGAGACATGGAAATTCAACACTGACTACTTAGCTGATTATGAAGTAGTTAAACACTTGCAAGTAGTTAATGATCATGTAGAAGGCGGAGTTGCCCTCATACAAGGGTATAACGGTACTATCACAAAAGACATGGTACAGAAACCGTACCAAAAAGTGCAAGTTCGTGCGGAACAGAAGAAGTAATATCAAAACTGTTCAAAGAAACCATATCTAAGTAAACACAATATGTGAAACTGAACTGTAAAAGTAGAGTTGTAAACTGTAAAACGATTAAACTTTACGTAGTTTTAATAATTTAAATATAATCAGTAATATACTTTTATGTGTAATTATGTAATATGTATATAATAATATGTATAACAAAATGTATAACAATATATGTGTAACAATGTGTATATACCAATAGCATTCAAACTTTCAGTCGGTTTGCGCAACCATTAAAAATTGTTGTAAAAATTTAAAATTTTACCAGTGTATCTATTTTCAGTGGCGTGACAAATGTTAGGGGTGTCACAAGTGAAACTCGGAAAATATAATTTTCTCTAATTTTTGAACCATCCTAATATACAGTCTAGATACTGTAGACGAGATCAAAAGTTTGCTGTAAACTAAGCGATTGGTGATATGCATTGTATAGCATTTAATTTTCAGAATATCGGAAACCTGAAACCAAATTAAGGGATTTATGTAAAGGCATCGCTACAACAAAATTTAAGATTATTATCTTAAGTGAAACTTGGCTGTGTGACAATAATTATAATAGTGAATTTATCAATAATAGATACAATGTATTTAGACAAGATAAACCCAATTGTTACAGTAGTAGATGAAATATATGTAAAAAAAAAATGATAATGAATATTGAAGACATTGAAGTGATTTGTCTCAAATTAGTAATAAGTAACAAACTTTACTAGTTAATATCGTTTTGTTTTCCATTGAATTCTAAAATTAATAAATATCATACTTTTTTTTTTTTTTTTTAGCAAAGTCTAGAGCATACACAATATTCAATATTATATGATTCAGGCGCGTAGCCAGGATTGCGTGATTTCAAATTCTTTGACTCTTCCAGGATATATCGCTCACCTCGCAACCATGTATTGCAAGTAATACAAATTTTATCATAAGAAAGAGTAACCAAAAGCTTTCTGTAGTTTATTTTTAACGCTGATTCTTCTTTTTCTCATTTCATTTTGTTTCATCCTTCCTTAATTTTTTTCATTTCTGGTCTCGAAGATGGTGGTTTGGATCCCCGGACCCCCCATGGCTACGTGCCTGATATGACTTGCCTTCAATATTCCGTCAATTAAAGATTTATCTTATAATCTTATGAAAAGTAATCTTTCTGCATCTCATTATCCAATTTTTTCACTATATAATTTAAAATCATACAATTCTATAAAACGATTACGATAAAACTTTGGATTTAATTTTATGTAATGTAAAGAATGGGATTACAGTAAGTCGTAATATGTGTCCTTTCGTAAAGAAGATAAACATCATCCTTCTCTGAATTGTCAATTTTATATCACGAAACAGGTTTAAGAATATCAATTGTAGTCCGAATACTACATATAATTATAGGAAAGAAGATTTTGTAATTAATACAAGGGTTTACAGAGGGGAAACTGGAATATACTAAATGTACATAAGGACGTTAGTGATGTTTTGGAATATTTTTATATTTTTAATAGTATCATTCACACGTAAGTTTCCAAGAAGACATTACATAAGAAACATTCATATCCATTGTGGTTTACTACAGAATACTTTAAAACAGAAATAATATTATATAAAATGAAAAATGCACTCATATTATAATTTAAACGAATTTTATGAATTGCGTAGAAAAGTTTTTAAAAAGTATTATGGATAAGGCACATGCATATTTTCCAAACTGAAAATATGATAAATACGAGCCTGCAAAGCATTTGGAATTTTATTAACAACAAAAAAGAAAATAAATTAACAACGAGTCATATAACTTTCAAACCGATTATAGGGAACGAAAGTCTGCATAAGAAAAGTAATGACAACGGTGTTAGACTCATGAACTTTGCAACATTCGAAAACCTTATCGTGAAAAGTACAAAATTTACACATCTCGACATTCATAAATATAATTGTACCTCTACAGATGGAAAAACATATAATCAAATTCATCACGTTTTAGTAGATACAAAAAGACAATCTAGCATAATTGATGTTCGGTCGTTTAGAGGATGAGTTGAGGAGCTGATCACTACCTAGTAGCAGCAATAATAAGATAGAGATTATCATTGAATAAAGGAAGTATTCAATGTCTGAAAACGGAGAGATTTAATTTTAAAAAATTAGAAGAGAGCCAGGTAAGAGAGGAATATAAAATTGAAGTTTAGAATAGATTCTCGGTTTTAGAAGATTCAGAGTGCACTAGTGTTGGGGATACTTGAGTCGAAATTAGAGATAGCATTAAAATTTCAGCAAACGAAAAATTGGGACATGTGGAAATACGTAGGAACAAACCATGGTTCGACCAGGAATGCATTCAACTAGCGGAGAAGAGAAAACAGACAAAATTACGTTGGCTACAAAATTCGAATGAAACAATATCAGATGGGAAGCTTCCAAAACATTTAGAACAAAGAAACGCGATTTTTTGAGAGCTAAAATTAAGGAACTTGAAGATAATAGTCAAAATAAAAACATTCGGGACATGTATAAGGGATCAACGAATTTAAGAAACTCTATCAACTTCGCGTTTATATATTAAAACAGTTCTCACTGATACAGATAGCATCTTAAATAGATGGAAAAATTTCTTTGATGTTTTACTTAACTCGCAGTCAAAAACTAATATGCATGGAGAAAAGGAAATACACACCGCAGAATCGTATATTGCAGAACCTAACCGAGTAGAAGTAGAAATCGCTATAAAGAAATTAAAGAAACACAAATCTCCGGGTGTAGACGAAATTCCGACTGAATTAATTTTAACTGGAGGCGAAAAATTGTGGAACGAGATACACAAAACTCATTTTTCCTGATCTGGAACAAGGAAGAATTGCCACAAGAGTGGAAAGAATCAATTATTGTTTCAATTCACAAGAAAGGTGACAAAACTGACTAATAATTATTAAGGCATCTCTCTTCTGTCAACATCCTATAAAATCCTTTCAAACATTCTATTAGCAAAATTGACCTCGTACGCAGATGAAATTGTTGGCCATTATCAGTGCGGATTTAGACGAAATCGATCAACTATCGACCAAATATTTACCATTCGACAAATACCAGAAAAAAAGTGGGAGTTGTACAATACCCCGGTACATCAACTATTTATTGATCTTAGAAAAGTTTACGACTTGTTTAGGAGAGAAATATTGTATAACACTCTTACAGAATTTGGAATGCCGAAAAAGCTAACTATTTTAATTAAGATATGTTCAAGTAAATCCCAAAGTAAAGTCCGGGTAGGAAAATTTTTGTCCACGAGCTTTCACGTCGAGAATGGCCTGAAACAAGGAGATACGTTGCCGCCATTATTATTCAACTTTGTTCTGGAATATGCTATAAGGAAAATCAAAGATAGTACCCAGGGCCTTGAGTTGAATGTGTTCACCAGGTTATAGAGTTGTAATATACCATTACAGTTGAAAGTAATGGCAATTTTCTTTTTTTTTACGCACCCTGTACCTAGTAATTTTTTTTTTTTAATTCAATTTCGGTTTAGTTACACAATTTATTTACTCTCTCTACTTCGAATTAAATATAATGAACCCAAAGGTTTCGTTAGTAACCATATTCCCACTGTATAATATATTTATTTATATTTTGATTAAGTGTAAATTCCATTTCCGGATATATAATTTGAATAGTTACAAGGTTTACCATTCTGACGTCATACCGAAACATAGTTCCGTTATTGGATATAAATTTCCTTAATTTCAGACCAATGTAGATTTTGGCCAGGTACCTAATCTTTCCCTCACCCCCTCTCACTAGTCCATAGTCACTTTCAGATCCGGTTATATCTGGATTTGCCAAATTTCTATTTGCTTTGTAATTTCCGCGGCTAAAGTTTTCGTTCTGATTGGAGGAATTCTCCTACCTCTGGCTTTTTCGGCGCAATATTATCAGAACAATCGAAGACACCTTACAAGGAGCAGCTTGTGAATTTTGTGCTACATATTTTTCGGGAAGAATTCCAATTTCCAAGGACAACTAAGGTAACATATAATGTAATTCAATAGTTAAAGATTTACAACGGAATAGGAGCCCGGAAAATCCACAAATTTTGGTAAAGAAGCTGCAATTCAGTGAAATAACAAATTCCAGTTCTGTTTACTAGGAAGCCATGTTTGCTGCCTATTGAGAATAGTCAACAGTGAAAGAGTGACTTTACTTTTTTTTTATTTCAAACTCAAGTAGGGATTAGGGAAATTACGACCTGTTAGTGCATGTTGTTCGTGTATTAAGTAGAAGTGACTTTTTATTATTTATTCAGTAATCGCATGTACGTAGGTTTGATGGTTGTAAAGTGAATAATCATAATGGCAGCTTAAGTTAGCCTAAAAGGGCTCCTATCCCCTTTTCCAAATTGAACCGGTTCTAGCGGGGGAATGGGTTAGTTATTGTTCGTTTTAGGGCCTTTTCCCCTTTTAGGGGAAGGGTCCCTCCATAAACCTCGTTAAGGTGCCCCCAGGGCATCAATTTTTGGCAATCATTATGTAAACAATTGGTCAGGTCAATTAGACCTAGTGTTACTTTTCTCATTTTTGACCCCCTTTAAATTAAATAGAGCCGACTGTATATATCGACGAGGGAGTAATGTATTTTAAATTTAATGTGTTAGGTTATTTTCGTCAACATGCATGTAACTAAATGGTGCATGTTTAGTTTAGTTAGTTGTCTTTATGTATAGTACTAACAGTGGTGTATGTAGTTAGTAGTTTTGTGTGAGTGTGTGAATTTTCGATTTGGACAGTGTATAAATATGCTTTAATTTAGTACCATTTTTCTAACATAAATAAACCAGAGTAAATATTAAATTTCTGATTAATGAGTACAAGTATACATTTCAGTACACGGTAAATTATGCCTCCACTACAGCGCTATAGCGTCAGTTTTCGGTAGTCAATTGTTTGTTGACAGTACGACATCGCATGACTTAGTGATTTAGATTGTTTGATTTTGGACAGTTATTCTCAAATTACTTCCCGTGGACATGGTTTTCGGTTCGGATGAGTATACCTTCGTATAAAATAGCATGAGATCTTACTGTACTGAAAATTTCAGCTTGCTAGGTCCAGTAGTTAATGAATAATCCGCTGAAATAAAGAACACCTATTTTCTTAATAGAAGTAAAGCCCATATGCTGTTACTGTTTGTTTGAAAATGTAGTATTAAATTCTCTTTTCCCGTGGCTGTAGAAAATTCCATTGTTGCTTCAGTTTTATCAACAAATCAGAAATAGATTAATCGTTGACAATTTAACTTTCCGTAAATACATGTATGATTTTTTTTTTAAACCTGCAAGGTAAATACAATTTGGGTGCTTCGAAATAAAGAGTACGTGGTTCGATGAATGTGATCGTGTGGTGGTTTGAGCGTGATAGATTGTGATAGTTATATATATATATATATTTATTACTGCGTAATGTAAATATGTGTATGGCCTGCGTGTAAAATGTACGAAATAGGGTGTTTATAAAATATTACTTCGTGCGAAAATTAGTAGATAATGAATGAATGTAATGATATGTTAATAATATGATATATAATATGAATGAAATGATGACCCCTATATTTAAATGGATAGGCCTAGTGAATTTTATATAGTGAAAATATGAATATGTTTACGAAGAAAGAAAGAAAAAAAAATCTCTCGCGTTTTGACTTCCACACCAGTGCATTCATCCAACCGAGTTTGCTACTTGGATAGTAAATTATAGTTGGGAATTGTGTGTTACTTTGCATTTATGTACCTCCTAACAACAGCCCCAGATCTTAAGCCTTTCAATAGATAGAGTAGCATCATGTGGGAATTACTTCTAAAGGTTGACAGAAATGATAATTAAGAAAACCAACTGCTATATCCTGTGATCATCGAAAAGTACAGGTTTCGGTCATTTGTACCTTTAGCATTCATTGCCTCTCCGAGATTTTTTTTTTCGTTGCTTACCTTATTTATTTATTGTGCAGTGTTCATATAACTCAGTTCGGACTATCCGATTAAATTAACTGCTACTAAATTAATATGCATGTTAATTAGCGTACCCGGACGTCGACCCCTAGTCCCCTTAAGTATTTTCATGTCTTTTCTTAGTTTAATTAGATGAGGGAAATTAACGACGTCCCAGACGGTGGCATGTCTGCGCTGGGTAGCCATCGGTGATGTTTTGGTAATTGAAATCACCGATCCAAAATTCAGTTTATTTAATGTTTTTTTTTTATTTTGGCAAATTCTCATTAGGGATATCTTAGCTATTACTCTAATTTCATTACTATTCTGGAATCTTCTAGTTTCCAAGAGGTCGGATGATTTTTTTTTTTGAAATTCTAAATCAACGCCTACCCTAAACTTCCGGACGATTTCCGGGAACCTGCTGGTTTGGGCCGGATACGGGGATCGGATTTCAATCTTACAACCAAATACTTGTGGGATTGGGATCTGATGGACACAGAACTTGCATCCTTGGCAGCAGGGCGTTCCTTGAGTCTACGTATTTGAGTAGACCACCCTTTTGGCATGTTAAGAATATTTTGGCTATGGATTTGTCGAGATAGAAATTCGACTTCTGTCTTTGTAGCGTTAGTTATTTCTCACTTAAGTCTTTGGCGCCACTATTCTTCGTCTTCCTTCTTCTCTATCTCTCTCTGTCTTCATTACTTCGAGATTTTTTTTTTTACTTTTTCAACCTTCCCCCCCCCCTGGTTTCTGAAACTCATGAAAATGTACAATATTCCATATCACTTATTTCGATCGTATGTACTAACTGAGACATCGAGGGATGCAATTCGTGGAGGTATTGCAGTACATCTCGGGACCATTTTCGCGATATTCAATCCACCACGGGAGAAATTGACGGGAAGGTACACTATGCTTTCGGATTCCTAGAAACATTTGTTATTCATGGATCATACAAATTATATCCATTGACAACTGATTTCTGGTTTTTATTTCTATTGATTGGTCATATAGTGTGTATGTATTAATAGTTTGGGCCCACTAGTTTCGAATAACATTGATTTTTTTTGTATATACATATATATATGTACTTACATAGTTTTAAAAGTTACGTGCCTGCTCTATTTGTTGCATTTTCCACCTCTTATGTCAACTCATTAAATAACACCAGCTATTTTTTTTTTGGTATATATACGCGGATCTTTAGTAAATTGAAAATGATTATTGATTATCGGGTTTATTCATATGAAATACAATGTTGCAACCTTATGAAGGAAAAAAGTGAATGTTGATAGTCAGGGTTTTTGTTTTGTCTTTGAGCCAAATAAATATAAATATTTATAAAATATGAATACTTGTCGAATATGAACGGTGATGTAGAATTTAAACGTCGATGAAATATTAAGATAGATATTAAAGTGAAATTTATTGTATTGATTAATATGAATACATATATATATATATACGAGTATGTATGTAATGGGCTCGATATTTACCCTGGTCTTGTTAGGTTGCCATAGATTTTAGACACCCGGTATTAACTAACTATTTGTGATATATAGTATTCCCGCGTAAATTGTCATAAATTACTTTTTGTTGAGTTGTTATTAATTTTTGTAACTATTAAAGTGGAATATAATGTTAACTACTGCATGTGAATAAAACAAGTAGCGGGTCGTAAGATAAATAAGAATAACCCTAATCCTTACCCAAATTTACTTTGCGAGTGAAACTAGCAACCTACGAAACAGTGCGCCCCTCCAACGAATCTTTCCATTAGTAAACCATGAAACAAATCCTTCCCCTACGATTGGAAACCAAACTATTCAATATTTAGAATCTTTTGACTACAAGATTTATACTAGGAAAAAAATTAGTGATCTTAAATTCAACGAACTGAAATCTGTTTAATAAGTTAATGTGAATACCGGAATATGGAAATATGTTCCCAATATCTGTGACTGGATTTGATAATTTTTCTTTAATATTAACAAACTTTGAAATTTTAGATCAAGTGCGTCGAGTGACAAAATGAAAAATATAAACATATATGTGATATGAAGCAATTAGTTGTCTATAGTTAAAACAAAACCAATTGAATACTCTCATGGACACAAACCACAGTGCCTAAAGAGAGTTAAAAGAAAAAAAAAGGAGCTATTATCGACGTAAAAACGAAGACTCATAAAACTGTCGATATGTCTCCTATTGAGACAAAGACTCAATAAAATATTACTAAAGTGTTTTTTTTTTTGAATGATTAACCAATTATTTTTTCTCTTTTGCCTGCAACGATATGTATTCATTGCATTGAATTTTAAATATATCTTGACCCTTGAAGTTTTTTTTTCTTCTTTTTTCTTGTTTCGTCTTTGGTTTAATTCTTTTTCATGTAATTCAACTTTTAATATATATATATAAAAGGGAAATGTGTTATTTGATCTTGTTGCAAGTAGCGAATTTCTGTGCATGTTTATGAAACATTCTTTTCATGTATTAAATTTTTTTTTTTTGTTATGTCAAACTAAATCTTCTTCTATTGAAATGTAATAAATGTCTATAGCAATGTAGTTAGGTTAGTTTAATTCAACCAAATACAACCCGAAGTATACATTGTCCTGTATGAATGTGTGTGTGAGTGAAATGTAGGTTTAGTATTAAGTGCACCAATTATCTTGTCATACATGTGTAATTTATTATAATTATTGGTAGTTATCAATTGAACTCATTGAATGTTAATACTAACTTAAGTTGGCTCTATGAAGGAAGTAAAAAGGACTGAAGTAGCCTGAACGAATGATCATCATGAGAGAACTGTGAAAGTCAAAATCTTCGACACATATGTGATACTCTGATTTTTTTTTTTCTGTGGTCGTTTCTAACATGCCATCAACTGCGTCGTTCATTTTTCAAATATTGAATATTAGTCTAAAACTTCTGGAAATATTGAATAAACGGTAAAATTAAACTTTCTCATCTATCTCCGAGCTAGATTGGGATAATTCGGTAGTTGGGGTCAAATGGATCTAGATCGGGGATGTATGGGTTAACATGTGTCTACCTTTGATCACCCTAATACCAGACATTCACCCAATAGCTATTGGAAATGATCACAATTAGATATTTATTCACTTTCCTTTACCATATTCCTCAAAATATCCAGTAACAGTTTCCTCTTTATCACCTTCTTACTTTACCTCTTTCCTCTTCTATCTTCCTCTTCCTTTCTTCATCTTCTTCTTCTATTTTTAATAAAACTGAAAGGGGGGTCGTGACTGGGAATTCTATATGTAATAAACACGGTCATGTATTTATTTGATTTTATTTTCTTTAGAAGTCCGATAAAAGGTTTTCTCTTTTCGATCGAACCTAGTATGTTCGAAATTAAGAAATTAAGAAATGGAAATTATATTCCGATATAATTAGGCATAAGCTGATAGCTTCATGAACATCCCCACCAGGGGTGAAGGGTTCCCACTCACGACTTATTCTGTGCATCACATTTGTTGCAGCTTCCTTTTTTCTCAATCAGTTTTAGATTGACGAGTGGTGACAGGATTCGTTGTTATGGCAACAGTGGTTGCTGTGGCAACGACCCCCCTTTTTCCAGTTTTAGAGTATGCTGCTGATGTAAATTTAATAGGGGATGATAGGAGAACAATAGAAAGAAATGCAGAGATCTTATTAAACGCTTGCAGGGACATGGGTGTAGAAGAAAATGCAGAGAAAACTAAATGTATGGAAGTTCGTCAAGATTGTAATGCAACAAATTATGGATGCGTTAAAATATCAAACAATACTTTTGATAAAGTGGATACTTTCATATATCTAGGATCGATATTAACAGAAGAAAATTATATTCACGAAAAAATTAAATATGGACTAAAAACAGGGAATTCGTGTTACTATTCAGTTCAAAAATTCTTGTCGTCGTGAATTCTGTCGAGGAATTTGGAGCTTAAAATATATCGATAATCATGTCTGTTGTTCTGTATGGTTGCGAAACATGGTCGCTTACTCTGAGGGAAGAAGATAGCCTGAAAGTATTTGAGAACAAGATCCTGTTTGGACCCAAGACGAACTGGAATTGAAAATGGCGGAAACTTCATAACGAAGAACTACATAATTTATACGCCTTGCCGAACATTATCAGGGTCATCAAGTTTAGGAGGCTCAGGTGGGCAGGACATGTAGCAAGGATGGAAGAAAGTAGTCTTAGCTGGAAGAGAAATCGGCAAACGACCATTACGAAGACCTAGACGCAGATGGAAAGACATTATTAAGATGAATTTCGCTGAAATAGGAATACAAAGTAGAAACTGGATCCAGTTGACTAAGGATAGAAGTCAGTGGAGAACTTTTGTGAACGCGGCATTGAACCTCGGGGTTCCATAGGGCATAGAGTTAGTTAGTTGGTTTAGACCACTACTAGTCATATAACATACCAAGATCAATCTCCAGATACCAACAATTTAATTGCTAATTCTGAATACTTTAAAAGTGTTTATTCTCATTATCCCGCTAATTATAATACACGCGATTCGATGAACTTACATGTGTCTCAATGCTTGAATATAAATTTTGTATCTGAAGAGGATTATGTAAAAGCAAATAGGAAATTGATACCATCAAAATCCCCAATTTGATTTAATACCTGTTTATAGGCTGTGGCAAGGCATTGATCAAATCATTGGTTTATATGTATATACAATCCTACGTTAAGAACACAAATGTTTCATAAACTTGGAAGATTAGCAAGATCCGCCAAATTGATAAAAGAAAGTAATCCATCTGAAGTTGAGAACTGTAGACTGGTATCATTAACTGGAACTGAGAAAATTTACCACTTATTCCAGGAGATCAAAACAGAAGTGCCTGGCAACCCTTCTTTTTACTCCAGGTTGTGTAAATCTTCACGATAATGAGATATGATAAGATCGGAATGCAAATACTGTGGCAAAATCGTGGCAAACAACACCAAAATCGAGTCGTGGCAAGCAACACCGTGGCAAACAACACGTAACCATCCATACATCCATTGCTCATAATTTCATCAATAAACTCCTTTGTTTTCTTATTAACAGGGCTCCTAGTGTTTAAACCCGCTCTGAGTAGTTCTGGAATAGAAGATTAACACCTTTGTCGCAACCAGCATCATATATATATCCTTGTGTTGTGTTACTGCATTTCATTTCATCATATAAATTACATACCATGCTCAGGTTACGTTGTTCTGTATGCTTAATCAAATAAATATACCAATAAATAAATAAATCCTGATACCCATCTCCCAACGATACTACCAATAAATAATTGTTCATGGCCGCAGAGAAGGCGTTATCTTCTACGGCCCGCCCATCTTCGGACGGGAATGAAATTGTACATTTAAAAAATTAGGTACCTTATAATGGGAAAAGCATCAAATTATTATAAAACATTAGTCATATAAAATATCCATGGAGTGTGACATGTAGTTTAGGGTAACTGATGTGAATATCGCCACCAATTCGGAATATTGGAAATATTTCATTGATCTTCAACAAGAGAAAAAATAAATTTTACTACAACTACCTAGGACCTCCACCAGCTGAATTTTCAATATGAGAAACAGGCTACAGTTTGTTAATGCTTTTGTTACAATAGACAAAATAGCGATATTGTAAGCATCTAAACATAATATCGTCACTTCCAAATATCAGGATTTACAAAATATATACATACTAGTACATTTTAAATAGCATTTTCAGGAGTTGCAGCTCTGTACCATACTCGAGCAAAAAGTATAGGACTCTGTTGCTTGCTTAATGACTTCCCAGGATACATTCGTCAAAACGTGTCTGTGGTTTCATTCCATGCTACGTTGAGGGATTTGAAACAGCTCACATCAAGTGGTTGCAGTTCGAGGCTGCAATGAGAGAGAAGACAGAGCATCACAATATCAAACTTGACAGCCAATTCAAGTGCAGGTGCATCCAGGTGACTGCAATGTCCGTTGGCGATATTGCCAACAAAAGTGTATGGCGGTATTGTCTGCATTATACTATTTTAGTTATTTGTTACTAAACTTCTACAATGAAAGGAAATATATGTTCTTCATCATTTGCAATGAGCTAAAGTCCTACGTGACGGAAACGTATATTAAAGATCTATGTCTACAAAGCAAAGAGAATAGGAGACTACTTACTAAGAAGTTTCTTGAAACTTGACGATGTTTTTGTGGCTTCAAAGCGCACAGCGTGTTTTCTTCCACAAGGCTTCAGGCGAACTAAAGGAACGCGAATTTCCCGAAAACGCGTCAGTAAGTACCAGTAGAAGTGTAATAAGTCTTTGTTGAAATCAAAATATCTAGTAGGCTGACTTTTTTTATATATAGCTCTGAGAAAGAGAGAGCTAGGATCTCCAAGAAAAAGAGGTTCACCCACCCCCAGAAAAAATTGGGGAACAACATGGACCTGTATAAATCAATTGAAGGGAACTCGTAGTTATGGCTTTTGACAAGGAAATCAACTTTCCAAATATCCAACAATCCAAATATCTATGTTTCAGAATCCTGTGGTACTTCCGCAACAATTTTTATAGAGGAGTACTTCAAATTGTATGACAGTAACCAAACTCCCTTTATAAAAATCGTTGCGCGAGTACCTTAGGATTCTGAATCATGGATATTTGGATAGGGCACATACTAGTTCCTAAGTGAAGTCTTGATCCGACTACGGTAGGACCTATAGTTTTGGAGCTATGGGCCTTCAAAGTTCACTTTTCATGCTTTCGGCAGCCTATAACTCCGAAAGGAAGCGTTTGTGCACCCAAGTTGGTCTATACTTTTTGTCTTATCTTGGTGTCAGGAATCACCTCCCAAACGTTGTCGGCGTTGTTTTGAAACACCCTGTATATCCTTCTTCACTGTTGCTAACTCGCTGATTGGGGAGGAAAGCGAAATACGTTCTATGCAAGAATCCCGAAGAGATTGTGTATCTTATGCAATGCTTGAAATGGGTCATATACTTCTGTATTACTGGTACTCCGACATTTCTTTCTATTTAGTTTTTATACTGGTATTTCTCATAGGGAGATTTTACATGTAAAGTTTTTAATTTGATGGTACACTTGAAAATTCATATTCAAAATATATAGGCTAGTAACACAAACGTTTGACATCTCTCGTTTCGAACACTGGTTATATAGCGAATGTTTCGAAAACTAGGGGAATGGTAATCTTAAAGAAATGTAAACAAAGGGAATACTGTTTCTTCTAATTCGAGCAGACTTCTTTGTGTGAAAGTGTTCTTTTGTAACGGAGAGACAACGAAAATCATCAGTGGTTGCTGGGTTTTGAAACAATTTTATTAAATACTGAAATTCAATTTCGACTTTTATAACAAATGTTTAATTTCATAAACCAAAAATCAGTTTCAGTCTTTGAAACTGAAAATCGAGTTTGGTTTTCAAAACCGAGAAACCAGTTTCAATTTCAAACCCGCAAAATTAAGACCGAAACCGAATATCGATTTTAAGTTATTCGATTTTTCAAAGGACCGAAAACCTAAAATATATTGAAAGGCGAACAACATTAGACCTGATTACTACAATGAACTTTCGCAATAACTATAGAGCTTAATTTGGAGAGTAAGCAAGTCGGCTTGAAAATAAGTATGGAGAAGTCTAAAGCGATATTCAATAATCTCGCTAGAAAGTCGAGGATTCAAATTTAAAATATGGAATTGGACGGATGATAACATTAGAGAATTATTAATGTATTATGTTAGTATGATGTATGTTTGGAAGGAACAGCTACATATTGAAAGTTAAATGTCGGTGTGTACAAAACGTACTATATTCAATGAATGTAGCTTGTCTGCTTTAAAATATGGAACGGAGACGTGGAAAAGACAAATACCCACCTCTGGTGCATGGGGTCCCTAGTTCGATCCCAGCTTGGCCCAAGTGGGCTTTGTGGTGGAGAAACACTGTGTTCATGGGTTTTCTCGGAGTTCTCCCGTTTCCGCCCAGTTTAGTCATTCCACCACTGCATTCATTTGTCATCATCACCGTCTCCTTTAGCCTGGTCGGCATAATCGTGGGACGTAAAATTGAAGTATTTATTTTCTCTTCAAGACATTCACCGTCTGTAGACTAAACAATGAAAAATGGAGAGATGTATGTTAGGAATGACTCACAAAGATATGAAAACAATTACATGAATCAAAGGATGACGAGAGTGACGGATCCTATTATGAACATCAAGACATTGAAGTGGTAATGGGCTCGACATATTGCAAGGAGAAGTGATGACTGATGAGCAAAAGAAGTTCTTGACTGGATACTAAGAGACAGAAAAGAACCTAGGAAGCATCCTCATGCAAATCAAGAAGAGCCAAGGAGTAAGATGAGAAAGAATTAGCGCAGGTAGATGGTCAAAGACAAGAATTGAAAAGATCTTTATCCAGCAGTGAATAAACAATGGTTGATTATGATGATGATAGTAGCGAAGTACAACATTATTTGTTTGCTGAAATTTGGCTGAGATTTGGACCTACAGTTCAAGGGAAAATCCAAACTGTCGTAATGCGTTCAATGATCTTCCACCGCGAATCGAATCCAGAAACATGTGTACCGAAGACGCATCCACTAGTCACTAGATCAGTGGTAAAGCTAGTAAATAGTATAACACTCATTACTGTATAACACTGAATATCATACGAGATATATAACATACATGTTTCAAGACTAAGAAATAAACTTAGACATCATAGCTTTAAACAATGCATTAACTCGTACATTAAACTTTTAGCAAAAAAGATTAAAAATAATTATAAATAAATAAATGCCAACTTATTGTGTTATAAAACCACAAATTTAATTCAAACCATTCTACGTATTTCTTTTTATTTCTTTCAACAGGTAGAAAGAAAGTAATGGACTTAGAAGAGACTGGCAAAGAAGCCACATTTTCGCTAAGAAGATTTTAGAGCACGATAGGAAATGGACCAAATGTTGAATTAACAATTTTGTTTTCTAGAAGGTTGCTCTTTTTTAACCTTACTTTTCTCTTACAATCGTTTCATTAAAGACTGTAACTGTACATTAAAAGATGCGTAAATGAGATTCCAACAGCGAGCCCATGTAGTCATTGAAAGATGTCTTAATGGTATTAAGCTTCGTAGATGTATGATAGAAACAATTTGTAACTTAAAGTCATATTGTAACACATGAATCGATTAGCATACATATTAATCAATGCAGAAGCAATAATTATAGTAACTTTTAGATGTACTTTGTTTAAAAATTAACAAATATATGATCTAATTTACTGCTGTGATTCTAGTAATTAAACATCAAACTGCTTAAGTTTCATGAAACTGTGTGTTCTTTTTTTTTTTATTATTTGCATGCGAGATTAAAATTAAAGATATCCTAAATTAGCCTAATATTTAGTTCTCTAATAAACTAACTAGTGAACTTAATTGTTTGTGTGTGTTACTTGTTTCTTAACTCCAAAGAAGAGTGAAAATACGTATAATATTTGTGCAATTGAAATGTCCAATTTTACTCCGTCGGAGACCACTCTCAATAACGCATCGTATTTTATGAATCGAGATCAAGCAAATAACATGATAATCTGCATACATGTTCAGAAAATAGGCCCTACCCTGTCAGTCAGGAAAGACATGGTGTGAAAAATTGAGCATATTTATAAAGGTAACCCAGAAAGTTCTCTCTTTTTTTGTGTGTGGAGATCAGTGTTCAATATATCCTCACACCGTGAATTGAATGCAAGTGAAAATAAGGCGAAGGTCAGTTGTTGGTGGGGGTATATCTAACATACTACCTGGTTATGGCAGTTCGGTTACACAGTGAACTTGCGTAAGGACAGAGTGAACATGGAACCTCAACAGAGCATCACAAGGGCGTGTATTCTGTATGAGTTTAAACTGGGGTCAACAACCGCTGCAGCGTGGCAGAAGATATGCCAGGCCTTTGTTGAGTGTGTCGTGACTATGTGGACAGTGCGGTGGTGGTTTAACAAGTTTAAGGACGGTGACAAAACACTCAAAGACGCATCACGTGCCGGAAGATCAATAGATGTCCAAAATGAAGATCTTAAGGCATCAGTTGAGGCGAACAGTGGCCAGACATGTGAGGAACTTGGAGTACAATTCAGTGTGAGTGGAGAAACCATTCGGAAGCATCTCTATCAACTTGGGAAGTACTACATCTTGGGTCGATGGGTCCCGTATAATTTGACTCCGGACCAAAAGACAACGCGAGCAGACACCCGTGTTTCTTTGCTGTCTCGTCTGAGGAACGAGCCATTTCTGGATAGAGTATTGATATGTGGTGAGATGTGCGTCCTATAAGGAAGCTCCATGGCACCATCATCATTGGTTATCATCCCATGAACCAGTTCCGCAGCCGAAATCAATACTGCACAGGAAGAAGGCCCTTCTGTGTGTTCGATGGGCTGCTCGCCGCATCGTGCATCGGGAACTGCTACCAGCTGATCAGAGCATCAATGCAACTGTGTACTGTCAGTAGTTGAGCCATGTTCAAGAAAAACTCAAATGTTTGGAGCCAGCACTCCTCAGTTGCAAAGGAGCCTCCTGTCACATGACAACGACTAACCCCACGTGACTAGGATAACCCGGGGCACTATTCTACGTCTTGGATGGGAAACACTATTGCATCCGCTATACTCACCGGACATTGCACCGTCCGATTATCACCTGTTCCATTTCTTGGACAATCAACTTAGAGGACGCCAGTGCAAATCCCTGGTAGAGATGCAAAATTCACTTGATACCTTCTTCGCTTCACGGCCCACGAAGTTCTACCGTGATGGAATCCGTGGCCCTCCAGAACGTTGGCAGAAGGTCGTAGATGCTGATGGGGACTATTTTTGATCTTCCAGGTAGTCTTAGCGCCAGGTGACATATCGATGTTCGAAGGTGGTGTGTGAAAAGCGAAGAACTTTCTTGGTTCCTTTATAGAACTGAAATCCTTAGATTCCGGCAACTATGACCTTCTTGTCCCTGCTCCTGCCACGGCAGAAGTACTACACTCCTAGAGAATCCGTGTTATGGTGCAGATTCTCTGAATTGTGTAGGCACACAACCAGATAAGGTTCATTAAAGTATATTACCTAGGTACCATGATTTTGTGTATCCTGCATATGCCAACAGACGACACACATGGTTTATATCTATTCACAGCTATACAGATCGGATGTGGCTAAGCAACAAACCTGTTCGTAGCCTGGCACAGAAAATCTTCTGTGTGATACAGAATTCTACCAAATTTCGCATGGATTCTACACTAAAATTCAGTTTTTTTTTTCTCTTTCTCTCTCTGAGTACAGTGTGTTCTTCAATAGGATTGTGTTAGTGTACTATGGAGACCTCACAATTTAAAGTGATTTTGCTTTACTAGTTCAAAGTATATCTAGTGTGCAAAGCATTAACAGTTTATTTGGGGCAAGAGGGATGAATGAACACACCATACGTCGTTGGTTACTGAAATTTCGTACAAATAATAGGACATAGTAAAAAGAGGTTCGAGGCCTTCGACAAATAGTCCAGGACTTTTATGCAATGAATTGGAAAAAAAATAGGGGTAAGATGAAACCTTTTGCAATAGTCTCAGTTTCATGTCTTACTTAACATACTAAAAGTCCCCGAAACTCCGGGTTGTGGAATCGGAGTTATGACGTCATCAATATAGCCGCCGTAAGAATTTCTAGGGTAATTTTTAAATGCCTATAAAGTCTCACAGAATTGGCGTAGAGAGGTCACTTTTGAACCACATTACAGAGAAATCGCTGAGAAATGTTTATGTAGCAATATCTTACACATATCTAACATTACTTCTGAGTTATATTAACCAAAAGTGAGAAAATGTCATTTTTTAAAATCTTTTTTTGAAGTTCCTCTATAAATAACTAGGTAGTTATGCAACAAAATGTCAATTTTTTGGTTAGTTATGTAATAAATTCTTAGAGCTGTAAAACGATACCAATACATTTTCGCTATCATTAATGGTAAGGGAGATATGTTAATTTATTTACCACGAGGTGTGATTATTCACTAGCCAGACACTTTCTTTACTACAATTTTCTTAGAATTTTTCACGCAGATATATTTTAGATCTTATCTCAAAGAGTTTCCAGTACATATGAATATCCTTCAGGAATAGTAAAACATATGTTTAGTTCGTGACAGGAATGTTCCTCAAACTATTGACCGCGTCTCATCAAGAAGTTGTATGAATACCTTAAACAACAGGCAAAAATATTCAGTAGGGCTAAATTTGACTTAAAAGCTTATAGCTAGGAGTTTTGGGAGACTGTTATTTTAATTGGAACATGATACAGAAACTACCACTTGGAATTTTCCTATTCGTTGTGTGTATTTACTAGACTAACAGAAAATTTATGCATGTAAAATGTCTACAATATTTTATTACTGTGAATTTTATTTTAAAATTTCTGAGTTGCGGCAGTATTGCGGCTTTCGTTCAACACTCTTTTTCAAAAATTCCAAAGCTGAGATTCCGTGTCCCTATCTTTGCTTTAAACAGTGTATTGCCTCTTTTATGGAGAGGAATGTGATATAAACTTGTATCTGGAGCGTCGGAACGTATACGAAGTGTGATCCATAAAGAGCAAACAGTAAATTTTGAGTGCCGTTAATTTCATTAATGATGAGTGGGGTCGATATGTGACAGTTCGAGTGGAAAGTGTTATTGATTTAGTTGCTGCTGAAGCCAGATACCACAACAGCTGCTATAAAAAGTTTTTCAAAATGTCATCATCTCTGAAGAAAGGACAGCCAGAGGATGAAAAAATGGCTGAAACACTTCAGAAACTTTTTTCTTGTTTGGAGGACTGTTATGAATGCCAACACTCTTTGAATGAATTACTCCAACGATTGTGTGATTATCTACCTTCAGAAAGTGAAATATGCTCAGAGAAAAAACAGCGATCAAAGCTTCAGGACCATTTTGGGAGTAACAGAAGAATGATAAGTTTTATTTTTGCTTTCATGTTCGTTCTTAAAAGATTATGAAAATATATTGAAATGTATGAAAAATAATTACACAAGAGCATCATATACAGCATCATATTGACTTGGTGTATTCATAATTTTCAGTACATCTGATCTTTTTTTTTTTTTTTTTTTTTTTTTTTAACAGTTTCTTTTTCGAGTACAAATAACCAAATATATCGTTACATGTGAAATGTCTGAAATTGAATTGACAACAGTCGTGAGCTTAGAACATGCGGACAAATCACATAATTTCGTTTAAAAAAGAAGTGAGCGGAAATTTTTACTCTCAAAATGCGAAAAATGCGTACATGTTCGCTTAAATGCTGACTATGGTATACCTGCCTTTTTATGAAGGAAATATGGCGGATTCATCATTCATCACAAAAATGTGCTTATTCTTTCTGAACGGCACAAACTAGTCTTTAATGAAGCACTGTATTCCAATAATTAACAAACATTTATTTACTAGTTTCAAAGTACAACAGTATATCTAATAAAATATAAATATATGATTTCACTTACTGTATTACATGAAACTTTTTCTGGTATGTACATTTGGGAATAAAAACTATCAGCATATTTAAACCCATTGGTTTTAAGGGATTAAGCAAGTAAATATTTCAGACTGATATTTCGATCATATCACTGGTACTTTTAGATAAATAATAGCAAAATACAAAGTGTTCACTTAAAATAAATAGACATTATTTATTATTTACAATGGCAAATTTTCATCCATATAAATGATTCTTGTTATATGCCCTTCAAGACACGTTAAATATTTTCACTTATTTCTGAAACTCAAATCAAAGTTTAAGATTAAACTCTGCGTAGACATATCTTTACACGTCGACCATTTTGACTGGTAGAAACACACATACGCACATACATACTTGGTATGAGATATGTGACAATTTTTGTGTTAAAAGTTAATACTCCTATGCACAGAAGACATTAAAGTAAAAGTTATTATGTCAAATGAAGCTTTCAGGAAATGACATGGATCTACATAACAATGCACCCACAGGAAGTACAAAAATAAGTTACTTACTTAAGTGTAAATTCCTGTTGTTTAGATATAGCATTGAACATGATAATTCTTGTAGTATTTGAATCTTTGTCAAATGATATGTCAAAGATGCATATCTTCACTGTCTTATGCATATGTCAATATGTGCATTATTGAAACACAGTTAATATACGAAGCAGAACTATTAGAACTTACTTGAAATCATTTTTGCTGTTACGTTTTTTTTTTTTTTTTTTTTTTTTTTTTTTTTTTAATATTGCTATTAAATTTCCATGTTGTTGTGACTTAGAATATCACATAGAAAGTTGTTTTAACAAATTCATTTTTAAATCAGAGTGGTTATTAGGAACATAACAAACTCTTTTCCTTAAAATTATTCTTGTTTTTGAGCATAATATATTGAATTTAAACATTGGTTCATATTTTATATGATCTGTTTACTTAAAAATAAAGAGACATCCAATAATTATACAGTATGTTTTATTTCTAGCTGCTAATATTACCTCAGTTTAATTCATGAAACATATTTGTCAGTTTCAATTGAGTTCACAGACCAGAGAGAGAAGAATACATTTTGTCATATCAAAATATTTCTTAGGTTTAATGTTGAACTGACCAACTTTCGTAAAACATGTTATTTGGTGTAATTCTTGGGAAATGAGGAACTAATTCACGTACTTACTAGAATTCCAGGAAATAGTTAGTAACTCTTAGGAAGATACCTAAAGTCGTGTTAGGTAGCTGGATTATGGAATAGGAAAATGGACAACATTCACATCAAATCTCCATTAATTTTAAAATTTCTCTCATTTCTTTAACATTCTTCTGCTAAAAGTTATTATGGAAACGAGAAATAAAGTTTCCGAAATTTCGATATAAATAGAATTTATGAGTTAAAATGGATTCATAACTTGTTTATGCCTAGCAGTTATAACTGTTTTTCCAGTTACCAACATGTAGTAAAGAAGAAAAGTACTTACTAGATTAAAATAATAATAATTTAGTTTTAATCCATATTTTATTAGTTTATATATTACTGGATTGTTACATAGAAGTTAAGAGATCGCGATAGCCTCAAAGTTCCGGTGAAAATTTCTTTGTATGAGCGAAATAGGAAAAAAACATAACTAACGCCTTCGTAACATATTCTAGGAACTTAACCTACATTTCAACTCTATTACTTATCAAGGGCAAATTCTGTAATTTATCTTTCAAATATAAATTAGGTATTTAGATAATTTCCTATAAAATTTAAATTAAAATATATTTTTTTTCTGAAATGTCATATAACCTGAGATATGTATATGTGTTGGATGCATACGTTGTTGTGTCATATCATACATCAATCGAAATACAAAATATGTTGTAATTAGGAATTCCACACCAAAAGATGAAAAACAATCCGCTGTTACAACCAAACTAAGGAATAGTTTGAAAAGTGACTCACAAACATAGACATATAGACATATACAGGATTATTCTTAATTTTATATCTATTAATATTACCTAGGTAGTATATTTTCAAAGCCTAAAATCTCCATTTCCAGGAAATGTTCAAAACATTTATCCAGTTCACTCTTCATTTTTGTAATCTCTAAATTGCCAGGACACAAAAGGCTGTCCTTAATTGTAAACCAACGAACTTCCCATAGTCATTTTTCTAATAAAGGTCGACAGTAAAACAGTTTAAGCTTTTAAAAGATGTACACATCAGATGTTCATGCGCTTAACAGAAGTCTTGATCAAAGAAATCTTCAACTTCTTTCTAGAAAGTTGCAGAATTTCACTTAAGCACTTGTTACGAAGTAACTTCCACACGTTGCATTTGACATATCTATATTTATAATTAACATAATAAATTAACAATATTCACACTAAAGTCTATGACGTATTAGATGCGTCATTGCTTCCTCCCTACATCAAACAGTATATTAAAAATCTGCTCAAAATGTATTTGAGTCATTTGTATTAATTTTCGATCCGACTATTTGGAAGTCCGTGCACTTGATATAAATGAACACAATTTATTATTTTATGCTCAATTTCAATTAATCAAACTCTGTCCGAAACCCTGAAGTTAAGTGAATGAAATTAATCTCATCAGGATGCATTATGCCTTTCCCTAGTCCACCAATGAAATCCAACAAATTACGGACATTCATTTTTTTTTTTTTTTTTTTTTTGACAACAATGTATTATTCCCATTTTCCACCATGAAATTTAATGTGCCTAAAATTTCATTTCTGCCATTAGAATAATGTTTAGTATTGTACAAAATGTAGTTTTCTACATGTAAACATTATATTAAATTAGAATTGAGTGAAATTCATATTCAAAAGAATACCTATCAGAATAAATTTCGTTAAATTTTATCGAAGGTTCAAACTCCCCCTTCCCCCCTCTCATTTTTCCCAAAATGTTTAAAACATTGTCGAACAAAGTGATTTTAAGTGTTTGCAAGATATAAGAATTGTGTTCGAATAACAGTAAACTCCAAACCTTTTCCCTACAAAATTCCTGAGTACGAAACGGGTTTAGACGAATAACTAAATTCTTCATTAAGACACTTCTTTCATATGAAGAGTTACTTGAGGTTTGCAGTAATCGTCACTCAACACAAGTGCACCTGAACATAATATTATTATTTTCTTCAAAATCGTTGAAAGAAATCACAAATAATGAAAACTGCCACTCCGAATACTCCTTTCAAAGAATAATGAAATTCGCGAACTCACTGCTTCAGAAATTATGCATAATATTTGTTTATAATTTCCAACTTCTAAAACGAGCTGGCATCTATAAATATCTCACATATTGAGATTTTGGTAATTTCAAGAAATAGTAAACACCATAAGTTTGTGACAAACACTGTTAAAATCGTGTTTCCTTTTACACTATTGTCTCCTTGGTTTTAAATTTCAGAAGGAAACAAAAACCTTCACTCCTCAGTTTCCTCTTTGCTCTGTGTTAGTGGAGCTGGAGTTATTGGTGTCCAATCCTGTCCACTTCTTTCTCGAATTCGAGATTCTTTGAAGAAGTCGATGATTGGGTGATAGTCGTAGTTAATCTTCCTTTTATCGTTGTTTCGGATGCTGTCGGAGTCAATGACATTCAACACAGGATGTCGCCGCCGAACCACTGTCGAGGGATCTTTTACGTTCGTTTCATCTACCTCCAGGTCGGATCTGCAATGCAAATATTTAAAACACAGATAAATAGTATTTGCGAATATAATAACTATATATCAATATTCAGTTCTAACAATGTTCTTGTATTCCCTCAATTTTAGACAAATAAAAAGAAGAAAAATAAATGTATATGTAAAATGAAGATACTAACCTTATTTAATCCGTAAAAACTATTGACTTAAAAACATGCTTATAATCGTCACCATTATAGGAGTATATTTGTGGACGCTCTGTATATTCGAAAAGACAGTAAATATTTTTCGATTTATACTTTATTCTGTGACGCAAATAAGTTCTTTCTTCGATGGGAACTGTTTTTCTTTCCACGCAACAGGACAAAGGAGTCTTTTATCGTTCATTCATATATATGTCTAAAACGTTGCTTTGTGGTGAGAATATTTTAGTGAGCGACAAAGGTTTTCAGTGTTTCTTCCTTACATATTAATATGTAAAAACTATGTTCTATAGTTATTTGGAACTGGATCAAGTGTTATTTTCCAATCATTTATGGAAATATTGCATACAAGGTGTCTGAGCGCCAGAACGACGACAACCACATCGCTTTGCCAGTTCGTTATCTAAATTTTCCCACAATCAAGTTATCGCAATGTCTTGTGCGTCGTGGACAGTGGATTAAAATTAACGTCAATTCTTTTTTATATTCTATTTGCATGTACATACAGGTGATTTAACCTGAGTGCTCTTTGGAATGAACTGCCAACATTGACCAGTCGGTCAGTGCAGCTCGTATCTCGAACCTCTGAGTTCGAGGAGTGTTACTCCGTACATACAAGAAGACACCACGTTAGTGGCATTGAGCATAACATTATATTAAGGGGCACACGCTATTAGCCGGTGAAGGACGTAATTAAAGGCTAGCCTCAATTAGTGAAGTCGCGGGTTCGACAACCCAGTGCGTATTAGTTCTAAACGCGCTCTCCAACATTTTCATTCTATTTTGGCAACTGTCTACATTCTCTTGAGGGAGACTAACGTCGACTTCTATGGATTTGTTCAGCAGCAACAAGTTACTTCGCGGGATTATCCCGGCGATACCCCCACAGTGCTAGTTCTCCATGTGCATTAACGGTGTGAGAAAAACATCTATAGTGGAATCCCAATCATAATCTTCCATACAGATATATACAAGTGATAAAGGTCTATAGTGTAGTGAAAAAGTGAAGTGTGATTTTATTAGCGGAAATAATTATATATTCAGTGTAGAGTATTGTGTTTTTTTTCTAATACGTTATTTTTTTTAAATAGTATTTTAATAAATAAGCATAGTGTCATTTTATCCAGTGTGTTTTTGTTACAAGTATGAGTAATGTTTGTGTGCGTTGTGATCTAAGTGACCATCTGATCGTCCGTGAGGTTTTCGAGATGAGATATCCGAACCTCTCGGTGCCTAATGATCATCTTGTTATTGAGACCGGCGGGCAATTTGAGAACAATTCTGTAATCCCTTTTTGGAGATGTCTTTCAACGTCTTACCCAGGTAACTCCAGGTCTCTTGAAAATACTCATTGGCAGGACAAGGAAGGACAGACCCCGGAAAGCGATTATACGAAAATTGGCCTCCGAACTAGCGACTCGATCCGAGACCGTTAGTACTCGAACAGATATATACTATGCCTATAAGATAGACATCCGAACTAACAACCCGAATTGAAACTGTTGGTGTTTTTATATTTATAAGATTAATACTCTAACATACCATTTCTTTTCCAGCTTAGAACCAGTAATTTGAAAAAAAAAGTTTTGCTTTCAGGTTATTCTAATTATACGTTTTAAGTTAAGTTTATTTTTTGTCCAGGATGGCACACCAGCAAGTAGACTTGGCTACTAAGCTAGATTTACTTTTACAGAAAGCAAATAAAAATGAAGAGAATTTTGCTCATCTTGCGGAGAATTTTGTTAGAAAAGGAAAGTAAAGAGAACCGTGCTGAATTTAAAGAGAATTTCATTAGGTTAAAACAAAAAGTGAATGAGAATAAAGAGAATTTTTTGAGTTAAAGAGTAAATTAGATCAGAAATTAGACGCCGTACAAAAAGAATGTCGCGAAAATAACCCAAGATTAGAACAAAGTATTAGGATGGTAAACGTAAACGTAGGAACAAAATACTCGAACAAAAATATGATGGCATAACACTTAAGATTCATAACAAACTCGTCAGTCAGTCATAGTACTGGCAATCGAACTCGCTACATAGACCATGGACGTGGTTAAGCAACAAATTGAAGAAACATACCATCGTGTAGAACATATAGAGACAAAAGATTGTAAAATTCAGAACCAGTTAGAAGGCTTGCACGAATACACACAATCCCTCCAAGGTCAGTTGGAAGCAGCCCGAGATGTATGTCAGGCTAATAAGGAGCTTTAGTTTACATATAGATACAGTCGATAAATTAGATGAGTTACACGACCGTATCGAAGAAATTTCCGAACGCGTAGGAAGGCAAGGAAAAGATATTAAAATGGTATACGGAGAAGCGAAACTCATAGATTATCCCAATCAGGCCCGAAACCAGCCACAGAGGTTTGGGGGGCCATGAATATATTAGGGGGCCAAGACATTAAAACTTCTCTTACAAATATCTACATTGTGTTTTTTGTACTAATAATAGCATTTTATATTGAGATGTGGAGGGGTCACTAAAAGTTTAGGGGGGAGCAGGCCCCCTTGCCTCCCTCTGGTTACGAGCATGCGGCATGCATCAATTTAAAAGTACTCACACTAGGATGATTAAAGCTTAATCACGTAGAATGATTAAAGCTTAATGTAAGGTGTTGATTTCCGAAATGTTTAAAAATAAAATTTCTCGATAAAATGTAATTGAAAACTGAGGTACTCTTCACCAATGAATACACGAAACTTTAAGTACTACTTAATGATGAAGAGATCCATCACGGTAGGACATGACATTCGAAAGAAGAAGAAAAATCTCTAAGTTCCGCCTTCGCACACGTTCCTTAAAGTAATAAAATAAAAATAAAACCGCCGAACTTTCTATGGAGAACACGTATAAATCAAAGATTTCTCGGTACTTAAGAAATAAAGCCATCTGCTGCCGAAAATATTAATGTTAGTATTAATATTTAGTAGTACGCTGCATAGTGGAAGCAAGAAAACGATTATTTATTTATTTATTTATTTATTTATTTATTTATTAGTTTTTATGCGTTAAGAAAGCGGGTAATTTTTATGCGATAAGGAAACACAACTTCATTTATGAAAATCGGATTCTTTTTTTTTTTTTTTTCAACAAAACATGTCCTGGAATACTTTTAAGATTAGGGTGAATTCACCTTCATATCTTGAAAAATTTCAACTTTAGCAATAAATTCCACTGAGAAGCCTTACGAAAATCATTTTTTTTTTAAATCTCGTTTTAAGGAAAGTTCGTAAATATGGCTTACAAGATGAATCCATCACTTTCATTGGCTTATTTTAACCTCAACACAAAGGATAATTCTTAAGTCTCAAATATGTATTATGTTCCCTGAATTTCGAAGAATTGCGAAATTATTCGTGGATAATTAATTTTTAAGCTAGAACTAGACTCACATTTTATTCTTGACTAATTTAGACCTCATGTATGGGAGTAATTTGAAAATTATACAGAAAATAATGCTATATTTCAGGAAGATAATTTTTTAAAAAAGAAAATTTATGGTGGAAAATTGTATCGTAACTGTCTATATGCTTAAAGTTTCAATTTGGGGTGAATTTACCTTCTTTCTCCATTTTTGTTTGTTCCAATTGTATCTACAAGCAATAATGTTGTGTTTTAAAGAAACAACTCACCCAAGTTTAGTCTAATCGGATAAAATTTCACTGAAGTTATCGCAAAACATGCAATATTACATCTCGTTTCATAATCGTCATCACAGAATTGACCACACCAGTGATCTCGATAGAAGTACATTCGTTAGCGTTAATATTCAAAGTTATAGCAAAAACTGAAAAGAGTTACTTTTGAAACAAATGCTGAAGTTTTTCTGGTGTCGTGACGAATGTGAGGTACAGTAATTCTCGAACTAACAACCAGTTAAATTTAACATTGTCCGACGTTTGGAGAGCTGAACACTTTGTTCTTATCTTCAGGGTATATTATGAGGGAACCAAACAGAAGCACTCTTCATATATATTCGCAGCACATAATATAATTGAGGGAGATAATATATATATATATATATATATATATATATATATATATATATATTATTTTTCAGAAACCACTTTGTTAACGAAGTGTTCAGGCTACTGGAAGAGAAAAGTCAAGGAAATCATAGCAATACTGAAAGAAGGCAATAATCTTAACGAACACAGCGGCTTACAATTCAGTCAAACATGGGTTTCATTTACTGGAAAAGCAGTGAAAACAAAACAACAATCAGGACCTATGTGCAAACTCAATCAATCAGAATGAGACAATAGATTGACACTGATAGGGCGTCTCTATCGAACAATCATATTCCGCTTTTTCCTTTGCCAGCATGTATGTATAAGGAGTGATTAAGTTTGGTTCTCTCATAATATACCCTGAAGATAATAACGTGGTCAGTTCTCGAAACGTCGGACAAAGTTTAGTTTACTTGATTGTTACTCCAAAACTACTGCATTTAGTGTTACTTTTATTCTGAACTTTCTCCAATTAGGTCACAACTACCAGTATTTAGCTAGAGTAGGCTCTTCATGCAGCTAGATTCGCACAGATAAGGCGATTTTTAGTAAATTAATTGATCATAATTAGAGATAATCCTACAACTCTCTCTCTATATATATATATATTAGGAAAAACGTGTGTTAGATTTTATAATTCTTTAAATGAAACAAATAAAAATTGAATTTTTCTTAGTTTTCCAAGTGTATATGTATAGCTTGCGTTACTTATTCTCAGCTCAGAAAGGTGATTTTTTGGTTTGAATCAATACATTTAAAGAAAAAATGGATATATACAGTGGTGTTATTCAGCCCGTTCTCACCGGTTCGCAGAACCGGTTGTTAAAATATTTTGAATTCGCAGAACCGTTTGTTATTCCCACACATAAATGCGCACGCATGAGATATCAAGAATGATGCTCAGATATCAAGAATGAAAACTGGGATCATATGAGTAAAATGGTGAGGGTTATTTGAAACACCATTATCAACAACTGTCGATCCATTGCTGGATGAAGTTTTTTCTAATACTTTTTGACAACAGTCCATCTTGGAAAACAAATGCTTCCTTTCGGAGTTATAGGCTGCCGAAAACATGAAAAAATCAACTTTAAAGATACATAACTCCAAAACTATGGGACCAACGGCAGTCAGATCAAGACTTCACTTAGAAACTAGTACGTACCCTATTCAAATATCCAAGTTTCAGGATTCTGTGGTACTTCCGCAACAATTTTTGTAGAGGCAGTTGGTGAGTATTTCAAATTATATGTCCGTAGCCAAACTTCATCTATAAAAATTGTTGCGCGAGTACCTTAGGATTCCGAAACATGGATATTTGAATAGGGCACATACTAGTTCCTAAATAAAGTCTTGACCCGACTACGGTAGGTTCCATAGTATTGGAGATATGGAGCTTTAAAGTTCATTTTTTCATGTTTTCGGCAGCCTACAACTCTGAAAGGAAGCATTTGTGCACCCAGGTTTGTTTATACTTTTTGTCTTATCTTGATGTCAGGAATCACCTCCTAAACGTTGTTGGTGTTTTTTTGAAACACCTTATATATATGAAGAGTGAAGAGTTAAAGGAAAGAAAACCCAAAATAATGTCTTAATTACTCTATTTCTCTTTCACTCCAATCACTTTGAATTGGAGTATTTCCGACTTTTCGAGAAGTTCGATCGCTCATCACTCTTTAGATTCAAATGGAATAAATCTATTCCATTGGGTGGTTGGAATTCAGTGTATGTTTTCAGCACTGAGGCTATACGAGACATGGATCTAAAGTTTGAGATGGAATTTGAGCCATCGTAATGCATTCAAATTTTAAGATTCTTCCACGGGTATCGAATTTGGGACCCTGTGCACAAAAGGCTACCGAGCTAGCCCTAAACTAGAGGGGAGGTCTCTTTGTTCACAAAAACATATATGACTGCATTTTACAAAATTAAATATTCATCTCTAGACCATAACATGCATAATAGATTTGTAATTGGACTATCGAAATATACGAGTGACGAAAGTTCGGGCTCACCGGCTATCTCCGTTATGAGTGAAGATACCAAGAAATGGAAAGAGACGAAAGTTTATGGAAATACGTAGTTTTGAATCTAAAATGCTAGAACTTTGTCAATTGCACCAGCCGTTTGGGCTCCAAACTGATAATGCACCATATGTTAAATGGAAAAGCGTTTCCACTTCGCCAGGCTGTTCTTTCGGGCCGTCAATATCCACAATACATAATGTTGAAGGAATTCGTGGTGTTCCAAGTTTCCTCACACACCATAATGTGTACGTTCTCCATGTCATATTTGTGTGGTATTACATTCAGTTCGACCAGCCGGCTAAACTGGCAACATTGCATTTTTATTTAGCATTGGGGAAATCACCAGTGTGAAGTTCAAACTATTGGTATAACTGGAAAAATTCCACAATCTTAGATTGAAAATCACCTATTTTTAATAGCTTTCCTCACTTTCCAACATTTGCTACACCAAATATATATTTACACTATACCTACTTGTTCATTCATTATTATTATTATTATTAATCAGTAAAAACTTTTATGTCTCTGATGATAATTTCGTACGTTTTTGTAGAACAGGAAATAAATAAATAAATAAATAAATAAATAAATAATAAAAATGAAATTTCTAGTTGCTGTCCCATGGTTATGCCCTTTCAAGCTAAAGGAGACGAGTGACTAGTGCAACTGGATGATTTTGAAATAGTTGGCTGAATAAGAATATGGCAGAGGACAGAAGAATACCGAGGAAACCCACAGATGCTGCTCACTACAAATCCACTCACATAACGTTGGATCAAACTAGGGATTTTAGGCACCAGAAGTGAGCGCTATACATGTGAGTCACTGTGCTTTCTTTTGTAGAAAGGGTTCTCAAAAATACGGACACTTGAGGCTGTACTTACAAAAAGGAAACATACAAGTAATACCTGGTATTTGTCCTGTTTCTCTTGTGTAGTTGGTTGTTGAATATCGTAGAAAACGTTGGTACTCTTTCGTCCGGAGCTAAAGGTAATGGTGGTCCTGATGGTAATTGAAAACTGATTCCTTGTCTTTCGAAGTCAATTGCTGCTTCTTGCGGAAAGTTAAAGTTCTCTACTGGTTGCTCGTCGAAATCCACTCCTGGAAAGCCTTCTTGTTCCCTGAATCCTCCCTCCTTTTCAGAATGAGCTTTTGGTGGAAATTGGAATGCATAGCCTTGGATGTGACAAGAACAACAGCTTGGGATCTAGAAAAGAAATATTAATGAAAACATCAAAATAAATGGATAACTTGCATAAAAATTAGATTCGAATTTATCGTAATTTTTAGTCTATATCACTTGCATTCGTAATAGTAACTAGAGGTAAATGGTTTTATAAGTACTGTAAGGAGTGTGCACAATTTAAAATTATTGAAATAGTAAACATCTTCAAAAATTTAGAGGCTTTGAATTAAACCTGTAAATGGACTCGTCTTTGAAGTAAATGCATCTTTGGAATAGCAGACTATTTTTTCCCCACCAATACGAAGGGTTTGCAATCCACTCTTTGTTATGAATTTTCCTTCTGCTGTAAATCTTTCCCTTCGCTACAGAGAATCTGATAACACTTTCAGGAACTTTTAACAATAATCTCACTTTCTTCAAATCACGATTTCCTTCCACTTTCAAACTTTCGGCTCTTTCCTTGAGTCTTGTTCACGAACGATAAAACGAAGGGTTTGCAATCCACTCTTTGTTATGAATTTTCCTTCTGCTGTAAATCTTTTCCTTCGCTACAGAGAATCTGATAACGCTTTCAGGAACTTTTAACAATAATCTCACTTTCTTCAAATCACGATTTCCTTCCACTTTCAAACTTTCGGCTCTTTCCTTGAGTCTTGTTCACGAACGATAGAAATACGAATGAAAGGAAATACAAAGAAATGGACTTATCGTGAAAGAACAACGAAGGTATAGATTATCAATTACTCCTTGTATTTATCAAAGTGGTAATGTCAATAAATACCATTCCTTGAAGGTTTTATTTCTTTTACTCCTATGTTATATCCTCCGTGAACAAGACTCTAACCAAGAGCCGAAAACTTGAAAGGTGAAGGAATTTTTAAGAATTGGAGTTTCCAGTTGATTAGATTTTTCTTTCCTATCTTAAACGTCTTTAGTTAAATATTTAAACTTCCCAGAGGACTAGCCGCAGTGTACAGATAATACCAATCATATAAATGTTTAGATTAAGTGTTTTATTCTAGTTTGTATTAATGGATTTACTATTGGTGCCTTTTAGTATGAGAAGAGGATAGCCTTAGCTCCTGAGGAACTAGATTTTCTCAAGCAAAATCGAGAACAAAAAACTATGGAAGCAGTTCATATTTAAGGTCTTGTAGAATGTTCAGTATTTAATATGCAATAGTTTCGGGGATACGAGATTTTCTTTTATTTTTAAACGCTTGAGAAGTAGTTAGGAGTCTTAAGCAGTATTCTATCATTTTCTAGTAAAAACTGAAGTAAAATCAAATTATTTCGTTTAACATCCACGGTTATTCCCTTTAGGCTAAGGGAAACGGATGATTAAAGCAAGTGAATGATGATGAAAGAATTGGTGGAATGAAATGTTGGATGAAGAACTTGATGGAGTATCCCGAGAAAATCCACGGCCACGATGTTGTCCACCTCAAATTTATTTGACCGAAGATCGAACCAGAGAATCTCCAATCATCTTGTTGAGGGTACTGATAAAATGAAAGCAGGAAGGATTAGAATATTTTAAAGGAGTCTCACTTGAAAAGAGTTCTTGCAAAGAGCTGAAATTAAACATATGTCATTAAATTAGTTATTTTAGAGTGAAGACATAATGATTATTTGATTTTATTTCATTTTTAACTTGCCCCTTTTCTTCTCTTCCTTTTTCCTTTCTTTTTTCGTTTCCTGTTTTTTACGAGAAATATATAGACGGAAATCAGCTCTTTTCCAAACCAAACTATTTGAGCAGTGACGTATGTAAGTAATAGTACGTAAACGAAACATTACAAAGAACTTTAATTCTTCGTGACTAAGGTACAATCATCTTTGAAAAACATATGCACCCACACTTCTTTAGAGGACACTTTACTCTGAGCAGTAAGTAGAATGTTTTGATGCACAGACTTGCAATAAATAAATAAATAAATAAAATAATGCTTACTCCTGGAATTAGATAGGCAATCGTTTCATAAACATGTCATTAATTTTTTCCTCATAATTTTCATACAATATAACTTGTTAACTTGGCCATCTCTCTAAGCTGAACATCTGTTCAACTAAGCCTTTCTTTTATAAAACCTGCATTTTTCTATAAGAAATGCATTATTTACTCTAAGTTGGCTACTTATCTATTTTGAGACTACCGCATTGAAGCAACGTTCTTCCTTATGTTGTTCCGTTAAATTCACAATCTCTGCATATTCAATACTTAATACTCGACCGTACACATGTCTTCTTCATTTCTTAGAAACCATTACCGAACATCTTATAGAAAGTCGAACATTTCGGTACAAACTCTTCCCTTTTGGACAATCAGTGAGCTCGAAGAAGGAGGGGAAAAAGCCATTGAAACTAACTCCTCCAAAGAAATACATGAGGCGATGATATTGTTTATTGCTATTTATGTTATTGACACCAAATACATGAAGAGGTTGGAACAATTAAGTCTTTCTATTTATACTTTGCATTACAAAATATTTGGTAGTGAAGCTCAAACTGACATATTGAGCTAAGGATGTCTTTTCTTTCCGTCATGTGTTCCTTCTTGAGATCTTGTACGAAACTCAAAACAAATGACTATCGGATTTATGCTGCAAAGTTTAAAAAGTTTAAAAAAAGACCACCATTCATTGTTTTATTTCTTATCTTGCTTGTTAATACCCATTAGGATTGAATTAGTCGTATGTGAAACTACAATGAAGGGTAACATTTGTGTTTCGCTTCTTAGAGGGATGAGACAACACAGATATTTCCAGTAATTCTTCTGAACTGACCATCTTGTATACATTTATTATAGTGGCGCATAGTGAAATTTCATTCGGAGTAGTTTGAAAAAAAAAAAAAAAAAACATATACTATTTAGGCAGTAACATTTAGGTTGAGTCCTGCCATGTCTGAATTTTCCATAAAATATGCACTTTCCATCTTCATCATTTCTAAATATACAATATATTGCCGGATATATATACAATCTGTGACAAAATTAAATAGCATATTTTATACAATTTTTCTAGACATTCTGTTTACTTTTGTTACATATCTTACACACATAATACTCTTAATTACAAATAGTTAACATTGGAACATAATTAAAAGGAATTTCATTTTCCATATTTTTCAAATAAAAGGGGACAATTCAATGACTTATATAATATAGATTTTGACTTAACTTACAAGATGAATAAATCACACCGTGCACGGCTTCTTCAGGATTTACAGGAATTTCGTGATTAATTATTAGAAGACCTAGGCGAATAAGTCGACATTGATGCATTGTATTCCGTAAGCAGTTTTTCTGTCGCTTCAGTAATGAAGTTTATTTCAGCTGAAACAGTCAGCACATGTAAAATAGCCAGTATTTGAGATCATCTGCACACATTGGGATAAAATGTTAGATTGCACTCTACCAAAGCGTCAATCCGGATTTAGGATTTTCATTTTCTATAGTGTCATTATTTTGATTTCCACAATTAAAAATCAGGTCGTGTAGTTGTGCGATAAGGTGAAAAATGTCTTTTTAGAACTATGTACACTTGCTATCTTCAGTGATTGAGTTATCTTGACCTAAAACGGTCCGAAATAATTTTCTCAATATTTGTAAAGGTGTGGTATGTTGTGTGCAAACCGCTCTCTCAATTTTGAAATAACAATATTGAAATAGTATGAAAACTGAACTTCCATGAACATCCTTTTGGATCAGATGCGTTAATATTTTACATTAACACTGGCGAGAAGAAAAAAAGTCTTAATTTCATAATATTTATTCCAATTGTAGCGATAATGCCTACGACTTTTTCAAAACATAATTTGAATTCACTATCTAAATTAGAACGTCAATAATTTAATAACATTAAAGTATCATCAACCTAAATGCGTAATATTCTTCGCTAAAATCCAAAATTAGATTATATTTTATAATTTCAATAGACTCATACGTAATTCACAATGTTGTTATGTCTATAGTCTATTAAGACAACTATACAATATCAAAAATTCTACATAGATAGGGCTCTCAGACGCTCTGGTTTAGCTTGGACAGTCCCGAATTTACTTAATTTGTTACCTTGTCCCAAAAGAATTGTTTGGGACTCCACGTATCCTGATTCCACGCCAAAACATAAGTTAGTAATATCATTCCTACGATATTAAATATATATCTATATCTATATCTACCTATCTATCTATCTATCTATCTATCTATCTATCTATCTATCTATCTATCTATATATATATCCTGTTTAAGTATAACCTACCCACTGTCACTCACGTTTGCTGAGTGTTAAGGTGGATCACCACCCAGAAGTCAATACATATTTAGGCTCATTCCTTTAATTAATGCTCAATGAAACGTCACATATTATAAATATTGTGCTATAAGATAGAGTTATGATTCAGCTACAACACAAGACATTGATTCGTTTGGTTGTGTCTTCTGATATTGATAAAGATGACAAAATAAAAGAAAATATTTGATTCGTTTTACGATGAGCACACAAGATGGTATTTGCTGCTAGATCTTACTATAAGTGCTCAATTTTATGAAATGTTTATTTGTACGTGAAAAGTATTTTAAAGTAAGGATTTTATTACGAAATAGATATATTATTCGACCGTTTTTCGTGTAATGTTTCACATTTTATTTTAATATTAATTTACATGTAAAAAAATAGATTTTGAGAAGAAAATTGCGCAGAGCGCCATAATGCGTTGTTGCCAAATTTGAACGTTTACTCTGGTAGTCACAATAAGAAAATTCCTGGATTATAGTGTTGCAGTGAGAAGCGGAATTTATCTATAAATTGCGGTAAAAAGTCGAAAACTAATTTCTCCAGTAATTATCCAAGCAAAATTCCATCATTGCTTCCTTTACTATCAGGCATCAGTAACACTCGACACTATCTGGCAACGCTGCACTATTCAAGCAACGTTTATCATAGCATCGAGAACATCTAGTGATCCACCTTAATTAATTAGTTCTGATATTCAGTAAAGAGCAAGTATAACCTATGAACATACTGTGACCTGATTTTTCAGTCTAGAAGTAAGGGAGCCCTAAGGTAGTGTAGGACTCAGAAAATAAGTGTAACCATAATAAATAAGTGTAACCATATACGATAGTAAGCTATCCTTATTTTTGAACTGAATACGAAAAAACATACATAAATACAATACATACATTTTATTAGAAATCGTAATGGTCAATAATTAACTTTCATTGACGCCAACAGATAAGTAAATAACATGATTTGTTGCACTAAAATATTAATTTTATGTTTAGAAAAGTTCTAAAATATTTTGGACAGAGTTGCAATCCCTAGAACCCTCCATACTGTACGCCCATGATTTATTGCCATAGATGGAGAAAGGAACAAAGAATTTGCGGCTTCGCTTCCTAGGAAATTAACTTGTTGAAATTGCATTTAAATCATACCGAGAATGGACAATTAAGATAGACATTTACATGTGATTTGTTTATATTGAAGAAAAAGAATTACTGTATTTTCCTCATAAAACACAAAGTAATACATAGGTAATAATTAAATAATTAATTATTGCATTATAAGTACGTATATATATATATATATATATATATATATATATATATATATATATAGATAGATAGATAGATATAGATATAGATATAGATATATATAGATATAGATATAGATATAGATATATATGCTTTCTTTTTATAGCTTCTAATAGTTTATACTTCAAAATTTACTTCTGTTCTGTATGTTCCCACTTTCCAATGTAATCGATGGTGAACAACACAGACAGTTGACTGCACACGCTATCAAATTTAGATTTGTAAATAAAATAACTTTTTCAAACGTTTTTAATTTTGTGAAGAATCCCAAACAAAATTTCCAATGTATGTTAGAAAATTTTGTAGGTACATTACATACATAGATAAGAGAATTTATATACCTTGTAAATGTCCATATGAAGTCCTCGGACATCATCCCATGATAACAACCTGTGATAATTATAAACTTGTGAGCATTGTGACTTGTAGTGGCTAGATACGTAGCTGCACGATGTCCCTGGGCGCCTGTTGGAAAATAAATAAAATAAAATGTTTGATTTAGTACTAATGAATAAGATATAATGAACCATTTATTATAAAATATTCAAACCATTATCTCTTATATTAGAAACTGTGAATCTACAAGAAGATACAACGACCCAGTATTATGAGGTTTGAAAAATGCGTTTTTATCTAAGTTGGTCATTAGTTCTGTTTGTACTTGTTTACTTAAAAAAAATCAGAAATCAGAGAAAAAAGTGAAAATTTGTCTGCATTATTTTCTAGTAAGTAGAAAATACTACTTTAAACTAATTGATTTTCTAGTGAGTAGAAAATACTACTCAGTAAACTAGGCGATTTTCTAGTAAGTAGAAAATACTAGTCAGTAAACTAGGTGGTTTTCTAGGAAGTAGAAAACACTACTCAGTAAACTAGGTGATTTTCTAGTAAGTCGAAAATACTACTCAGTAAATTAGGTGATTTTCTAGGAAGTTGAAAAATACTATTCAGTAAATTAGGTAATTTTCTAGAAAGTAAAAACTACTACTCAGTAAATTAGGTAATTTTATACTAACTGTAAGTAGAAAACACTACTCAGTAAATTATATAATTTTATTCTAAGTAGAAAATACTACCATAAATTATGCACTTTTCAGGAAGTAGAAGATGCTACCCAGAAAATTATGACATGTGATTTTTTAGTAAGTAGAGAATACTATTCAGTGAACTACGAAACTTTTCTAATAAGTAGAAAATATTGCTCAATAAACTAGTCAATGTTATTGAAATAGTCTCAATTCTTGATCAGTTTATCATCTAAATTTACGAGTTCAAAATTTATTTGAAAACACACATCACACACACACACACACACACATATATATATATATATATATATATATATATATATATATATATATATATATATATATATATATATATATATATATATATATATATATATTCATATTCATTAATAATGAAAAATGTATCACGAATCGCGAATACAGTCTACTTCACAAAGTAGTATTTCCTAAGTATTAAAAAATTACACACAATAATTTTAGAATTGTTCTATGATTTCAATAATATTTAGAAAAATGAGAACGGGGCTGACAAGCAGTGTGAAGATTAGGAAATATAATGATTGCCTTAATATTTACCTCTATGGCTTAAACCTGGCTATGAGACGAAAATCAATAAACATCTTTATTAAACATATCCTGCGCATAATGCATGTTCTTACTCATCTCCGTCAGATGCTACTTTACAGTAACCTCCCATTTTCATCTTTTTCTACCCATAGGCCTCTTTTCTGTAAATTTTTTGACAAGGACTGTATTTTTGCCACGCATACATACATCACATGAGAACAACGTTCCCTGCTTATATCAGACATCTTTGTTTTTTATTATTATTCATTAGTTGTTCTCATCAATCTTTCGACACGTCTGGAAATTGCCTGCGACGTTAGTGACATGCCTTAGCCTCAGGTAGGAGGCAGTGAAGCTTGTGACAACTATTATTCTGACTGTGAACCATTAGGAATTATGTAACAACAACTAACTTGTTTATACAAAGAGTGAAAAAGTGACGGACTGGACCGAAGCTCTAACCCGGGACCTCCGGCATACCGTGTCGATGTGTTAACCACTACGCAACCCAGTCCACTTTCCAGAACAGAAACTCACTCCCTCACTCTTGAGATCGGTGCTCTTCACTCGGACCACGTGGGTTGAACCACAGACCACTGCTGTGCTTGGACAATCCTTGTGTCCATACACCGAGCACCCATGACGGTTGTGATTTCATATGTACCAATGAAAGGGGAAATAACAGATTTTTAATACACACCATATCCTCTGTTGATGTGAATTCTATAACACACAATGTTATTCTTGTATGATATGTAAAAGAATTCATATCTACAGAGGATCTGGTGCTTTAATAAATCGGTTGTTTAATCTTTCATTGACATAACCTGACTAATGTTTCTTGTTATGTAATTTTAGACGATATTTCCAGTACTTTCCATGGGAACCCTTCTTCGGGGCTAAGGCTATTCTCTATGCTCCGAAGAAGAATACCCGTGGAAGTACTGGAAATATCGGCTAAAAATAAATAAAAGGAACATTATTCAGGTAAGTTGTTGTTATATTATTATGTGTTCCATACGCTCTATAACCAATTATTAAGAATTAGAGTAACTCATTGACTGAGATATCTTACTTTCATAATAAGGACTACCTAAAATGCCCGTTTCCTGAACGGGGAAAATACGTTTATTAGAAATATTTTAACCCCTTCTTCCTTAGGATATACATTTGGACTTAAATCGCATCGAGAATGTCACTATTCACCTAAACACCCCGAACACTATGGATTAGATACTAATATCGGTCGTTTTCGTATTTTTACATATCAATCTCTTCACTCGTTCTCTCCCTTTTAAAGAAAATGTGCTAAGAAACCTAAGTTAGGTCTTAGTCTACAGGTTTACCAAAAATCCTCAAAATCGGTGAAGCGGTCTAGAAAGAATTAGCGAGCAAATATCGTAATATACATTTTCATTTATGTGGATTAGAATATCTAACATATTGTCATCTAGATGTTTACGCAACTTCTAACTCTTAAATGTTTAGAAGTTTATTTATAGACTGAGGCGTCTTTCTATTTTAATAAGGATATGATATTCGATGACCTGTACATATTGCGTAGTTACGAATTCTACAGTTCTCAAAATTCATACATCTGTTCGTTAGTTCTCTACGAAATATAGAGTGGGTTATAAGTCTCTTGGCGAGAATGCATTTCAAATTAATTATTTATCAAGTACTAAACTACGATATTATTACGATTAAGTTAGGTTACCTAAATCAAGCATTCAAAGTGATCTTCATTTAAAAAAATACATTTTTTTTAGGCACAGAAGAACTGTATTACATCACTAATAATGTAGAATGATAATTTATCAAATTCAGAAGTAATATGCTCTTTTAAATGATAGGTCCGTCTTTTTTATTTTACATTTTTTACAAGCAATATTTTTCAATATTTTCCTAGACAGAAATAATTTGTGCTGGAAAGTGCTCGAACTTCAGCGTTTCTGCAATGAAAATCACTTTTTCATTATTAAAAAAGAACATGTCCGGCTATCTTGATGTCAAGTTGGCCGGGACGTTTACAAAAACAAATATATTTAAAGGTTTCTCTATGGCAATCATTTCTGCTACGTTCGTGCTGGCAAGTATCTAATAACGAACTCTTTCCCATTAAAATTAACGCCGTTATAAAAAAAAATATCCGGGCCAACTTGACATCAAGTTGACTGGGATATTTAAAAAAATAAACATATTCAAAGGTTTCTCTATGGGAATCGTTTATGTTACGTTTGTGGTGGAAAGTTAGTTTTCGATAATAAATTCTATCCCGTTAAAATCAACTTCGTTATAGTAACACAACGTTCGAATCATATTGATGTCATGTTGGTCGAAATGTTTATCGGAGATTATATATATATATATATATATATATATATATATATATATATATATATATATATATATATATATATATATATATATATATATATTTAAACGGCAATCGTTTGTGCTGCAATGTACCAAAGTATGAACTTTCTTATGGCGGCAGTCTAAGTGTTAAGACCGTTAGTATGCATAAATGTTGGTTTTTCGAACAATTGTGGTTGTTGCTTGGCGTTACGCTAAAACCATAATTTTAAAATTGCCATAAATTTGTAATTACAGGTTCATAAAGGAAAATTGTTGCTACACAATCTTCTACGAACGATTGGCAATATTTGTTTCTCAATTTTTAAAATTGGTGGTTCTACCTCGACCCACATTACCTAAACATTTTACTTTATTTACTGTAGGAAGTGTTTTTTTTTTTTCGATATTTATTTGTGACTCATTTTTGTCTTGTCTTGTATTTTACGGACTATAAGACGCTATGGACTATAAGACGCTATGGACTATAAGATGCTATGGACTATAAGATGCTATGGACTATAAAATGCTATGAACTATAAGATGCTATGGACTATAAGACGCTATGGACTATAAGACGCGCCTTAATTTTTAAGCAATTTTTTTAAAATACCGTAACATTTTTACCACTTTTATTAGCAAGTGTTAGCAAGCTTGTAAATCCCCGCAACTCATGTTCGTCGCATCGGTGCACTGCTGCTACCGGTTGAATACAATGTTGCCAGATAGAGATAGGTTTTTCGCAGCATCGAATATATGGCCATTTTAAAGACTGGCGGGAATTTTAAATCAAACACTGTACCTTTTTATATCAATTTCTAGTATAAGTCGCACCGGAATTTTGGTTGCAATTTTTCGAAGAAAAAAAGTGTGTCTTATAGTCCGTAAAATACGGTATCTACGAAGCATTTTGTAAAGAGTTGGTATACAATAACTCATAAGCAAGTACAGTATTTAAAATATTTTGTGAAATAAACTTGTATGCACAATGGTGTTAAATTATTCAATGCCAATTCTCTAATCTATTTATATATAAAAAATTGAAAATCACTATGTTTGTGACTCTAAATCTCTTGAACCGCCAGACCGATCTCTATTGAATTTGTAACGTGGTTGAGGTTCGAGGCTGGACTGGTTTTAGGCTATTCACTTTGTTTGTAGAACTGAGGGTGGAGGGGTGAGTGAGGGGGTATAAAAATAAATAAAACTTGATAACTCCTGAACCACTCGACCGATCTTGATCAAATTTTCAACATAGATGAGGTTCAGGCCTGGGATCGTTTTTATAATTTAAATTTGGGGGAAGATATATATAAAAATCAATTTATATAAGATTAAAAGTGACTATTTTTGCAACTTAACTCTTGAACTATCCGACCGATCTCAATCAAATTTTCAAGATACATGAGGTTCAGATCTGGAAATATTTTTCTAATTTCACTGTAATGGTAGATCCTAGGGGAGGGGGAGGAGAGGGGGACGTATAAACAAAAACTAATAAAACCTAGTGTTTTATATAATTTTATCTAAATATATTTGTCACTCCTCTTACTCCCACTAGATGTGCTGGGGATCTTACCTTCACTGGGGGGCTAAAATTGGACTTAAATGGAATCGGAACTGTCACCAACCAAATCATGGATCCCAAAAACTGTAAATTCGACAATAATATAGGTCATTTTTGATTATTTTTATTGTCGCTCCGTTCTTCTTCCCTCCTGGGTGTGCTAGAGGGCTCTTACCCCGACAATACTCTTTTTCAGACTGCAAGTAATGTCCAGGCGTTCTAAAGTTATGCTGACACATACACACACATCCATCCATTTTTGTATATATATAGAAAAGATTAGTGAATTGGTGTCGTACGAAATTGTGTATCCTACTAGAGTGTTGCTACACGGGAAGGGTTAACTATGAGTAGCAGTCATACATACGTCCTTTCAAACGTCTTGTGCAGTAGGTCAACGTATTAAGTTTTTTGTTCATACTGCGGTCAAGTGATGACACTTCTGGATATTTTTTGATCCCATTCCTTTTTAACGAGTATTCTCTTTTACTTTTTTTTATTTCGTATCACAAGTAAAGTACAATAATTTTATTAATGTTACCAAGAAAGCGATAGAAGAACGATATTTCCTGTGCTACTGATATTTAGGGATTTATACGATTCCCACAGGTGTATTTTAAGGAAAGTACAAAATAATATGAATTACAAACTGTGGTACGTAAGTCTAGAAACAATAAATTACCGACATCCAAATCAATCACATAAAAAAATGGAGATTTAGTGTTAAATATTATCTATATACGTATTTATGTCTACCACTGCCTGAGATCCAACTGCAATATTTCATATAAAAGTTACAAGTGCCATTATGTTATATAGTACTGGTATAGTAGTTAATTGGAAACTTTGAATCTCGTATCATAAAAAGTAGGAACCAGATATATATATTTTTCCAATGCATATACGCACATGCAAATGCATATTTTGAAAGTTAGTGTATATTCTAAGGGTATGTGCATATTTCTGCATATATTTGAAGTTACGAATCGTTTTAATGTTCTTAACGTACTAATTTGGTACTTTCATGTGTATCAGACATCGGGTTGACAGATCTTAAGTTTTCCCTTGTAACTTTTACGTTACGTTTAGCACGTTTTATGTTATACGTTTCTATTTTACATGTAAAACAATCTCTTTGGCTATATATATTGTGATTTCTCACACAATGATATTAATACAACCCAACTGACGTAACTTCAGAGGTAGAAAGGCAAATGTATTTTTTTGGTACGATCATGATATGGAAACTTTTCGCACAAGAAAGTGTTTTAAAAAAAAGTAGAATCGAAATATCTTAGATACATACATAACGCATAAGCAGAAATTAGATTCTCCCCCCCCCAAAAAAAAAAATTAAAAAAGGAGAATCTATGCAATTTTGTTTCTTGAAGTGCTTGAGAGAAGGAATTTTGATGAAGCCAAGTGGTTATTTGGTTTCACACTATCACAAGATATTAGTTTTATAATAATAAATTGCTTTGCTTTGCTCCGTGATTAGTTTACCTTTAATTATAATATATAGTTGGGAAAATTGGTACAATGGAGAATATTAAACTGCTATAAAACAAAAGTAGTTCCGAAAATTTTTAAAACAAATAACATTACTAGTACCTAATAGACAAATTGTCTATTAAATATTATACTGTAAATACTACTCGATTTAGGATTTAGATTTCTGGGCTTTCGGCATTTAAGGCCATTTAGCTCTTCACGATTTGAGGGATGACGTCCCTCGGCAAGCACACAATCCGAGGAAAGGGAAGGAAGAAGGGATTGGGGAAGGAAGGAAGCGGCCTGGGACCTGTAAGTTAGGTATCACCCAGGAATCATCTACATACAACTTATTAATAAAAAAAATGCAATACTGATTTATTTCAAACCTTATTAAAAATGGTAAGATTATTATGATAGAAAGGTCTTGTGTCCATCTTAAACACAAACTAAATACAACTTTCTTACAAGGCTGTCTATAATCTTATTATAATAATTTATAATAAAGGTTATAGACAGCCTTGTTAGAAAGTTGTATTTAGTTTGTGTTTAAAATGGTAAGACTATTGTGGAAGATTTTTGAGATTTTAAGTAAAATGTTTGTAAGTACAGTAGAGTACACGATGATGATATCAGAATGTTTCCTTCGGGGGAGGGGGGAGAGATAAACTTTGAACAAACTGAGGATGAAACACGTAGTGCGAAAATACTGGTAATCCATGTTCAGTCCGATCGGAGAAATGCCTGGAGGAATTTAGTACTTCCGGAAAGATTTCCTTCCCCGGACCACCCTTCAAATCATCATCACTACAAGTACGTAAGTAGGGCTTTCTAGCCATTGTGTTCAAACTAGAAACGATTGGTTGTTCCTGAAGCCTTAGGCTCACTATAGGTCTACATTATAGGTTAAAATCACGCTTAATTAAAAGCTAAAAATTACTTACACTTTACAAATTTATTTATATTTTATTTTATTTCAGTTTATTCACTATATACTCTATACTGTATTAAAGCAATTACTCAAAGACTTTGTTACACAAAACATTGTGTTTATTTTAATCAATTAATAACAAGCAATAGTAGCTAGCGTCATCTATTGGTTATCAGGCAGACAACGCAGGAAGAGACCCTATTAGCGCGACTATTAACTACTATTGCTTATCGTGACACTGACTGAGATGTTTTAGTATTATAAATAGAATATACAGGATTTAGGTTTATTATAACTATTATTTTTAGCAGTAAATAACATTAATAGTCTATGTGCTTTCTATATAAAATTCAGTGGCGGATCCAGGAAGGCGATCGCTCCCCCCCTAGAAGAAGACATTTTCTTATTTTATATATAAATAAAAACCCATCCCAGAGTTTGGAGATCTTAAAAGTAGCTCTAAGTACAGTATTACAACCCACCGCCCCCCAGAAGTCTGTCCTGCATCCGCCCCTGATAAAATTAACTATAAAATTAATAATATTGATATAGCTTAATGTCATAACATACCACTTGTTACTCGATTATCACTTATTTTTATAATTGTTTCATATTAAGCTAAGAGAAAGTAATTTTTAATGCATAAAAGAAAATAATACTACTGAAAATAGAAGTACTACTAACCTTGTAAACAATATATGTATATGTTGTGTGTTTACGTGTATGTTAACTTTTGTCACAAGTATGAATTCATCGACAAATTGTTAGAGGTGATTCATTACATCAAAATAAGAGAAAAAGTTCATATTGACCTGTTGGGAAAAGTGCATAGTTTCAGAGGTAGGGCTGTTCAAAGTCGCAAAAAAGCCAAATTTCAAGAGGCCCTAGTTTGAATTTGAGAAACTGTGGGTGGTGGTTCTTATCAATATAAAGGAAGTAACGCATGTGCAATCCAAAAATGCATATTTCATTAATGTTCAATGGGTCTGTACAGAGTATTTCCTGCAGGATGAAATTTCCAAACATGCCATCAACCGAATTTTGAGATATACTCTGACTTTATGATTGGTCCAAAGTAGGCAAACAATAAACAATGACAGCAATGAACACGGAATCCTTTGGCGGGATTTCGGAAGTGTTAAAGATCAGCAGCAGCACGGTCTCTCGTACTCGGGAAAACGCATGCTGCGATGTTTTCTTTCACGCTTATAAATGAAGAAAACGTGACATATACTGTGACGAAATACATCGCAGCACACATTATTCCAAACACAAAAGTACATGGAGCTGAGGATTCCTAACACTTCCGACTTCCTTCCGAAGCTTTGGGTGTCCATTGTTGTTAAGGCTTATCTCCTGCCTACTTTGGACCCTCCTTGAAATCAGGGTATATCTGAAAATTCTATTGAGAGCATGTCTGAGAATTACACCCTATGGGGAATACTCTGTACACCTATTGAAAATTGATGAAGTATACACTTTTGGATTGTTATGCGTGACTTCGTTAGAACCACCATCTACATCTTCTGGAATTCGAACTAGAGCCTGTTGAAATTTGGCTTTTTCGTGATTTTGGACAGCCCTATCTCTGAAACTATGCACTTTTTGCCATAGGTCGATATGAACTTTTTCTCTTATTTTGATGTAAGGAATCTCCTCCTACAGTTTGTCGGTATAGTTCATTAACACCTTGTGTGTATATATATATCCTGTATATCTAAAGTTAATAACGATTTCTACTATCAAATTCATATAGCTAAACAAGGTTAAAAAATATAAATAAGAATATACGAATATAGCTTAAGATATGAACAGAAATGTTTATTATTTACAAATAAAATAGATAAAGAAAGTCTTAGGGTTTAAAACAATAATCTATAAATTCTATCAGAAACCAGTTGTTTTCATGTACTTTAAATAATAATAATAATAATAATAATAATAATAATAATAATAATAATAATAATAATAATAATAATAATAATAATAAAGTAACTCTTAATTTACAAAGCATGTTAATGTACTCACAGGCATTTCTCTAATCTTAAGGTTTGTGTGTATTCCTCCGTGTTCACTATATACTTCCATTGGCCACTGGAAGCCCTCGCTCTTTTTGGCCTGGCGTATTTGACTTCTGACGGACATACGTAACCACCATCTTGTGCAAAATCCCTCGTTGCGTGTGCTGTATCTTGTCTCCTACAAAATGATAGATTTTTTAAAGTCATATTATAAAATGTGAAATCATTTATTTTAAAATCCAACCAGAAGCAACTTTAAACTTATGTATAAACGGAATTGTTTAAAAAGCAAAAAAACTATGTAACAGAAAAGATTTGTTAAGTTTTATGTACACTACAAACTTTTATTGTACTCTACGGGAAACAAGCCAGTACTGTACTAACAGTAGCATCCATCCCTTCACACTTTTTTAATTGCACGTATACCGAGGGCAAGGAAGACAGTGATGATGATATAGATGATAATGGTGGAATGAATAAAGGGAGGGTAATGTCAGAACCCCCCCAAAAAACATGTGCACGGTGTCTGTCCACCTCAAAGTTCACTTGGCGCGGACTGGGATCGAACCAGTGACTATACACCAAAGATCAGCACTCTACCACTGAGCCACTATGGCCCTTTCACATTTTTTTAAAAAAAGTAAAAGTAAGTAAAATACAATGGTCATACTTCTACATTAATAAACCGTGCACCACTGGACACAGTAAGTCTGCACCTAGTTGAAAATTTGAGTAGGGGACGCTTATTTTGCTGTAAAAAAAAAAAAAAAAAAAAAAGACAGGATCTCTGTATTCCCCATTGCGAGGAACTTTTTTTTATGAAGAATTTCCTATTTTGAGAGAATAGAGTAATTAAAAACTTTTAGTTTTCCGTAAAATGAAACGGAACACCGTTCGGGATAAATTCAGAAAGTCTTGAGTGGAAGTATTTTTTTAGCTTGTTAAGAGGGCAGTACGATTTCAGCACATAGGAATTCAGAGCTTTTAGTCCCATGCCTACGAATTGATCACTAGAAAGGGGATTTTCAACGAAATTAAAAATTCGTTACTGAATTCTCTCTCTCTCATTCTCTCTCTCTCTCTCTCTCTCTGTGTGTGTGTGTGTGTGTGTGTGCCTGTTATTTGCGTTTTTTTTTGTTTTTTTTTTTAAATTTTGAGCCCTTCATCCGATAGAGCATCAAAAACTATCTCAAAGTTTGTATGTACATAATTTCTTATATGTGCTGTAGTAGATGTTTGAACAAGAACTTTACATATAGCGTTAGGCTTACTAAATAGTCCTAACTACACATAAACTAACTACACTTCATATATATATATATATATATATATATATATATATATTTGTGTGTGTGTGTGTGTGTGTAAGTTATATATTTATACTGAAAACAATTCATTATCAAAATATATCACTGGAATTGCACTTTAATACCAAATACGATTTTCACTTAAAATGACATCAATATAAATACATAAACTTTAGTCAATATAAACAAATGCTTAGTATAGTCCTGCAAAAGTCATATCAACGAACATAATATGCACAGTGAATGCAGTTCTTTATTCTTTTAATCTGTTTTGATATTGCCAATACTAACCCATTTAACACATCTTGCCAATCTCCCAACACAAAGAAGTGAAGGAAGTTTTCGAGTCACTTTTACCAACTTATTGGCCAAAAAAGTTCTGATTTCCGGAAATTTAAGGAGCCATATCTCAGGAACTGTTAGTCATAGAGAGAGAGAATATTGGTGGTGATCAATTGCTAAGAGGATGGTGAACATTTTGGTACCAAACAGTACCCGGTGGCCACTGGTTATGTATATTTTCATTATATATACGGTTATAAAAAGTGACAGCTCAATATAGCTAATTCAATAGATCCCCCAAATACGCAGATTCCCAATATGTAAGTGTATTATCTATTGAATTTAAACAAATAAATTTCATATAAATTTCGAAAAAAAAAAATCTATTGAAGCTCGTTCTGGCAGTGCTCTTCAAGTATTCTCACTTTTTTTTTATGTTTCCGATGCCGTTCTGTTTCAGTATGTACGTTACGAGTTTGTTGAAAAGTCATTATGTTTGTTTCTTAAAACAGTTTCTCAATGACCTAGAATGACGTGATATATATATTACACATTAAATTAAATTATACAAAGTTCGTGATTTGTCAAAATCCACATCATTCCACAGCAAGAACATTGAAAATAAACTATCGGACGGTGATGTTAGAGGAGCAGTAAGACTATTAACATCCGAAGACTCGATAGCAACTGCAGATAATTCATTGTTAGAAGCACTCAGAGCAAAACATCCAGCTCACTCACATTTATTAGCCATCCCTGAACCTCCAGAGGCATCAGAATCAGCAACTAGAGTATCATCAGCTGAATTATTGAAAGCAATTAAATCTTTTCCTTCTGGGTCCGCCGGTGGAATGGATAGCCTCAGAGCTTCAATTCTAAAAGATTTAGTTCTATCACACGATTATGAATCTAGAGACCAGCTTATCAATGTTATCAGAGAACTGTTACACCTCATTATATCGGGAAATGTACCTACAACATTGAGACCGATATTCTTCGGTGCGTCGTTACTTGCCCTTAAGAAAAAAAGCGGAGGAATTCGGCCAATAGCCGTGGGCAATATTTGGAGACGATTGTCGGCCAAAATAATCTGCTACAAGATGCGCGAATCACTTATCGACATACTATATCCACACCAACTTGAAGTCTGTGTCCCATTTGGGGCGGAAGCAGCAGTACATGCAGCCCGCACATATTATTCTACTACGCACACCCAAGTGAAAGCATTTTTAAAAATCGATTTCAGAAATGCCTTCAATGAATTAAATCGAGATTCCATGTTGCTATCTGTTAAAAAGAATTTTCCAGCATATTTTTCGTACATCTCTCAATGCTATTCTCAACCAAGCAACCTATATATAGGAGATAACACTATTCTATCACAGCGAGGTGTTCAACAAGGTGATCCGTTAGGTCCATCACTGTTTGCTATGACTCTCCAACCAATTGTTAATAACATAAACGCAGAGCTGAATGTCTGGTATTTGGATGATGGAACAATAGCTGGAAATACAGACGTAATACTACAAACATTAGACAACATTCGTACACACGCATCATCAATTGGCTTATCGCTAAATTGCTCCAAATGCGAAGTAGGATTCCTCGGTGCTACAGAAGAACAAATTAAGAACCTCTATGATATCTTTAATAAATCAGCACCTGGTATTCAGCTCCTTACACCAAGTAATGCAGAGCTTTTAGGTTCAGCTATCTCAACAGAGGCACGGAGCAAAATGTTACTAGACAAAACCTCCAAACTAGAATTTTTTATGTCACGACTTTCCAAGCTTTCAGCCCATTCTGCTTTTTATCTGTTAAGGGCTTCATTTGGAATGCCGAGATTATTTTATTTCCTCCGATGCTCTCCATCTTGGAAGGAAGATGCCCTATTGGAAAAGTATGACGATACTCTTAAAACTGGTCTGGAATCCATCCTCAATTGTTCTCTTAATAACAACTCGTGGATACAAGCTTCTTTACCAGTCAAAAATGGAGGCCTTGGAATCCGTCGCGCCACAGATATGGCTATTCCGTCTTTTTTAGCGTCTTTCTACGGTGCAAGTCAAATAGTTAGTTCACTTCTTCAATGGGATAACGACGAAATCACCAATCCAGATGTGATGGACTGCATAGCTAAATGGACAAATTTAGTTGGGTTAGACCCTCCGGCTCTCGAAAAACGTAACAATCAGTCGGCTTGGGACGAGCCCATCGTTAATTGCCATGCAGCTTCTTTATTGCAGACTACAAATAACATCGAAGATAAAGCCAGACTTTTAGCGGTCATGTCCCCAGAAAACGGAGCATGGCTTCAAGCTCTACCATCACCATCTCTGGGCCTACACCTATCCAATGAGAGCTTCCGAGTATCAGTTGCACTACGGTTGGGAGCAGATATATGTGAACCACACCACTGCCCCATTTGTAACACCTTTGTAGATAAAAAAGGATTACACGGTTTGTCGTGCAAAAGCAGCGCAGGCAGACACCCACGTCATTCAAGTGTAAATGATATAATATTAAGAGCATTAATATCAGCAGGGATCCCAGCAGTGAGGGAACCGATTGGATGCAGCCGATCTGACGGAAAAAGACCCGATGGTATGACATTAGTACCTTGGAAGAAAGGAAAGGCATTGATTTGGGACTTCACATGTTCAGACACCTATGCCCTCTCCAACCTACAATATGCCTCAGTACAAGCTGGACTCGTAGCTGCTCGAAGAGCGAAAGAAAAAAGGAATAAATATAGCAATCTACTCGATAACTATTGCTTTGTCGCAATAGCAATTGAGTCTAGCGGTTCTTGGGAAGAAGGAGGCCTCAAATTTATAAAAGAAATCGGCCACCGTCTTATCAATTAAATCAGGAGATAATCGAGCAAAAAGTTTCCTGATTCAACGCATAAGCATAGCCATTCAACGTGGGAACGTGTCGGCTACAATGGGAACGTTACCCACTAGTAAAGAGCTAGAAGAAGTCTTTCTTATGTAATTGCGGAGAAGGGAGGTTAGGAGAAAAAACAAACATCATTGGTGCATCAATTTATGTAGCAACCGAGCAAGGAGTGTGAAGAGACAGCTCACAGTCCATAAGTTTATATATATATATATATAAACAGCATGAATGCTGTACTGTACGTCAAGACAGTGACATAACATGACAGGTTGGAGCCTTTGAAAGCAGAAGATTTAGTAGTACCTGCCGAACATCATGGGAACAAAGTACCGAAGAATATATATATATATATATATATATATATATATATATATATATATATATATATATATATATATATATATATAATCACTTCACTTTTTTTTGTTTCAATCCTTCTGTCTTTTAGTTTCTGTGATTCATTCAACTACAATTATTGTGGGATATCATAAAACAAAGAATACAAGAAAATATATTGATCATATGTTTGGTTCTTTGAAGAATTAATAAAAATTACGTACAATCATTCTCAGATATACTTTTGAAAATACACATAACTAAATAACTAACTGTATGACCAATAGAACCTGGAGATTTAATGTTGCGTTCACAAAAGCTCTCCATTGACTTCTGTCCTTAGCCAACTGCATACAGTTTATACTTTGTATTTCTATTTCTGAGAGATCCCTTTTAATATTGTCCTCCCATCCGCACCTAGGTCTTCCTAATGGTCGTTTCCCGATTGAAGTTGCAATTAAGACTTTGAAAGTGTTCTTATTTTCTTCCATCCTGGCTACGTAACGTGTACACCTGAGTCTCCTTAACTTGGTGACCCGAACAATGTTGGTAAATTGCATTTGAAAATACACGTACAGTTTTTAAATGTATAGTTAATTAAATAAGGCAGATACAAATTTAATTACAAAGTCCGAAGTATGGTGGTATATATAATTTACTGTATAATTCTGGATGTAAAGTGTTCTTAAAACTCTGTATATAAATAATGCAATGAATTGTCATCATCTGCTGTCAATGGTAAAAGTGTTCACACTTGTGTAAATTTTTAATTGCACTTCTTATGCAAATTTGAAGATGCTGAACCCAACGAAATTATTGTTAAATATACCTGTCTATGTAAACTATATGTCCACGAGAAAAAAAAAAAAAAAAAGACATCAAAGTTGGGATTAAAAAAAAATATCCAAACTTTAAGATCATTTTCTCGTTACCCCATGGACGGACATCAATTGGATTCAGCGCTCTCAAATTAATACAAAAAGCTCAATTTGTAGTGTTACTCGCGAGACGAGACAAGCTTTCTAATCTCGTATCGTCTTGATTCTCAGAAAGTATTTCTCGTACGTTTTGAAAATTTATGAATAAAATTTATGCACGAATTTAATTGATAATCTCATCTAAAAGTTATCAGAATCCTTCCACGTTACGAGAGGTTTCCGAAGGGTATGATATAACTACATTCAAATCATATTTATTATTGAAATATATTGTGTAATGACCTGCTTATCTTTAAACGTTGATAAATGCTATTCATTCTGTTCATACACTCGGAAAAAAATTGTAGGTGGCGTACTTAAAAAGGTAGGTTACATGCGTAATTCCTGTAGTTTTTGGGCTTAACGTACAGCAGACGTACAGTATAACTGAAAACGCATGTTTTATAATACTTCCCGTATAAGTGTTCCATCTATACGTACTTTCCGTATGCAACAATATAGGCGGTCAGGACGTCACATACAAATGGACTTATTTAACATATAGCTGACGAAGGTAACACACACCACACACACACACACACACATATATATATATATATATATATATATATATATATATATATATATATATATATATATATATATATATATATATATATATATATATATAAGGAAGACTGTTAGATATTAGACATCCTGCAACGGCATGATGTATAACATCTAAGGGCAGTGCGTATGTAGCATATGGATAACGTAAGCTCCATACTGATTTCTGTAGTAAGCAAGAGGATTCCGTATTTTTGTACAATATACCGTTGTCCGGAGAACGGATTTTTCTCTGTGTACAATCACCTTTCAACTTATAGTTTTTATAAACATATAACACTAACACAGTGTTTGAGATCTAACTAGTAAGACTTGCGTGAACTAGTGCGGTCCACGAGACTCGAGAAACTACTCGTCTCGTTATCAGAATGAGACAAGAATTGGCATTTTTTCTCTCATCTCAAATTTGAAAATGCATTTCTCATCTCGTGGTCAAATTTGGTTACAAATGCAATTAAAAATTTGTCTAAGCGAGGACACATTTGCCATTGGTTTGAGTTGTAGTTCACAAATGAGATGTGATACTTTCGGATTCAGAATTGGATCCTATACAAGAAAGTGGAATTCCGGTTTGATAAACCTTACATTCAAAAGTGTCTTTCTTGCTTCTTCTTTTTTTTTCTAAAATGTCTTTAATTTCATTTTGTTGTTCGTTATTGATTGAAGCATGATACTATGGAAACCAATGTATAGATGCTCTTTTAAAATCCTACTTCTCTATCCTACTGGTAGTATTTTAAAAATGTCCCGCTACTAACATATATATAAAACTCCACAAATGACAAAGCAATGTCGACTGTTTTAATCTGCATTTAGCGAGTGCGTGGTCGGGATCCTATTCAAAGGATGGGTATTTGAAATATTCAGTGTGTACTCGGGTTCCCGGTTTAAAAAGTTAAATGGTGTAAGGAAAAAAGAAAAATTGTTCTGGTCAACCAAATAAAAATTTTTCAGAGGATGTCTTGGTCCAGGAAGATAATACCAATGGTTCTACCTCTAGAAGAAATGTGAGACATGAATCTGTGGAATAAAAACGTGAATGAAGGTATCTTGGTCCAGCGGATGACAAGCACGATGGTGGTTGGTGAGGCTAACATGGATAAAAACATATATCCTAGGCCAAGAGAAGTAAGCCCTACATCTATGTTTTTTGATAATTGTTCCTTAGCTCGCGTTAGAGCTGTTGTCCTCAATTTCTGATTGGAGTGTGCTGTATTGGATGTGGCCAACAGAGAAATAACCAAATTCTTAAGACAACTTTGCAATGAGTCAAGTATAGACCTATTCTAATGGAAGTTAACTGTCAAGTTCATAAGTATCGGAGTAACTCTCAATGCTCGAGTACCTCTAAACAGATTGCTTCAAAGTAATGGCGTAGTGTGGAATATGAAACACCCGATAGGAATTGATCTCTTAATGGATAGGAATTGATCTAGAAATAGTACAGAAGATAGTGTTTCCTTATTTGCGAAATGAACATGGGAGCTTCTCTTTTTATTTGCAACAAGCTGAGTACCACCACAGGATGGTATGGAGGTTCATGAATCATTCAATATGCAATTCACGGACAATCGGATAAGGTACCGGGGTCCAGTGGAATGGCCACCTAAGTTACTTGTCCTCATTACTTGTTTTTTATCTCTGGCGTCACGTTAAACGAATATTGCACTCTGTAAAAGTTAGGGATAGACACTATCTTGAATAAAGGCTTTTGAGACCTGTGACAGCATTACGCCAGACTCATCGATGTGTTCAATTAGATGCGCTCAAACTCCTGCTGTTCTGTTATGTATGACGAATAACACACCTATACATCCTGTAATTGAAATGAGTTTTTGACAACATTACATGGCCTCTTTCCATTTGAAAAAAAATGTCCTTGATGCAGTATGGCTGATTTCAAGATGGCGTTCATGAACCCGAAGTTCCTCAAACATAAGGCTCCAAGCCCGATCTACAATGTTGAGTTCGGAATTTCCGACATATTCTCCGTTTCGGAGAAAGACTTTTGATTCCTTCTTATACTATGTGTATGTCTAAAATATCTTCAAGCAAAATGAAAGATCAAATAGCGTTACCCAAAATTTCTCTCCAAAAGGAGGAAAGAAGGTGACATTTCCATAATATCTGAAATTCCTTTCTTTATTCAGAAAGTGGCGAATGTGAGGATTCGTTTAAGTTGGAGGTATGAAATTTCATTAGTAGATTCTTAAAAATTTCTTTTTTAAAAAAGTAATTCAGCGTTTTCAAAAGTTCCTCTGCTGACAGTAAAGGGGAACATTTCCATTACATCAAAATTTCCTTATTCTGCATTCAAAAAGTATCGAATGTAAGGATTCGCTTAAGTTAAAGTATGAAATTCCATATAAACTCTTAATTAAAAATAAAGAAATACGATTTTCAACGCTTTCAAAAATTCTCCACCTGAGGGAGAAAGAGGGCGTATTTCTATAATATTGTATTCAAATTTCCCTCTATTTATTAGAAAATGCTGCATGTGAGATTTCGAGATTTCAAGGAGAGAAATTCCGTATTCAGAGTGACTGGTAATTCGATGTATTCCTTGCAAGGAGATATTCTCAAGTACCTTGGAACATTTTCACCTATATGCACCGGGGGTCGCAAATCATTAGTTTCTGAGTAATCGACACATGTGCGATTTTTTTAAAAAAATATGCTTTCTACCGAGGGGTGTGCGAGCAAGTTTTACTCTGAGCCACTTCCACATACCGTAGAGCGACGAAATTTTACATGTGTAATCCTGCGTACCTATATAGGTCATGTGATAATGTGCAGCTCGTAGCTCTTCACCGTTGCTGTGTTATAGGTCCCAACGTGAAGTAATGTGTAGTAGTCTAAAATCCATTACTACACCTCAGAAAGCCGCGTGGCAACATCACAGAAGTACTTGCCCCTAGGAAATGACTGAATGATTGGGAAGAAATGATGGTATGTGGTCAAGAGAAAACGGGAACTATGACGGATATCATACCCAGGGTCGTGAATCTGTCTGGCCAACATTCATGAAGGGAACGGGTGCGTGGTTTTTCAGGAGGCTGATACCTTTTGTCAGCAAGCCACACTGTGGAACCTCATAGAATCCCGGAACACACGCAGCAGTGAAGCATAATACATCCTTGTAATCGTGCTATGGCTTTGTTTGGAAAGCAAGTAGTAATACCCTATGCTGATTCCAAATAAACGTGATCATCACTAAATAGTCGCTCAGAGTTGAACAAGGACTTCCTTTCGTGGTGGTACGTCGGCACGCTGTCATTGGTTTGACTAGGCTTTCCCTGGTCTTCTTCGCTCCCAGCAGGCGAAGGCCGGGATGGTACATCCTAGAAGGTCAGGGCCAGTTTCTTCCCAAATCGTAGACTCACCTAAAAGACCAATGTAACCCGGGAGTTAGAGGTCCGAATCCTTCCTTGAGTAAGTGCCTTGCATAAATAAATTAATTTTCACAAGCTTTTGTTCGTGCTCTTATGACTTTCCAAGGTTTACATTTTTACTTTTGTAGCAAGCTTATAACATTAGGATGTTATTGTAGCAATTGGTACCGCAATTGTAATTTTGTTTTGAATTATTAAAGCGATATATTCGATTGCTATTTCTTTCTTACTTTATTTATTAATACAAGGGAATGACTCAAGGAAAGGTTCGGACCTCCAACTCCGGGGCAACATCGGGCTTTTAGGTGGGTCTAAAATTTGGGAAGGAACACGCTCTGACCTTCCAGGAGGTACCATTCCTGCCTTCTCCTAGTAGAAGTAAAGAAAATCAGGGAAAACAGTCAAATCAATGACAGTGCCGACGTACCACCACGAAAGGAAGCCCATGTTCAACTCAGAGCGACTAAAGTGATGATCACGTTTATTTGGGATCAGCATAGGATATTATTACTTGCTTTCCAGACAAAGGGGTACCACGATTACAAGGAAGTATTAAACCTTACTGCTATGTGTGCTTCTGGATTCTGTGAAACTCCAGAGCGTAGTATGCTGACGAAAGGTGTCCGCCTCCTGGAAAACAACGCACCTGTTCATTGCTCGAATGTTGGCCATACAGATGCACGACCCTGGGTATGATATCCGTCATAGTTCCCGTTTTCTCTTGACCACATACCATCATTTCTTCCCAACCATTCAGTCATTTTTTAGGGACAAGTACTTCTGCGATGTTGCGACGCTGCTTTCTGACCACTACACCTTACTTCACGTTGGGACCTATAACACACAATGGTGCAGAGTTACGAGCTGTACATTACCATTTGGCCTACATAGGTTTGCAGGATTACACATGTAAACTTTCATCACTCTACGATATGTGGAAATGGCTCAGGGTAAAACTTCCTTGGACACATCTCGTTAGGAGGCAAATTTCAAAGAAATCGCACATGTGCTAGTCAAATTGACGCTAGTCAAATTGATGATCTGTACTCACCACTATCTGCACAATAGGAGCAGCACGATACTCTTTTCTATACAATCTTAAATCAATTACCTTTTTTAACAATCGTGCCGGTCCACGAGTTCTCTCTTCATATTTCTATAGTCTGACGTTTTCTTCCGCTTAATTGGCAAAATCTATTTTCCTTGTTACGTTACTGTAGGAAGACGACTTAATTTTCCGACTCAAGAAAGTGTGACGTATCGAGATTAATTTCTTAGATGATTGAATGTCTTGTACTTTGGTGCCCACTTTCGACTAACCTCACTCAAACTCACGCTCACGATATCATTTCAACCACATGCTCTCTCGACTTCACACTCACAACATGATTTGGAACTCAACCTCAACCTCACGCTCACTTCGTGAGGATAAAGTCAAGTTAGTGTGAGTTCCAAACTCATGAGCGCCGGTCTCATGAGTTCGGGCATCTTGTACGTAAAGAAATTAAATGTAAAGGAGTTGAGCTTCCTCGTTAGCCAAGATGTTATGTGATTGGCTATTGTTCTTCCCTTCACCAAATTTTCCGTCACACTACAATATAGTCCAGATATTAAATCTGGATAATAGCATCATATTCTAGGACGGTAATGTGCCGTATACACGGCTAGAACCGTTGCGGTGTAGTTTGAGAAATATTGAAATGAAGTTGAACACCTCCTCTGGCCCACACGATTCCCGGACTTGAACATGATTGGATGTATGTGGTTGGTTTTGGAGACACAAATCCGGCGCAGATTTCTGCTGTCATCCTCTCTTAAGGAACTGAGAAATATGCTACACGTGGAATGGTGTAATTAGGAGTGCTAATTCCGAATTTTTACTATCTGGAATCTATAAAGTAAAATCGAAAAAATCCGGAATTCGGGAAATTCTGGATTTCGGGAAAATTCCGGTATCGGAAAATTCCGGATTTTGGAAAAAATTCTGAATTCCGGAATTATGTAAATTCGGAATTTTTCCGAATTCTGGAATTTTTCTGAATTTCGGATTTTTTAGCATTCCGGATTTTTCCGAAATCCGAAATGTAAATTTCCGATTCCGGAAAATTTTGGCCATCCGTAAGTGTAATATTCCATTTGGTATCATTCACAATGTCTACGACTACATTCCACGTCGCATTAGATTTGTTCTGAAGGCGAAAAGTGGCCCAACGCCATATCACTGGTAAGTTGGACTTCTTTCAGGTGTTTCTCTTAAATTGATAAGAACCTGTTTATGTAATATAAATGCGTTTTAAACTAAAAGATATGAATTAGATTTGAGAAATCATTAAACTCAGATCATAGAAATTTTAAAGAAAAATAGTTATCCATATAAATCAATGGGCTAAAAAAAATACGTAGTTACTAACACCGTTCAACTTACCTATTTCCAAAATAGTGCGTTGGCGTGTACTTTGATTCTTGTAAAGAGCTAACTCCATCTACGTTGACATCTGTTGACTGCTTTTTAACGTCAGCTAGTAATAAATCCGTCGTGTAAATATTACGGTGAATGGTTGCCAAGATGGTGTCTCTGAAATTGTAATAGGAATCACGCATTCAACAATTACCTTCTATATTAACCATATCGTTTCAGTAGTAGTTTTTAATATACACACAACAAATAATCAATGAAACTAATGTCTTCACACGAGGAAACATCGAAAGTTTCTATAATGATATAACTGCCGAATCTAAGGGGGCTTAGTATCTCCGGTCCCAACCGTACAGCAATATACTTTTCAAGCCTTGAAAACCAAATTCTTAAACAAACCTTTCTGATTCTCTGGATCTGCCACGATATGTAAATATTGAAACCTTATCTAACTACTCCTTCCTCACAGGCGCGGGTCCAAAACTTTAGGATTTAGATTTCTGGGCTTTCGGCATCTAAGGCCATTTAGCCCGTCACGATTTGGGGGATGACGTCCCTCGGCGAGCACACAATCCGGGGAAAGTGAAGGAAGAAAGGATTGGAAAGGGAAGGAAGCGACCTGGGACCTATAAGTTATGTACCACCCCAGCATTTGATTGGTGTGAATGAGGAAAACCCAGGAAAATCTCATTCAGGGTGGCTGGCCTGAAAAAGCGTCTTACACTTTTTCGATCGAGTGATCCCACCGGGAATCGAACCCGGGACCGCCTTCAGCTTGAAGTGCAGATCGACATTTTCTTGATATATATTTTCAAGTAACAGTAGGTTCAAAAATTGATATTTCTACATAATTTACCTATTTGTTTGGACCTATTTTTAGTGTTCCAAATGTTTAAATGTTGGAAGTTCGGACTCCATTTGAGTTTTCAAGGGGACAATCGCCCCTCTGATTTTGAGACATACATACAATTTAACCAATAGTATGAAAATATACTAGTGAAAAGCACGAAACTTTCCTCAGATCATACGACACGCCATTGAGGACATCCATTCGTCAGCACATGATAATTGTCAAATCAATATGGTATGTCTCAGTCTACTATTATATAATGTGTTACCTTTACGAACTCGGGAAAACCATCAACAGCTATCACATTGTGATACATAAGTTAATCTCAGCTCAGGTCCAGAGGAGAGTAGATGTGTCCCGACAACTGCTGCAAAGCCCACGTGATATTCGTTTCCTGAAACGGATTGTTACATGCGATGAAAAGTGGGTGTTACTCTGAACTTTGAATGTTCCAAAACACTAGTTAAACAAGGGCCAACTTTCAGAACCGGTTGTCAAACAGGGCCAATGGAACCTTTATTCAGGATCTTTATTTCGAAAAGTTGAATCGGATCCGTACTGCATTATGTCAAAACTATCCTGCATTTGTGAACCGAAAGCGCTCCCTGTTGCAACAGGATAACGCAAAAACACACTCGACTCGAAAATCGCAACAAAAATTCAGGAATTTGGTGGTATTAAAGTGATACCACACCCATGGGCGGCGATTAGGGGGGGCAAGAGGGGGCAGTTGCCCCCCCACTTTTTTGAAGTGACCACGTAACTCTTTTAAATTATATCATCTATTTTTCGGTGATAGGCTAGAATCTTCATTATTCTATTTTTAAGAAAGTACCAAAAACGCTTTTAGTACACCCCTTTGTATTTTTCAGTAGATTTTGAGATCTGTGCTTTAACAAAGGGGGTCCAGAGGGGGTCAAAGTTTGAAAAAATGAGCAAAAATCTAGATTTCCCTCAAAATTTCCCGCCTTAGGGACATGATAGGAAAACGTAAATGGAACCGTTTGAAAGGTTGTTCTATTCTAAGGAGAATGAGGTACTAACAATGATCTTAAGATGAATAGGGATGATGCTGTAGCTGATTGATTGAAATTCAATAATTTACCTTTAAAAAGCCATAATTTAAAATGGTTAATGTATATAGTTTCATTTGGAAACCTAAAGTTTTTGTATATATTACTGGTTCATAAAAAAATGGTACCATATAATATTTGTCGTTGCGTAAGTGTGTATTCGTTATTTATCTTGCCGTGGAGTTAAGACAGCTGCAGGAATTGCGTTTTAATTGCAATTCAAATGAATTAATACTACAATTGCGTCGTAGCATATGCTTATAGTATTTACTGAGTTTCATTTTCTAAGAGTAATAACATACATTTAATGGCAAGTGTGGAATTAAAAATGTAAGTTGTTCATTAATCCCCAGTTTCAATATAACTTCTGCAAAACAAGCCTCATTATTCATTAGTATGATTAATAATATCCTTTCTATTTATTTGTTTTACAAATATGTTATTAAATAATCTGATCACACAATTTTCCAGGCAGAATTTTAAGCTGTTCATGAGCAAGGAATCATGGGTTAGTACCTATGTGCGTCACTCTTGTCAATTTATTTAATTAAATATGAAACACGATATACGGTATTTTAACCGAAAAAGAAAGTATCCTATTAGTTATACAACCTTTCGTCAAACAAAGTGTTAGAAACAACCAGGAACACTAACATTGATATACACATATTCAGATCATATTTTGCCCCCCACTTTTAACGTCCAATCGCCGCCACTGACCACACCCATAATATAATCCTGATCTTGCCCCTTCCTATTACTACCTTTTTCGGTCCATGATGCACTTCCTGAAATAACGATGTTTTACCAATGAGCAGGAGGTGGAAACACCAATGACTTACTTCTTTGCCTCTCAGGGCAAGACGTGGTATCGACGTGGAATCGAGGTATTGGAAGAAAGCTGGCTGCTGATGGTTAACACGAGGCAGGAGCGTCATTTCAGATTTTGCTTGGGGGGAGGGAAGATCCCTTGATATAAGCAAAATTTCGCAGTTTTCACTGAATTTCTACTATTTTATTGATAACATCTGTATAAATCTCAAACGCAGGGGAGGCAATTGCCCCTCCCTGCCCCCCTAAATGACGCCCCTGATACGAGGCGCTATACTTTGAATGATAACCTGCTTTCAGTGTATTTTAATAAATACAGGTATATTTATTTGCCAGAATATTGCAAGACTTATGACTCATCCTTGTATGATACATGAAATTAAGAAGACAGATATCATATCTCCTAGTATCATTGTAGTAGATGTTCTGTATTAAAGTTTCGAGTGATTCATTATATCTCCTGGTATCATTGTAATTGGTGCCCTGCATTAAAGTATTGAGTGATTCGTGTTAAAGCTAGGTACACTAGAATAATGGTTTTCCTTATTCTGATAACATTGGAAAAGTTGGCAACTCTGGTGTATTAGTTCAGGAAACATAACCAAATCGAGAAACATTTATTTGATTTTCTGTTTCTCGCGTTAACGTCCATTCACTGGTGAAGAAGAAGCAAAGAAAGAAGATAGGATGGCGAGTAAGAGCAAAGAATATTGTAAATGTGTAACATATCGAGACAAAAATGTTTGTCGTCAAGAGAAAAAAAAAATGAAATTTTTGAGTTTTACGTCCCACGGTTATGCCGGTTAGACTAAAGGAGACGGTGATGATGAGTAATGAATGAAATGGTGGAATGAAGACAGTGGGAGGAAACGGGAGAACCCCGAGAAAACCCACGCACACGGTGTTTGTCCACCACAAAGTTCACTTGGCGGGGGCTGGGATCGAACCCGGGACCTCAAGCACCAGAGGTGAACTTGTCGTCAAGAGAATCTGTGTGTTGGTTGATTATTTGAGGTTAGAGTGTGTATATATATATATATATATATATATATATATATATATATATATATATATATATATATATATATATATATAAATGAAGTTTTTAGAGTATGATGTATTTATCTGGAATGAGTGAGGTAATAGTAAAGAACACAATTGTAATACGAGTAAAAAATATCTCAGCAAATGGCGCAGAATGGAAGAACATTAACGAAGACAATAAATGAACATATTTAGTTGAATTTTCGTGTTTCACGTCTTTATACAACACCGATATTATGGATCTATTATTAATGCAAGACAATAAATGAACATATTTAGTTGAATTTTCTGTTTCACGTCTTTATACAACACTGATATTATGGATCTATTATTAATGCAAGACAATAAATGAACATATTTAGTTGAATTTTCTGTTTCACGTCTTTCTACAACACTGATATTATGGATCTATTATTAATGCAAGACAATAAATGAACATATTTACTTGAATTTTCTGTTTCACGTCTTTATACAACACTGATATTATGGATCTATTATTAATGCAAGACAATAAATGAACATATTTAGTTGAATTTTCTGTTTCACGTCTTTATACAACACTGATATTATGGATCTATTATTAATGCAAGACAATAAATGAACATATTTAGTTGAATTTTCTGTTTCACGTCTTTATACAACACTGATATTATGGATCTATTATTAATGCAAGACAATAAATGAACATATTTACTTGAATTTTCTGTTTCACGTCTTTATACAACACTGATATTATGGAGGATAGGATCTACTATTGATAAAGATTTCGAATCACGACATCTATACACAATCCTTTGAGCAATAGAATTCATTAGTAAAACATATTTAATATATTTTGCTTACTGAAATAAACTAAATTAAAATCAAATAGGTATATAAAACAGTCAATTACTTGGGATAATCGTTGACGTCCAGGCAAATATTGTTGGTGAAGAATTCGCAGTCCCGAACGTTTGGCACTCCGCTTTCAATAGGATGTCGTATCGCCAAAGCTGGTCGTGAATTATGCGGATGAAGATGTGGTCTAATGCTGTCACTCGGAATCACTGGTGGCCAATCTGGTGACCCCAAAGGAGGTAGAGGCAGCGGCGGAGGTGGTCGTAATTTAGTTGAAGGTCTTGTACCAGCAGGACCTGCAAATAAGAAGTATATGTTCCCGGCTGATAACGCCACAATCATATTAGCCTACCTAGATACAATATAACTTCTATCACGTATATGTAATTAGTTCAAACAAGCATAAATCAGTTTCTACAATTCGAACCAATTCGAACACCAGATAAATGGTGTTTGTCTATTTGATTAAAGTTAAGGTTTGCAAATGTTATCAAATTTTAATGAAATTTGAAGAGTTTTTTAAAGCATGCCGAATTGGAATTTACTTGGACTTGAAGTCAATTACAAATAAGGGGATAAATTCAACTCGAACTTCAAATAAATAGTGATAGTTCACAGTGGCGCATCTAGCCCAGGGCCAGGGGGCCTAGGCCCCTAGTTTTTTGAGTGATAGTAGTTTAATAATTGAAGCTATTATTTACATATTTTTGAAAGTTTATAGTAAAATAATGATATACCATCATAGTCTGGGTTCTGGCTGCCCCCCCCAGTTTTATCCTTGTAGTCCGCCACTGATAGTTCGATAGAATCAGTAATCCACTTTTCTTTAAATCAATGTTCCACAACCGGTCTCCCGTGGCTCACTGATATACTCTCGCAAGGTGAAAGAGATAACGCGAACTTTTAGCCATTATAACAAATTAACTGTTCAGTTAGTATTACCATTATTTTTATTATTATTATTATTGCAAGTAAATGTGTTTTACATGGTTGTACAGTATTTTCTGTCGGTTCTTGAAACAAAACAAGAAACAAAGAAAGTTCACAAGTACTACAGTACATATTTCGGAAAACGAACAAAAAGTTTGTCACAAGCTAGACTAATTTGTCTTATCGCTAAAGCCAAGAAATCACAGGCGATAGCTGAAACGCTATTAAATGGCTGCTTGTAAAGAGAGGTGAAAATAAGTCTTCGATTTAGAAGCTTCAAGTGAAATTTCAAAAATCCCTCTATCTGTTAACACGTTCGGTCGCCAAAGTAATTCGTTCTCAAATTGCATATTTGTGTGAACTGAGCTACTCGACGTTGAGTTAAATTAAGATATCAAAGAGGGAAAGACTCAAATCCATCCATTAATGAATGAGATTTGCATTGTGAACGTGTCCTCCACAGATCAGTCATCTGTGTGCAGTTGAGCAGGTTCAAGTACCATATTGAAAGCATGAGTACAATTATTTACTTTAATAATAACAAAAATAGTGTATGTTCTTGTCTCTTTTAACAGTAAAATAACTTATCTATCACCTAAAAGTTAATTCATGTTCGTAAATTACGCATTAACAAATGCACGATTAGATTTATATTTAATAATAGCGTCGTTATAGTCCGCCTTATGCAGAGTCGTTTTGACGAACGACTAGTGTCATACTAAAGACTTGACTACTGCAGCAAACACATGTTAGTCGAATTCTTTAGTATGGCTCTAATCACACGTCAGAACGTCTCTGCATAAGGCCCAGTACGTTTAACCCTATATATGGTTTCGAGGGGAGTAACGTTTGGGCGTGCCGTGCTGAGTAATGGATGATTTATGATGTGCCGCAAGTAAAAGAAAGGTTGCAGAACACTGATTTAAATCATACTATTATAAGTATATGTAGATTGACGGAATAAAGATTCCAATTGGCTAAAATTTGATTCAAGCCTATTTTGTTTAATTCCATCTACCGATAAGAATACTGAGCTCATTAACAAGTCCTGGAGAGCAGGATTTATTTAAAAACCTACCTACCACTAAAATAATTTCATCCTCTGATGAAACCATAAACCGCACCTGAATTTAAATCTGGATGTAACATCATATGAGAGCTCCTTCGTGACTAAACGGTTACTCAAGCCTTTGGCGTGGGAGACCTGTGTTGGATTCCCGGTGGGAGCTCATGTGATTGGGATTCCATGTTAATCAGTAGGTTCGGTCTCATATAGCCTCGCTGCTGAAAAGGACATTAAACTCAAAGTAAAATTCGATTCCCGGCAGAAGATTATGTGGTTCGGATTCCACGTTAATCAGTAGGTCCACCTCTCATATAGCCTCGCTGCTAAATGAGATGTTATACTCAACAGTATATGGACCTCCCTTACTTACAATTCAAATAGCCCTCAAGCTAACTGTGGAAGTGCATATGGTTTGCCAGCGTATCCTGGCCTGTTATAGGAAACTGGCCACCCTACCCCTACTCAGCCGCACCTGTAAATACAATCAACACAAGTAATTATGATTATAATATTAAATGAGGAAATGATTAAATACCTGACGGTACAATAGAACTTCTTCTGTTGGTTCCCAGATTAGAGTGTGCTGATGGTGGCCCTGGATGCAATAAATGATGGATAGGCAGTCTCAGGCGCAGTTGAGGCCTATTTTTCAGAAGAACTGCAAGCGGAGGTCTTCGACTGTTGCGATCCTTAAGATGCAATGCCTGGAAAGTCAAGTCCATAAAAAAGTAACAGCAAAACTGCTTTGGCGCTTTATTACACTTTAACTATAATTTCTGTACTTTAAAAAAGTAATAAATTTAGGTCCTTCAGTTTAAAAGAAAAGTATATTTTTACAGCCAATGGTTATGCCCTTTGCACAGGAAACGGATAGTTAATAAAAGTATATATAAATGGAACTGACTATGTTTGTGACTTAATAATTCTTGAACCACCCGACCGATCTTGATCAAATTTTCAACATAGATTAAGTTCAAGCGTGGGATTGTTTTTGTCATTTCACTTTGTTGCAACTTAGGGAAGGGAAGATATTTAAAAATGATCGAAAATGATCGATATTAGTGTCGAATCGATTAGTTTTCACGGTCACTAAGGTGAATAGTGACACTTCCGATGCCGTTTAAATCCAAATTCAGCCACGCAACTTGGGGAAGAAAATGAAATCATTAAGTTTTATGTCCCATGGTTATACTGGCTAGGCTAAAGAAGACGGTGATGAAGAGAAATGAATGAAATGGTGGAATGAAGACGTGGGAGGGAATAGGAGAACCCCGAGAAAACCCACGTACACGGTGTTTGTCCATTACAAAGCTCACTTGGCGCGAGCTAGGATCGCATCACGAACTCCATGCGCCAAAGGTGAACGCTCTACCACTGAGCCACCACGGCCCCTCCCCTGCAACTCGTTACTCGAGTAAGGGGAGAAGATATATATACAAAAGTGATCGAAAATGGCCAATATTAGTGTAGAACCAATGGTTTTCGGAGTTGCTAAGATGAACAGAGACACTACCGATGCCGTTTAAATTCAAATGCACTCCCGTAACTTGGAGGAGGAGGAGAGATATATAAAAATAATCGAAAATGACCGATATTAGTATAATCAACTGACAGTAAATCGCTACGAAAGACACTTTCTGAAATAATATACGAAGTGCGTCGCAAAACTACGTACAGTTCCAGTGGCGGATCCAGGGGGGCGATCGGGGCAAACGCTCAGTAGTAGTGGTCCCCGTATGGCGAACCGAGTCAGCAAAAATTTTCTCGATTCTGATTGGCTGAGAGAGGTCACGTGACGTTAGGCCCCGCCCACGCGGGAAATTCAAATTTTTTAGGTCACGTGGTATGACGTCATGAGTCACCCTGCGGGGAAATCCCTCACCAGGGATTTTTGAAATTCGTTCCCTTTTACGGGTAAGATGTGTGTTTCTGATAGGTTGACAAATGTCACGTGATCTTAGACCCAGGGATATTTGAAATTCGTTCCCTTTTATGGGTAACATGAATGCTTTGGTACCACGATGATGATTGGCTGACAGAGGTCACGTGATCTTAGGTTGTGTGATATTTGAAATTTGTTCCCTTTTATGGGTAAGATGAGTGCTTTGATACCTCATTCTGATTGGTTGACAGCTGTCACGTGATCTTAGGCTCTGGGATTTTTAAAAATTCGCCCCCCTTTTATGGGTAAGATGCGTGCTTTGATACCTGAGGTCACATGATCTTAGACCCTGGGATTTTTGAAATTCAGGTATCCTCTTTGATGTATACTTTGGTACCTCGATTCTGATTGGCTGATAGAAGTCACATGATTTTAGACCCACCACACGGTGAACAGAATACGTGGGAAAACCCCTCACTCATTTGTTTCATTTTATGGATAAGATGAATGTTTTGGTACCTCAATTTTGATTGGAGGATAGAAGTCACATAATCTTACCCTGACCCCAATGCTAGAAATTCAGAGTGCTATGACGACGATCCACCCTAGACCTGGATTTTTTTTAATGGTTATCCTTTTTGGTACCTTAAAGTTCCCATGGAGGGTTCAACACCATCCTTAAATAACCCTTTTATGGTATCATGATATTGTACAGAAGTTTACATTAAATATTATCGTTCTCTTTGGCAGATAAGATGATTACCAGCTTTCTTACCTTGATGGAGATCCTGTCCTTGAATTAGTAGCCTATGTCTCTGGAAGTAACAATGGTGAAAGAGGGGTGTCGCTTGTAGATTTCTTATAACACATTGTTGTGAGTTTAAGCGATTTATTGCTCAGTAAGCGCTTCATTAATGGAAACAGTGTTGCCAGATTTTTCTTACCTAAACTGCTCCGATTCTTTTCGAAACGGTTCCGCAGAGTGCAAGAAATTTTAAACTAAAAATTTTTTCGAACTAAAAAATTTCAAAACTAAAAAAATTTTAAACAAAAATTTTCAAACAAAAAATTTTCGAACTAAAAATTTTGAAACAAAATAAAGTTTCAAACAAAAAATTTTCGAACCCAAAAAAATTTCGAACTAAAAAATTGAAACAAAATTTTGTCGAACTAAAACATTTTTAAAAACAAAAGTTTCGAACTAAAGATGTAAATCACATCTAAAAATTTTCAAATCAAACTTTTTATCGAACCAAACTTTTAAAATTTTCGAACTAGAAATTTAAACCAAGTTTAAGAAAAAATCCTAAGAAATGTTTTTTCAGGAATCGAACTCAGGTCTTTCAAACCAAAGATGTGTATGCTAACCGCTTAAATGAATTCGGTTTTAATCGATCTTGGTGGGTTTCGAACCATGGTCCTTGAAAAGGATACACATATACTTTAAGAAAATAAATCTGACAGTGTAACGCTTCTCAAATCAAACTTTTTATCGAACTAAACTTTTAAAATTTTCGAACTAGAAATTTAAACCAAGTTTTAGAAAAATCCTAAGAAATGTTTCTCCAGGAATCGAACTCAGGTCTTTCAAACCAAAGATGTGTATCCTAACCGCTTAGCTATGAATGAATTCGGTTTTAATAGTGCTTGGTGGGTTTCGAACCATGGTTCTTGAAAAGGATACACATATACTTTAAGAAAATAAATCTGACAGTGTAACGCTTTCGTTCGTGGATTAAAATAAAATGCTGATAGACTTCTTTGTGTGACGACATAGAAGCACATATGATTGAAAATGCAAACGTCAGCGGATCGCATTACTTTAGTTTTACTACGAACGTGTCAGCATGATTCATGGAAAAAAAGCAAACATTGACATTCTCGTATGGAATATGAGGAAAATGAAATGTCGTCACAGTTACGACAAGTAGTGACATGATCCTGACAGAAAGCATTTTGGGATCGGAATTGCGATACTATTGAGAAACGTGAATGACGTCACGATCGATTGTTACACATCGTTTTGGTTCGTGATTCATGACGAAAAGCAGCGAGCGTTTTGATTGGTTCGTTGTGATGTCATTTTATAAATTTCCTCGTTTCTGATTGGCTGACGGTGACGTCGTTTTCACAGCGATCTAAATAAAAATCTAAATTTCATTTTTCAAATCCTACACCGCTCTCAACTATCGAGTGATAAGGTCTACTTTTAAAAGTGTCTTCATTTAAGAAGCTTTACTGCACCGACTTTTTGTTCATTGAATTTGAGGTAAGTTCAGTGAGATTTTATTTTTCACACAAGATTCGAAAATCATTTTTATTTTATATTTGTGGGCGGATCACTCATACACTGTTTTACTTTTAGTACGAAATATTTAGACTATGAAGAAATTAGTGGAATGGGAAAGTGGGAGTACGAATCAGGAACCCCCACACATTAGAAGTAAGCACAAGAAATGATATGGTTTAGCGACCCTTCAGCGAGCACCCGTCGGGAATTGAACCATGGCCAGAAAAATGTGTATGCTTAGTTTTGAAAAGAATGCATTACAAAATTTCAGAAACTATGCCTGAGAATAATATGGTTCGATTCCCTATGAAAGCATTAGCGGCCCCTTCAGCTTAACGTGATATTCGAGCAATCACCTGGGATTGAACCAAGGCCAGAGGCGTGTACGTCAACCATTTAGCTTAGTTTTGAAAAGAATGTATGATAACGCATGAGAATATTAAATTTCAGAAAAGGCTTGACAGCGATCCGATGTGAAAAGCAAACCCCACCGAGGATTGAACCAGAGCCTTCAACGTTAGAAAGCATGTACGCTAACCGCTTAAATAAAAAAGAGTGCATGAATATTTGGTTAAAAGATTTACGCTATACAGATTTTGTTTTGACAATTACGTATGTGTAACGTTAATGGTTGGTGAATCTCTTCAACTTGCAAACGCATCATTTAAAGGTCGTTGTGAGTAGAAAAAATGCTTACGCGTACTTTCTAACATCTCAGTACTGTTGAAACATTCATTCATTTCATGCATTCTTTTTTTATCACTATAGAATGGTAGGTCAGTTACATGCTGATGTAATGGTCTCGAGTTTGACAGCAATAAAACACACATTTCAGTAACATAATTATTTAAAAAAAAACTTTGATTTCTAGTACGCGTGCTTTCATAATGAGATTCTGAACGTCACCGCCAGGAATCAAACTCAGGACCTTTACATGAATTGCTTAGTTAAGAATTTATCATGAATGTTATGATTTCCCGGACTAAGCGGTTAGCATACGCACCTTTGGCGTGGGAGACCAGGGTTCGATTCCCGGCGGGGAGCTCATGTGGTTCGGATTCCACGTTAATCAGTAGGTCCACGTCTCATATAGCCTCGCTGCTGAAAGGGACGCTAAACTAAAAAATCAAAAAATCAACTCAAATTCACACTGCTCAATTCCTTTTTTCCCATTACATATTTGTTTTACCGTACCTGTTTGTTTGTTTTCATTTTTTAATCATGGCCGAATCGGGTTTTACTGTTTGTAATGAAATCACTCGTCATTATAGACGATTTATGTACGTTTATGTATTATGAGGTGTGTACGTCAGTCATTTAGCTTAGTTTTGAAAAGATTGTATGATAACGCGTGAGAATATTAAATTACAGAAAAGGCTTGACATGCCCCGACGTGGAAAGCAAACCCACCGAGGCTTGAACCAGGACCTTCCACGTCCGAACCATGTACGCTAACCGCTTAGTCACAATAAAAAAAATACGCTATACAGATTTTGTTTCGACAATTACGCATGGGTATCGTTAATGTTTGATGAATCTCTTCAACTTGCAAGCGCATCATTTAAAGGTCGTTGTGAGTAGAAAAAATGCTTACGCGTACTTTCTAACATCTCAGTACTGATGAAACATTCATTCATGCATTCTTTTTATCACTATAGAATGATAGGTCAGTTACATGCTGATGTAATGCTCTCGAGTTTGACAGCAATAAAACACTCATTTCAGTAACATAATTATTTTAAAACAAAACTGATTTCTAGTACATATGCTTTCATAATGAGATTCTGAACGTCACCGCCAGGAATCAAACTCAGGACCTTTACATGAATTGCTTAGTTAAGAATTTATCATGAATGTTATGATTTCCTGTTTATCAGGTGATTAAGATTTTTTCTTTCTTATTTTCTTTTGTAGTAAATTCACGCTGCTCAATTCCTTTTTTCCCATTACATATTTGTTTTACCGTACCTGTTTGTTTGTTTTCTCCTGTTTTTAACCATGGCCGAATCGGGTTTTACTATTCGCAATGAAATCACTCGTCATTATAGACGATTTAACATTGAGGGCAGAATGCTCGAAGTTCAATTCAACGCACCGCCCGTAGGAACCGATATCATACAGTATGTACATAATAGTTTCCAAGCAATGCTAGACCATTTGTTAGCCAATGTCGACGATGAGGCGATGGTTGGTTTATCGGTAATATCGCCACGCAATACCAATAAACCATTTTGGGTGAGTTTTCGCCAAGCACGAAACCTAACACTGGAAACGATGTGGGCCTCATTCGAAAGAGTGTTACAAAGTAACAATGCATTTCTCCTGCACGAGCCATTTACCGTTCATTTTCATCGTGTCGATATTCCACGTGGCTATGGCGATTTGCGGCAAGGAATACTTCAAAATGAAGAATTGTTACGTTGCAAACGAGGGATTGTACGTGTAAAAAATCAAGATTCGAGGTGTTTGGCGTACGCCCTTGTTATTGCTATTGGCCTGAAAAAATACAAGAATACAGATATGAAACGACATAAGCAGTATAAAGATCAATCGAAATGTATTGTGGACGATGAAGTTAATGCGTTATGTTCAAATGCAGGAGTCAATTTGGATCATGGTGCCAGTGTAAATGAAATACGACAATTCCAGGCATACCTCAAAGAATATAAAATTACAGTGTATACCAGTTTCACAGGCCATGATATCATGTACGAGGGGCCCAACGACGAAAATCGCACTCCCATAAATTTAATTTGTTTGGCTGGCCATTTTGACATCATCCAATCCTTAACTGCTTGTTTTGCAACCAAGTTCTACTGTGAAGCGTGCCATAAAAAATACAGTGAACGTAACAGACATGTGAAAAATTGTCCTGTAACATGCTCCAAATGTCTACAGAGACCTCTATGCGACAAGAACCAAACGCCGATATTATGCAAAGACTGCAATCGTCAATTTTATGGCGAAGAATGTTTTAACAATCATCGTAATATTGTATATCATCGTGGGGAACCTGTATGCAAAATGTGAAGCAATGTACTAAATGCTACAGAGTTTATTCCTTTGTGCATACTGGACAACGACTTCATGATTGCAATGAGATCTTTTGCAATGTTTGTAAGAAGATTGTTCCAGGATCCCATCAATGTTTTATGCTTCCCGATCGACAATGCTTGAAACCTGGTGTTCCTTCACTCATGCACGCAAAGAAAGCCTTGTTGATATTCTATGATATAGAATCTATGCAGGACACGAATATTGGCGATAATACGTATGTACACATTCCAAATTTATTGGTTGCAGAACAAGTATGTTATGCATGTGTTGAAAACAATAATATCCAGCAGTCTTGCAGTACGTGTGGTCAGCGCCAGCATATTTTCCAAGGAGAGGATCCAGTTTATAATTTTCTCCAGTACTTGCGGGAACGTCGTCCCAATATAAATAGGATTTTCTGTGTCGCGCACAACGCTAAGGGATACGATGGACATTTTATCCTAAAGACCATGGTAGAACAATGCCAATGGAGACCTGACGTCATATTAAATGGGACCAAGATACTGAGTTTAACGTTGAATAATCTGACGTTCATTGACTCGTTGAACTTCCTACCTATGGCATTAAGTAAATTGTCAAAAGCGTTCAATTTACCCGCAACCAAAGGCTACTTCCCGCATTTCTTCAACACCAAGGAGAATCAATCGTATATTGGACCACTTCCAGAAACAAAGTATTATGGTGCAGATGAAATGACCGTCGAAGACAGGAACAAGTTCATGCATTGGTACAACGATCATCGTAATGACACGTTTGATTTTCAGAAAGAAATTCTCAAGTATTGTATTCAAGATGTCAATGTACTGCGACAAGCATGCGTTTCGTTTATGACGTCATTTGAAACAGAAACCAAAGTGAATCCCTTCTTGGAGACGATCACGATTGCCAGTGCTTCCAATTTAGTATTCCGCCGGAATTTCCTTAAACCCAACACCATTGGAATTCTACCGGCACATGGCTATCGATGGAGAAGTACGCAATCAATCGCTGCAATGCAATGGCTGGCCTACATTGAAAAAACCGAAGAAAAACAAATCTTACATGCGGCCCGACAAAAAGAAGTGTTTATTGCGGGATTCCATGTTGATGGCTACTACCAAGATCCTGAGACGTTAGAGGAGCACGTCTACGAGCATGCCGGCTGCTTTTATCACGGGTGTAAAGTATGTTTTACTACAGGCCGTAATCAGCCCATCTATGGCAATCCAGAAGACACCATGGAATTCCGTTATGAACGAACGCAAAGAAAAAATGCAAGACTGCGTGAATTGGGGTACATTGTACATGAAATGTGGGAGTGCGAATTTAATCAGTTCTTAAAACAAAATCCTGCAATGGCGACGTATCTGAAGAATCACCCGTACATGAACCGCAGACCATTAAATCCAAGAGATAGCTTTTTTGGAGGAAGGACCAATTGCGTGAAATTGTACCACCAAGTCGATGAAAAAGCGGGGGAAGTAATAAAATATTACGATATTGTCTCGCTTTATCCTTACATAAATAAGTGTGCTAAATACCCTGTAGGCCATCCACGAATTTATCTACAGGGTGATGAAAATATACCACCAATAAATAAAGTCAATGGTCTAATCAAAATGACGATATTACCAAGTCGCCATCTTTATCATGGTCTCCTGCCTTACCGATGTAACAAGAAACTACTCTTCCACTGTGTGCTGCGTGTGCCGAAGAAATGAACCCAGACCCTACAGCAACGTGTACACACAACGATCAGGAGCGGTGCCTCACTGGAACATGGGTATCATATGAAATACAGAAAGCAATAGAATTAGGATATCAACCGGTGGAAATTTTTGAAATTTGGGATTATGACATTGAACAATATGATCCCATCACGAAAACAGGTGGCTTGTTCACGGAATATATCAATACGTTTTTGAAATCGAAAATGGAAGCGTCTGACTGGCCCAGTTCCTGTGTCACCGAAGAAGACAAAACAAAATTCATACAAACCGTCCTGGAGCGTGAAGGTATTGCATTAGATCCGTCCAAAATTGAAAATAATCCTGCACGAAGAAGTTTATCTAAGCTTTGTGGGAACTCTCTATGGGGAAAGCTTTGCCAGCGTACAAACTTTAGCCAGACCACAATTATTGATCGGCCGGAAGAATTTTATGAAAAACTCACTTCCCCCGACATTAAACTCCATCAAATTGTACCCATCAATGATACGATGTTGTATGCGTTCTGGGAGTACAATGAACATGTGCCTGTTCAAAACCGAAACACCAATGTCGTGTTAGGTGCATTTACAACATGTCAGGCACGTCTGGAACTGTACAAGTACCTGGAAATGTTGCAGGAACGTGTTTTATATTTCGACACGGATTCTGTGATATTTACGGAGAAGCCTGGGGAGCCAACCATTGAACCTTCTACGTACTTGGGATGCTTATCGAATGAGATGGAGTCTTACGGACCACGAGCATACATCAAGACATTTGTCAGTGGAGGACCGAAAAATTACAGCCTAGAAATATACAATCCGGATACCAACGTCACCAGCTACATATGCAAAATTAGAGGATTTACATTAAATTACAATGCAGGACAACAATTAAATTTCAACACGCTAAAAGAAATGATTACAAATCAATGCCGTGGACAAGTCACCATCACTATCCCCCATAAGATATGCAGGACTAAAGACCATACCATCGTCACACGCAAAGAAGAAAAAATGTACAGTATCCAGTACACAAAACGTCGATTTAAAGAATTCAATTCTTATGATACGGTTCCGTACGGGTATGTTAAAAAACAGAAGATGGAACTGGAAAAAGAAGATGAAGAAGAAAAAACTGTAAATACCCAATAAGGCCGCCATTTCTTTTTTTCCTTTTCCTTTTCTTCTTTCCCTTCCTTAACCACAAAGCAGCAACACCAAGAAGAAAATGAAGTACCCACAAGAGTTCATAAACCATCAACACCACCATCAGTGGAAGAAATGCAGAATCCCGTACCGAAGGGGGAACCTTGACCATAAAGCAGCAACACCTAGAAAAATGCAGTACCCAGAAGAGTTCGTAAACCACCATCAGTGGATGAAATGTACCCGAGGAGGAGGAAGATGAGCCTAAACAGATCCATCTTTTACAAGTAAGTTTTATTTCTCTCTTATCAATATTGACTCATTTTTTATTGTTTCAGAAAAAGAAATTCATAAAGTAATCCGTCGTTTCTTCTTTTTCTTTACAGGATACGTCTACAACATTCGAAGATGATGACACGTCCAACATATTCATTAAACTAGATCCTGTATTTATTATTTTAATAAACATGTATAGGAAGAGCACATACTTTTCGTTAAAATACAACAAGTTGAAAAAAAATATGTTTTATTATTTCTTGAAACCCTGAACACTTGTTTTCAAATCATGGTAATCTTGAAAATTTAAGGTGGAAAATAAATTCAAGATTTGGTTTACATGATTTTGTTCGAAAAAATAATTATAGAATTTTTTTAGTGTCCAAAATTTGATTTTTAATTTAGTTCGAAAAAATTTGGATTTGAAAATTTTCAAATGTGGTTTACATCTTTAGCACGAAACTTATTTTTAAAAATTGGTTCGAAATTTTTTTAAAATTTTTAGTTCGAAATTTTTTTGATTTGAAAATTTAGTTCGAAAGTTTTTAGTTTAAAATTTTTTGTTCAAAAAATTTTTTTTTTAATTTTTTTAGTTCAAATTTTTTTTGAAATTTTTGTTTCAAAATTTTTAGTTCGAAAATTTTTTGATTTGAAAATTTAGTTCGAAAGTTTTTAGTTTAAATTTTTTAGTTCGAATTTTTTTGAAATTTTTGTTTCAAAATTTTTAGTTCGAAAATTTTTTGTTTGAAAATTTTTAGTTTTGAAATTTTTTTAGTTCGAAAAAATTTTTAGTTTAAAATTTCTTGCACTCTGCGGAACCGTTTCGAAAAGAATCGGAGCAGTTTAGGTAAAAAAAAATCTGGCAACACTGTTTCCATTAATGAAGCGCTTACTGAGCAATAAATCGCTTAAACTCACAACAATGTGTTATAAGAAATCTACAAGCGACACCCCTCTTTCACCATTGTTACTTCCAGAGACATAGGCTACTAATTCAAGGACAGGATCTCCATCAAGGTAAGAAAGCTGGTAATCATCTTATCTGCCAAAGAGAACGATAATATTTAATGTAAACTTCTGTACAATATCATGATACCATAAAAGGGTTATTTAAGGATGGTGTTGAACCCTCCATGGGAACTTTAAGGTACCAAAAAGGATAACCATTAAAAAAAATCCAGGTCTAGGGTGGATCGTCGTCATAGCACTCTGAATTTCTAGCATTGGGGTGAGGGTAAGATTATGTGACTTCTATCCTCCAATCAAAATTGAGGTACCAAAACATTCATCTTATCCATAAAATGAAACAAATGAGTGAGGGGTTTTCCCACGTATTCTGTTCACCGTGTGGTGGGTCTAAAATCATGTGACTTCTATCAGCCAATCAGAATCGAGGTACCAAAGTATACATCAAAGAGGATACCTGAATTTCAAAAATCCCAGGGTCTAAGATCATGTGACCTCAGGTATCAAAGCACGCATCTTACCCATAAAAGGGGGGCGAATTTTTAAAAATCCCAGAGCCTAAGATCACGTGACAGCTGTCAACCAATCAGAATGAGGTATCAAAGCACTCATCTTACCCATAAAAGGGAACAAATTTCAAATATCACACAACCTAAGATCACGTGACCTCTGTCAGCCAATCATCATCGTGGTACCAAAGCATTCATGTTACCCATAAAAGGGAACGAATTTCAAATATCCCTGGGTCTAAGATCACGTGACATTTGTCAACCAATCAGAAACACACATCTTACCCGTAAAAGGGAACGAATTTTAAAAATCCCAGGGCCTAAGATCACGTGACCTCTGTCAGCCAATCATAAACACTCATCTTACCCGTAAAAGGGAACGAATTTCAAATATCGTAGGGTGTAAAATCACGTGACAGCTATCAACCAATCATAAACACTCATCTTACCCGTAAAAGGGAACAAATTAGTGAGGGATTTCCCCGCGGGGTGACTCATGACGTCATACGACGTGACCTAAAAAATTTGAATTTCCCGCGTGGGCGGGGCCTAACGTCACGTGACCTCTCTCAGCCAATCAGAATCGAGAAAATTTTTGCTGACTCGGTTCGCCATACGGGGACCACTACTACTCGCTCCCTCCCCAGAAGAGGAAACTTTCTTATTTTATATATAAATAAAACCCATCCTAGAGTTTGATGCTCTTCAAGTCTGCAAAGTAGCAGTATTACAACCCACCGCCCCCACCAGAAGTCCATCCTGGATCCGCCCCTGTACAATTATCTCGTAATTCCCGCAGTTTTAAATGTTCGAATTACACATGTCATTTTTGAATACAATTCTCGTCCACTTCTACACCATTACGATCTTAGTAACCTACTAGCAAAAGCTTCTGAGATGTCTTCTTGCGGGATGTTTTAGGCACTACAAGATGCCACTTTGAGGACACTTCTGAGTTCAATATGTATGCCTTGCAATGAATCTTTCAGTTCTGAAAACAACTACAGGTCACTGTAGGCCATATCAGGGGATAATAATGAGGAACCACTTCGATGTTTTTATCATGAAAAAAAGCCTTTTTTTCTTACTTGGAAGATCTTTTCTTCCCCGAGTTGTCAAGTGACCCAACACAAGCTGATCTTGAATAACTTAACGTAGTTTGCCAAAATTCTTTCCACGATGCAATTAGAGAATCACTTAAGGTTACAGCAATCCTTCTAAAAAATAGCCTTCTGTCTTTCTGACCAAGGCATTGACACAAACAATGTTTTCTGTGATGGTTACACAAATTGAGCTTCTTCCCCTTGGATAATCTTTTACTGAGCCCGCCGGCCTTCCGTATATTCACACACGCACTTTCGCATAGTACAGTCGCAAGGGCAGTATCCGCACAAACATTCTTCAACTGGTGATGAATATTGGCAATTTTTTTTTTACAACATGCAGACATATTCCATGTTGCTAATCAACAGTAAAATTCGTCATTTCAGATTAGTATCAAAAACGGCGAAATTCGTTTCGTTGTGTGTAGCTACTATAGACTTTCAAACTGTGAATTCAATACTCAAACTTAAACCAGCACATCTATAATTATTGATTGCAATAGAGGGATAAGATCAAAGATAGAATATGTTTCTTCCACGTTGAATTCATATCAAAACGCCAACACTCGCAATATCTTACTATTTTTTGGTTTATGAAAATTAACATTGAAATTGCAATTGTTAATTAATATCTATCTCTTCCGCCTGCAATACAGGAATATAATTAGAGGTGAAATATATTCTTGTTCGCTGACTCCATAGCAAAAACTGCTTACTGCTTCCTATTTCCGTTGTATCCATTACGCAATCAGTATTATAACAGAAAAATCGTAGATTTTCACCACTTTTGGGGTTGAATAGGGTTATCTAAAAATAGAGGCAAAATTCATTCTTGGGAAGTTGAATCTGTGTCAAAAATCTGCTTCTCAACATCTCTTACAGTTTTTGCTCTATTTAAGTAGCATATCATTGGTGTTGTCTCGATTCCATTCCTATTGGACATAAATTGGTAAATTTGCAAGTTAAGAATATGAAGTGTAAATACCGAAAGAACTACTAAATTTTAACTACTCTCGGTTTCCATAAAATGATGCGGATGGTGATAATATGTTCTCCTGAGATGCTTAATCGATTGCCAAAAATCATTGTCGCTATTACCATTTTTGTTCTTTGGCAATAGACGTTGAAACCAGAAATGATTGATTTTTACTACTTCCGGTTTGAATAAGAGGATTAGCCTTGGACACGAAATCTATTTTTGCTACGCTGAAATGCTGCAAAAATAATAATAAAAAAAGACACACATAAACTTCTCGATATATTTTACCAACTTTGCTCTATGGAAATCAGTATTGAAACCGGAAGTACTAGTAAATTTCAAGCATTTCCGGTTTTCATAGAGTTGCAGGCTATCACTTGAAACGCTGAATTTCTTGCAAGAAACAGCTAGTCCCAATCTATTAACGCTTTTCTATGTCCGTAAAGGTTAAAACCAGAAACTGTTAATTTGAACCACTTCCGATTTAAATAGAGGACTAACGGAGGAAATTGAACCTATTCTTGGAACACTCAAACGATTGTAAGACTAACGGAGGAAATTGAACCTATTCTTGGAACACTCAAACGATTGTAAGACTAACGGAGGAAATTGAACCTATTCTTGGGACACTCAAACGATTGTAAAAAAAGACTCATCTCGATACCGTTTTTTTGCTATAAGACAGATTGACATAGCCTTCCTATAAGACTTCGACACTTATACGTAACATACTTTGGAAGTCTAAAACATTTTCTTTCACAGGTGAAGCTATTAAAACCGAACCTAAGTTCCTGTGTATTGAAGTTTTACTCAGTTAAGCCTTAAAATGTAAAGTTAATTAATGTAAAATTATATTAATCAACCCTTATTAGTTTTTGAACTATATAACGGCACAATGGTACAATGGTACCTTATGGTACCGTGCATTGTACTGTGGGCGGGATATAAGAGGCAAATACATATCTATCAGCAGAGGAACACTTTTTCCGTTTTTTTCTTTCTTTTTTTTCGTGTCTTAAAAGAAGAAAAACTTGGTAGAATTTTTAACACTCACAGGCTTGATACACATCTAAAGAAAATTGATCCTCTACAATTTTTTTTTTTCACATAAAACTTTAAAATAACGAAATTTCCAACTGGCAAATATATACAAGAACACGCTTTCAAGCTATGATTTTCTTCATATCAAGGACTATTTTTTATGGAATATTTTCGTGTAAGTTACTGCATTACTCTCTTCTTCACAAACTGGGAACGAATACTGGGATCTTTCACCAACTTCATTAAGATAAGGAAGTTCTCAGTTTGACCTGCATACATGTAAGACCGCAATTATATCGAGACCGTTAGTCATATTTCGATGTAATTTTCACTAATCGAATAACCTATTCCCAAGAAAGCTTCTTACGTCTAAAATATTTGAAAGATTTTAATAATTAATTAATTAATTTACGCATGATAAAAAAAATCTTACCTTAAAATATGCAGACACCAGAAAATCATTTAGGGCCTTATGCAAAGTCGTTTTGACGTATGATTAGTCATACTAAATGCCTGATTACTGCAAGAAACATATGTTAGTCGAGCTCTTCAGTATGGCACTAATCACGGGCCAGAACGACTCTGCATAAGGCCCTTAATGTTTACATATTCATCAAAGTGAGGGTGTGCACAGCCTAACTCGAGTCTGTATTAAAATCTCTTTCTGCAACTTGTAACACAGAAACGATGGATAGGAAATACTCATCATATACTGTATTTAGCAAACTATGCGTAAAGAAAACTAAAATGTTGCTTCGACTAGCAAATCGTGCGTTGCGAATAATTCAAGCACCGATGTAGTCACAGAAGGAAATGAAATGAAATGAAATCTTTAAGTTTTACGTCCCACGGTTATGCCGGTTAGGCTATAGGAGACGGTGATGATGATATATGAATGAAATGGTGGAATGATGAAAGTGGGAGGAAACGGGAGAACCCCGAAAAAAAAAACCACGAGCACGGTGTTTGTCCACCACAAAGTCCACACGACGCGAGCTGGGATCGAACCAGGGACCCCAAGCACTGGAGGTGAACGCTCTACCACTGAGCCACCGCGCCTTAGTCCCAGAAGGACAAATGAGAGCCCGTCCCTTCTAAATGATCTTCTTCCCTCTGTTCTCAAATGGAGTTCGTCTGTTACATCTTTGAGGTTATCGTCCCACAATTGTGCCCTTTAGGCTAAGGGGGACGATGATGAAGGCAAGTAAATGATGATGGAAGACTTGGTGGACTGATAATGTGGGAGGAAATAGAAGTACCCCGAGAAAACCCTTGAACACGATTTTGTCCACCACAAACTTACTTGATCGGGAATCGAACCAGGGACTCCACACACCAGAGGTAAGCGCTCAACCATTAAGTGTTCCCCTCGTCTGTTACATGTTTAATACAGCAAATGAAGTGTGTTTATAATAGAATGTGAAAAAATATTTTAAAAATAAAACATCAACACGTTAAAATAATTAAAACAACTGAAATTAATTATCCATAACTGGATGCACACAGTTGCGAACATATTACTATATTATTGTAGAGCCTATAACAATGTCTGAGTTCGATCTTACTGAAATTAAAATATGAAAACAGGATTGAAGAACCAGCCTTAATTTTATTTCTTATCAGACGAAGAATGAGCACTTTAGCACAATTTTGTGTAGATAATAGTTAATTACTTTGAATGAATTACAATAAGACGAGCACAATAGATAAACAAGTAACTTACCTCTGGTTTAGCAGATATTTTCTTATCCACATGCTCCCTAATGAGGTTCACTATATCCAAACTTGGCATAAGACTAGCAATTGTTGAATTTCTGGAATGCCCAATCATACGTCCCAGTTCTGTTAATGTCATATTAGGCGGAGCGTGTAACAGCGTTGCCAAATTGATTCTTTCTGCAAGAGGCATTGAGCGTAGAAGTGGCAATACTTCCCCAAGTCTTTGTTTTAATTCTGGCTTTTTCATTGCTGCAGCAATCACATTATGAAAAACACGACCCTCAGCAATTTCACTTTGGCCAATGGACCATCGGTCGATCTCATCTGTGGCACCTTCGAAAGATCTTTCTACAGCAGTGTTTGTACTATTGGAGCTAATTTGTGTACTTGTACTTTTCACAGGAGGAAGAGTTGTCGTGGAAAGAGAAGATTCTGTTGTAGTAGCAGCAGAGGACACTATTTGTAGAAGTACGGTCCAAATAGCGGCAGACTGCAGCGCCACCTAAAACAAATAAGTGATTATTAGAATTTAATCAAAACTTTTTATCAATATCAGTAGGATGTGGGTCTACGTGTATGGCACAAAAGTGTAGGCTTTCCTACGAGATAGTTATGTCGTAATATTTTTACTCAGATAAATCCTAAGATATTTCTTAGGACTTATCTCTTAGTGCATAGCAGGCCTAAGTTTAATAAAGAAAAACCGAAGAACTATGCTAATTTTGTACTTAGGCCTAATGGACTGTATGATCATCGAGAAAGAAGCCATATGTTCCAAAGAGTCTTAGAGCTCGAAGAGATTGATGTAATCTTAGGTCTATGAGGTCTTAGCAAAGGATAAGGAGATCGTCGAAGAGGTGTATGAGGTTAAAGTATACGATGAGATCTAGAAATAGAAAGAGATTGATTAGGAAGCCGAGGATGCATATGGAGAATATGAAGTTGATGTATACTTCTATTTACCAAAATCTAAACTGTCTTCCAGAGACTAAGTTTGAGAAAGTGACCCTAGATCCTTACGAATTTTCCTTAGATCCGGATCATTTTCCCTGCATTTTGCCATAGTCAAGGATGGAAATTGGACAATAATATTGCAATATATATATATATATATATATATATATATATATATATATATATATATATGAAAATTTCGTTGTAGATAAACAAAACAGCTATACAATGCAGGAAATTACAGGAATGTTAAGTCGCATATACGATACATTATTTATATTTTAATCTATAATGATTTAAAAAGCGATATGAGTAGTGGAAATATCATGATTCCAAATAGACTACAATGATTAACAATCTGCTCTACGCGATCTATTAATCGTTTTCCTGCTAATTTGAGTGTCCCAAAACATGCCCTTGTCCGGTTAGCTTTCTTGGAGTTAAAACTAGGAAGAAATTTATGAAAGAATATCTATATCAGCAGGAAAAAGCTAGAATATTTCAAAACATTCTCTTTTTTCTGATATACCCTGTGATTCATCCAACCTGTCTTTTGCATACGAGATTGAAAGCAAACTAATCTTCGTTTCCAAAAGGGTTAGAGATTTTAAGAATCAAGGTACCATGACATTTACTTCCAAATTCAGTATTACAAATAATGCTAAAGTTATTTTATGTTAGAATATACTACAGTAGAAAATAAACTAAAAATTAAATAATTGTTTCTGCGTATAAGCCGAGTTACTTTTCTTTCTTTTAGTTGGGTTCTTAATATATATAAGGAAAGAAAAGTATATATATTTTAAAACATTTAAAATCTGAATTAAAGCCACTGCTACAAACAGCAACTACGACATTGGCTAATGCTATTACACTACTCCTAACATTATTCTACTACTTGTACAGTATTATTATTGCTACTATTGATATTAATAATAATTATAGGTTTTAAAAATTGCCTGAAACTAGAGCAGCTTGAAGTGAGCCTCAATCCTTCTGGCCTTCTTAGCAACATCTCTGATTACCTGATAATAGAAGTTTGGGGCTTTCCGTAGCTTCGAAAGTAGATCTGGTTAGTCCTAAACTTTTAACTCTGTCCTGGCATTGGGAATTGCAAGCATAGTTTTTTTTATTCGCTTTAACACTAAAAAAAAAAAAAAAAAAAAAAATGAATTGCACCACTCTAATACGAGGGTCATTTGCATGTCACGGCAACTATTTTTTTCCTCGAAAATGGGAATGAATAAAAAATTCTGAAATATACAAATAGAAGGTTAGTTCATATGTAAATATTATATGGAGGGAAATGGATGAACACGTACACCAGCATAAAGATATAGCGCGACCAAAAACACGACTAAAATTTTGTCGTTGCAAACATGTTTTACTGTCAATTGCAACAGTACACAATAGTACAGAACAGGAACACGTATCTGTGACATCAGGGTGACCTTCCATCTTATGGATTCTTGGGGGGACAACTGATGTCATGAAATGTATATTGTTCATAATGTACTATTGTGTACTGTTGCAATTGACAGTAAAACACGTTTGCAACGATAGTTTTCTTTCTCCATTGTTGTCGTACTATATCTTAATGGTGGTGTGTGTGTGTGTATCATCTATATCCCTACATGTAATGTTTACATATGAACTAACTTTCCATTTGCATATTTCAAAATTCTTTCATTTGTTACCATTTTCGAGAAAAAAATAGTTGCTATGAGTTTTGCAATGAAGCTCGTATATAACCTTCTTTACAATACAATAAATTATTTTACATTACTTCTGGATTGAGTAGGAGGCATTGTGGCTCGATGATACAGCGTTCAAAGTTGGTGTGAAGGCCTCTTATCTCGTATCAGGCCATACGAACTACATTGTGCTTGCGATTTCTTTTCTTTTTTCTTTTCTTTTCTTTCTTTCTTTTTTTTTTTTTTGTGATTCTCTCGTTTCATTCCATAGTGTTATTTTGTTAAATACAGTCCGCCTTACGCAGAGTCGTTTTGACGTATGATTAGCGTCATACTACAGGCATCACTACTGTTTTAACAAAAGAGACACTGACCAAAGCTTAAAACTTTACTTTATTTTAAATTATAATTTGTAACTGTTTCGGATATCTAGCATATCCTTCTTCAGACACGATCGAAATTAATGAAAATACAGACATATATATAAATGTTGTTATAACCTTTATATATATGTCTGTATTTTCATTAATTTCGATCGTGTCTGAAGAAGGATATGCTAGATATCCGAAACAGTTACAAATTATAATTTAAAATAAAGTAAAGTTTTAAGCTTTGGTCAGTGTCTCTTTTGTTAAAACAATTAATCCAAAGCCATGAATAGTCTTACATCACTACTGCAGGAAACATATGTTAGTAGAACACTTTAGTATAATACTAATAGATCGTCAGAACGACTCTGCATAAGGCCCAGTCTCTTTTAGCTTGAAGGGCGAAAACAAAGGACGTTGAAACAGGTTTCATTTATTTTGTCCTGGATTAAGCCATTTCCTTCGTATTAAAAGTTTAATTTAAAACTAACCTAGGTCACTTTTCCATACTATTCTACCTTCATTCCACACAGTTCAACCAAATATGCACAGCCGTAAGTTAAAATGTTGCACATATCCTACATGTACTTTTTGTTTAGAAGTAAATTTAAGAGGGAACAGGAGTAGTTACAGCTAGTATGGTTTAAGAGGTCCGATTTAACATGTCATAAACATTTTCATTACATGTCTCGATCTATGGAGTATTTTTCTTCTGTTAATTGCAGAATACTTCAACGTAAATGATAGATATGTTTCTGCAACTGTACCGATAGAAGCTTCATGGGGTATATTAAACTCGTACTTTATTATATTAATAATCGACCTCGTTATGGTGTTTTCGATTATTAATACGAGGGTCACCACAAAAGTTATGATTTTTTTTTTTTTTTACAAAAATGCGAACGAAGCAAGAAATTCGGAAATATGCAAATAGAAGATAAATGCATATATAAATGTTACATGTAGAGAGTTATAAGAACATTATTTCCCCATTAGAAAATAGCACGAGTAAAATGAATCAGTGGCGGCGTAAGGCAAACTGGGGCCCGGGGCCAGTGAAGTAGATCGGAGTCCCTTTTCAAACAATCATTATTTATACCTTCTATTTTTGACATTCATTTGCATATTCATTCTTTCTGTTTACTCTTCCCCCTTTCCCGTTGATGTGTGTATGTTTAGACCATCTTAATCTGGGATACATTAAGTAAATGGGGTGACATTCAGCATCCCTGTCTATTTTTTTTAATGCTTAGGACCGCCTTCAGGCTGGCATCTAAAAGTAAAACTGGACCAGGACTATCATTGCATATATTTTTTTTCTTTTTGTTCATTTTTAAACAAAGGACACGATAGAGAAAGGATTAAGGATATAAATGTAACGGAAACTATGACCTACGACAGAAATAACGTAATCTCAAGAACAAACAAAATGACAATAAAGAATCCTGATTTATCCTACACCTATAACATCCTAGTTTAAACGTGTACTGTAATTAGATGGAATAGGGGAAGTAATGCTCCTAATAATACATTTAGAGACAAATTTACGTACGAAACGTAACAATGAGCTGATATTGAAAAGAATTGCAACTAATAATGTAACCGACGCGATTTCTAAATGTAAACTCTATGTTTTCTAGAATTTTCTTGTTCGGTTCTCGCCTTTGGTGTTTCTTCTTTGCAATTTCTGATGTGGTTAAGTTTATTCATGGTTCATCACCTGTCTGAGTTTACGCTACATAGTTTTATTTGATTAGACTTTTCTCCTACAGTTAGCCCCATTCACTTAACATTCGGTTTCTCTCCAGTGATCATACACGATACTTAAACACTTTTTTTTTTTTTATACCGAACTATCAGTAAATAATGGCAAGAATAGACTTCTCTCCTGCGTATCTTCTTCCTGCGTATCCAGTGATAACATACGATCTATTTAGTCCCATTGCTTTTGCCGAAGTATCAATGAATAGTCAAGCATTAGAATGTTCCTCTTCTGTTTGTCTCTTTTACTATTGTTTCCAGATTTCAAACTCGATGTATGATTATATTATTTTGTATTTAATAATTCAGTTATGTTTATATTCTGCCACTTATGGCTATTTCCACTACCACTTACTAACATACTTAGTATTAGAATAACAAAAATTCCTGAATATATTGAATAATTGGAGATAGATCATAGAATAAATATGTGAACACAGAATTCTACTGCGGGTTGTATCATCATACTTTTCATTACCAGTCAATTGACAGATCTTGACGGCTTTTTATTACTCTTTTGGTACTTTTGTATTTTTATTGTCTTAAGTTGAAACATGAAACTACTTTCGACAATAGTTTCATTACCATATTTCCACCAGCATTTAGAATGCTACCTACTTTCCTTACTTTGGTACCTGCGAAAGTCTCAACTATATTATCAAAATCCAAAGTAGATGCTATTTCATTTCCAATAGAAAGAATGGCCAGATTCGTGAGTCTTTCTTGACTCATTGTGGAGCGCAAGTATGATTTTAATTTCATTTTCCTGAAAGACCTTTCACAGGATGCGATAGATACGGGCAGTGTTATCAAAATCTGAAGAGCGTTGCCAAACTTTAGTGAACTTCAAGCCTAAGTGAAGGTACATATTTCAGTATGCCTTGTGGGGAAAAGTCAAGTTGTTCTTTAGCTTTCTGAGCACACCTTAGTGAACGGATTATATCCTTACAATCCTCAAATAATTCTACATCATCCAGGTCATTCGGGTAGAACAAAGCCAGATCAGAGCAACATGCTTTTAGCCTTTTCTCGCTCTCATCATCTAGCTGCTACACAGAGTTGGCGAAAGGACACAGGAATCCAAATCTGTCGTTCGCTAAAAAATTAGTAAGTCTTTGGAAGTTAAAATTGAGAAGACATTATTGTTATTCGAAAATAATATTATGAAATCATGTATGTGCCATTTTGTTCGATGACCTTCTGCTGTTTTTTCAGTAATACCAAAATCCTGTTGCTATAGAATCTGAGACTTCTGGTAATATATATATATATATATATATATATATATATATACACATACAGAGAAAAATCCGTTCTCCGGACAGCGGTACATATATTGTACAAATATACGGTATCCTCTTGCTTACTATAAAAATTAGTACGGAGCATACGTTATCCGTATGCTACATAGGCACTGCCCTTAGATGTTACATCATGCCGTTGCAGAATGTCTGACATCTAACAGTTTCCCGTATATCACATGCATATACTTATGTTACCTTCGTCAGCTATATGTTATATACGTCCATTTGCATGTGAGATCCTGACCGCCTACATTGTTTCATACGGAAAGTACGTATAGATGGAACACTTATACAGAAAGTATTATAAAACATGCGTTTTCAGTTATATGTCTGCTGTACGTTAAGTCCAAAAACTACAGGAATTACCCATGTAACCTATCTTTTTAAGTACGCCACCTACAATTTTTTTCTCAGTGTATATATGTATATGACACGCGTTTTTCGCAGTGTCTTTTGAAACCAACTCAACATCATTCATGGAGTTTTACAAATACCAAAACAAATGATACTCATATGGGGCCGGGATCGGGCTTAAGAATGGATCGATTAAAACCTCCCAGCGAATTATTTTCAATTTATGATAGGTCCTAAAAAAAAGTATGCGGTGTTTCATTCAGAGTGGTATACAACAGCTTATCTGTTCACCAATTCCAGCCGTCTCTTTTAAATTGCTAGGCATACAGGTGCTAATTTTCAACACTATAAGTCCGAATCTATCGTTCTATACGACGGCAGCAGCCCTTGATCTACGATATAATTAAATTCCATCAAAAGCATAGCATAAAGCCATTGAAAACAAACTCGTTCACGTGGTGTACACGTGACTCTGCTACTTGTTTTATTGTAGCAGAAGTATATTGTTAATAAGAAATATATTGTTAAGTTTTCTAACTACATTAGCAACAATAAAGTGAATAATTACCTTTCAATCTGTATTCTAGGAAGTCCGCGTTTTAATTATATATATGCATGTTGAGGCATTGTTTCTCCATTTATATTTTGTCAGCTGTTGAAGATGGTAGCATATGACTGCCATCTAATGTAAATCGAAGCCTTGTACTTTTCTGCGTTTCTTCTTCAGGGATAAAGACAAGTATGGTGTTTCGATACTATTTCCACTTTGTAACAATTCGTTGGAATTCTAATCTTCGATTTTTTCTACGGAAAAGAGAGAGAGAAGAGAATATCAACCAATTGATAAAACAGCTGACCTCCACCGATTATGACGCCAAACAGGACTTCCTTCAAGACTTTACCCTGAGATGACTACACTGAACTTGACAAACACCGCATATTACAACCCGAGGGAGGAAGCATCCTGTTTCTACCCGGACTTGACAAAAAAGTCTTCGCCGTGGGAAAACTTACCTCTACTTGTGTCTTCCCTAACTGCGACAACCCTGAATATGACTAACCGTGCCCATGGCTTGAGGACTTCCTTTACCCGGACTTGACGCCCGACACACCATGCCTTAGCGCGATCTCTTCTAGTTGAAGTTATGTCCATTCCTGGTAAGACAACCTGAAAGCGACTACCCCGATTTCTCAACCACGAGCTTCCTAGGATCGACGATTCGCGGGTATGGTGATGTCTAAGGAGGAAGTGGGTCAGAGGAGGGTACACATTTCGGCCTAAACCGATGTTGTCATCATCGACTGCATTGAAATTCTTGTTGGTATTACATACTATGGAGTACAACCTTTGATGGATCATCAACCTCTTGATATCAGCTGCCTTGAAGCTATCTCATTATGTGAAGAAACAAGTAGCTTCGTTTTTGCTGAAATAGATGGCGTAGATGAGATCAATGTATTGTCTTCAGATTACTCTAGATGTCACTTTTGGGAATATGGGACTAGAAGATGAGGTATTGAGACATAGTTTACCTTGGTTTATGCAGTAATATGGATCTAGAGACTAGTGATGAGCGCAAGAGTCTTGGTCTTGCAGTTTTTGCAAGAGTCTTGCATGCAAGACCAAGACCAAGACCAAGACCAAGACCAGGAATCCCGATGCAAGACCAAGACCAAGACCATACCTGCAAGACCAAGACCAAGACCAAGACCATATCTTCAAGACCAAGACCAAGACCAAGACTCTTGCGCAAGAGTCTTGCACAAGTAAAGTACTACTTGATTTTTTATAGAATGTAAAAAGGAAGGGGAAAAATCATTACATCTTTCACGTGAACTTCTTGGCTCCAGTAAAAATACCGCCGGAGTGAATTTGTTCCCAGTAGTTTATGCAATCCATGTGAGTCAATTTGCTCCTGTAACATTATAGCTACAGTATGTCGTTTTTTGAATCGGTTGTTCACGAGACGACCGACAGCATAATTCTATGAATTGTTACAAGCTATAATAACTTCAGTGTCTGATTTACTTTGGTCATCATTTGATCATTCACGACGGCCCATGATTGGATTTTATGAAATCATACGAAGAATAGTTGTGTCCTTAAGAAGTGTATAAGCAAAAATAAACTAGAGCATGTTATGGACTCGGTAACTCAGTGGCAGAGCGTGCACCTCTGGTACATGGGGCCCTGGTTCGATCGCAGCTTGCGCTATGTGAGCTTCTTTGGTGAACAAACACCCTGTGCGTGGGTTTTCCCGTTTCCTCGTACTTTCTTCATTCCACCATTTCTCATCATCACTGTTTCCTTTAGCCTCAGTGTAATAATCGTGGGACGTTAAAGTAGATATTTCATTTTATTTCAAAACATATTAATGGTGTTCTTCTTCCAAAACTAAAGAAATGTAATATTGAACATCGGCAATTCCGTACACCATAGGTGCCGACTACATGGGTATGGCCTTGGCTCTGAGGTTCAAGCATCCGTTGGAAATTTTTAATGTGTACTTATAAAATTAATATTGAAATAACATTTTCATGACATTGACAAAAACTTAGCGCATGTGACCGCAAGTTTGATTTCATAGATGGATGCGTATACGTTGAATAATTGTTTATCAATATAACTTATAGCCCCCTTAGGTATACGGCATATCTAGGATTCAACGATATAACATTATACAACAATAAATAATCTATATTCACAACTGAGAGTAATTTCGTACTTATTTCAAATAACTTGAAGTTTGATGCCGTTATTATGTATTTCTAATGTAGGTCAAAAGTATTTATATAAATTGAGTTTACACAAAAGACATAGACAGTTGAGTCGTTTTCAGTTTTCACTCAAATTATTCTAAAATATTGTGGCCGCGGTGGCTCAGTGGTAGAGCGTTCAGGTGTTTGGGGTCCCGCGTTCGATCCCAGCCCCCGCCAAGTGAACTTTGTGGTGGGCAAACACCGTGTGCGTGGGTTTCCTCGGGGTTCTCCCGTTTCCTCCCACTTTCTTCTTTCCACCATTTTCATTCATTTTTCATTATCACCGTCTCCTTTAGCCTAGCCGGCATAATCGTAGGACGTAAAACTCACAAATTTCATTTCATTTCATATTCTAAAATATTGAGGTTTAATTATTATTATTTTAATTTTTTCTCTCTATTTTGGTCAATATTGCAAAACATATCATCATCGTCATAATAATAGCTATTCTGCCATTATTGGCAGGTCACTTGCTGCAGCTGAGAAGCTTCGATGACTGTGGTCCTCAGCTAGTCTCTTCGTCTTAACGTAGCAATATTCTGTCTTAATATCTTTCTTCAACTACAATCTCCTTCGTCCCCTCCCTCTAGCACGTCCCTCATAATACAGTTCCTCCTCAGCCAATGTCGTCCTCTTCATTACATCTAAAATTCTTCTTTTCTCCCCTACTGCTACTATTTCTAAAACCTTCGCATTCGTTTTCCGTTCAACCCAGCTGATTCTCTCCTTTTTTCTCCATGCCCACATTTCGAAAGTCTAACTGTTTCATCGTTTTTGCGTAATGTCCTTGTTTCTGCCCCATACAGTACATATTAGAATCAGTAAAACAAAATCTCTATATTTAATTGGAAGTTTGTTTAATACAAGGATTAGCTAATCGTGGTTGAAAAGAAAGATCTGACGCCTTTAGAGTGTAAAAATAATTTTGGAATTTATGGTATTTCAGTGATCTGTGCCGTCTTGGTTTTCTTTCATGCGTCTCAATGTCAGGGGTAGCCTCCCCAGTTTGGAAACCAGTGGAGTATTGGATCTGTTAAAACATAAAAATATTACGAAATGTTGTGATTTATCTTATAAGTAGTGAAGCGTGATCACCCATTGAAAAAAAAAAGTAAAGGTCATCGCCTATGTTGTACAGTATCATCACACTTACACGAAGGTAAAATATATTACATTTAGAAACATACATTGTATTTCCCTCACTATTGGCGCAATGTAGGATTTATTATCCCTTATATCCAGAGTAAAATTTACTTATGAAAATCATAGATTTCTTAAAAGCAAAACTTGCAAGACTCTTGCAAGCAAGACCAAGACTGGGTGTGCAAGACCAAGACCAAGACCAAGACTAGGTGTGCAAGACCAAGACCAAGACCAAGACCAAGACCGAGGGTTCAAGTGCAAGACCAAGACCAAGACCGCATGTGCAGGACCAAGACCAAGACCAAGACCACCCGGGTCTTGGTCTTGGTCTTGCATTTGCTCATCACTACTAGAGACTGCAGCAAGTTTACTCATTTTAAGCTATTCTACAGGATCTGCTGGTTCCTAATATTATCTGATCTTTGATTTTAACTCCATCTACGTTTGTCAATCTAAAAGATCTTGGTCTTCATTTTCTTCTATGTATGAATTTGGAATATATTTCTGCAAGCTTGATTGCGATGCATCCAATGGGTTTCAACAAGCCAGTTGTGTTCCACCCAGATCGCCAATATACAAGACGGGGGTCATCAAAATCTAGATCCAGTTTCGCTGTTTGCTCGGTCATTGAATAACAAACTAGAAGTATGAGCTACTGTTGGAACATATTCTAGATCACCAAGCTGACATTACCTGGATCCTGTGGACCGATAGATCTATAAAGACATTCAGTTTATTTTTGTGATTGACACTTGCTGCATATTGACGCCCATCTACATAGGATCATCCCTATTGTCAACAAATTTGCATTGGACCCTACTATAAAGCAAATTTACACTTTGATCTCATATCTATGGGCATGTAGACCTATCCAGATATATACAGTATTTGTGGATCTCAACCAACAACAAGGTCTTCATGCAACCAAACTTATCTGCTGTTGAACTTTCCATTTCTGATCTGTTTGTGAATTGGGCGATTTTGTGAGATCTAGTTCATCAATATTATGGACCTTCCGAATCTAGATTTGTATGCTGAACTTTTGTCTTCCTGCATTGGACCATGAAGCGCTGTATGAATTATTGCTCTGAAAATTTGGCGAATTTATGGATAGTTTAGATCTGTTGGTGTTGGACCATGGGTTCTTGGCGTGGAATCTACTGATTTGATTTCAAGACTTCCATGTCGCTTGTGCATGGTTTTCTGACTATTAAGATGAACCTCAACTTCTAAACAAGATGAATATCCAATAACACAAATTATACAAAGCAAATTATTGTACTTTGAAACAGAAAGCAATGACAATAAAATTGCTCCAGAATTTTCCTAATCAGTTTGTGTGCTTTCTTGATATGTGAGAATGTATTAATGTAAGGGTATCTAAAACTACAGTTGTCAACAAAAGTGCGTGCGTATTACGAGGGTTGGGGCAAAAGTCATGGCAACTATTTTTTTTCTTGAAGATACCAGTCCGGTTGGAAAATGTGAGATATACAGACGAAAGGGCAAGGTGTTAACTACATGTGTGGAAATGAATAGCACTGAAATATCGTAACGCACTAATTTATTACGGTAGTATACAGGGCAATATGGCATTCACGGTGCAAAAGATTGACAACACAGTACGCATACAGTTGGCATGACAAATCTGGGCCTAAAGACCCTCAAAGTACTTCCCTGCTACTTGCACCACACGTTGCCAACGATGTGGGAGGCGCTGAATACCATCCTCCTCAGCATTTGCCGCGCCATGTGTGAATCGGGTCAATTGTTCGCGCACAGCATTAGCAATGTCCTCGCGTGTTGCAAACCGCCTACCACGTAGTGGTTCCTTAATCTTTCGAATGAGATCAAAGTCACAGGACGAAATGTCACGAGAGTACGGTGGGTGCTCCAATTCTTCCCATCCCCAACATCGCAGTAGCTCTCCTACACACTCTGCTTTATATGGTTTTGCATTATCATGCAGGATTATTGCACTGTCCATAAGATACGGACGTTTCTCCCGAACGCCAGGTCGTGCCTGTCGCACCAGGAAGTCCCTGTAGTACTGTGCGGTCACTGTTCTGCCATGTGGAACAAAGTGCAAACAATGACACCCCTGATGTCATACGCGACGATCACCATCAATTTGACTGGGGAAGGATTCTGACGGAACTTCTGCCTCCTTGGTGATCCAACATGTCGCCACTCCGCGGACTGACGTTTCAGTTCTGGTTCGTATGCCCTGGCCTAAAATTCATCGATGGGGATGATTCGTGACAAGAATTGATCGCCGTCCTGTTGCCAGCGTGCAAGGTGGTCGGAGCATATTGCATAGCGCATCTACCTTTGAACTGGACGGACCTTTCGGGAACTCTGGACGGACAGTACCACGTCGGTCCGCACACTGACAGGTCCCGAAAGTTGCTCATCACTGGTTGACACGCGTCCTTGCTGAAACTTTCCTACCCACCGTGCTACTGTCCGGTATGGTAGGGCATTATTCCAAAGGGCTTCCACTAATTCACTGTGACATTCCATCGTATTTCTCCCTCGGAGAACGGCTATTTTGATGTAAGCGCGCTGCTCAACACGGGTTACTTCCATCTCGCACGACACTCACCAACTGACTGATTTCACAGCCCTCGCTGTGCTACTACCAGCTATCACAGAGCCATCTGTTGTTCTGCATACACACTATGCCTGGAGAACTTCCACACGACACATGTAAGTTTGTGATCCTCTCACATATCTGGAAGAAAAAAAATAGTTGCCATGACTTTTGCCCCAACCCTCGTATTATACATATATATACTTTTCTTCCAATAATTTAGGACATGTTAGGTCGACGTGAATGAAATATCCTTTTTCACGTCTCCTTTGAAACTCATCTCAGCAACACATCACAGGGATGGACTAAGATCACATGTCTAACGTCACCAACTTTGTATACATCCAACAAACAGGGTGGAGTACCCAGACAGGCAGGAAGTAGTGCGTTCTTGAACAGATATATGTGAACACGACCCCAAGCACCAGAGGGGAACGCTCTACCACTGAGCCACCGCGCCCCCTTCATATTTGTACAGTAGTCAGTGGAATGAAATACATAATACAATATGTTTATTATGTTTAGTGGTAGTAGCAATAGTGGCGGACATTTTTGTGAATATACAGTATTATTACAAATTATCTCTCCGAATACAAATTTGAACAAATCTCGCTTAACAATAGTCAGATAGGTGAAAGTGAAACCGGAAACCTAAAATTTTCAATAGTTGGTAAAGTTGTCGCGTAGTTAACGTTTTCATCTCTAAGTCATTGAGAGAAAATGACCGCAAATGACAGGGAAGGACTTCTGTATGTTCGCATTTGGTAGTGTTATCCCCCAATGTGCAGATTAACTTTTGAATGAAGTTTCTTGAATAAACTTTCAATGGGCACAGTATCTGTAAATCATATCCGGAATTTAAAGCAAATGAATGCATCTGTAAGGAAAAGTGAAGTGGCCGTTCATCAGTAAGAAAGACAACCGTACAGCGAGTGAAATACAGTTTCTTTTTGAAGCCCACAGAAATTCACTCTCGCAGCCAGCTGAGAATTAGACGGGCCGCGAGGATTTTGCACAAATATATGCGGTTTCATCTTTATCGTCTGCAATGCTGCAAGACATGAAATCAGATAACAAAGCTAAGAGACAGACTTTCTCCGAGATTACACAAATCGAAATGGAGGCTGATGGTTTCATAGAATAATTGTTATTCAGTGAAGCCACGTTCCACTTGTCAGGCAAAGAGCATAAACATAAGTTCAAATTTAGGTTCTGGAAATTTCTCGATATAATGTGAAACATGTACATAAGCCCCCATCACCCAAAGCGCTCTCTCTCTCTCTCTCTCTCTCTGTGTGTGTGTGTGTGTGTTATCAATCATGAAAGACTGTATGGGATTATTGTTCTTCGACAAGGGTACAATCACGGGGAGTCCGTAAAATCAAATGTTATGGACATGGCTTCTTTCATAACTGAAACAGGATATTCCCGGCTTCATTTATCAACATGATGGGGCACTATCCCATTTCGACTCAGACATCAGACGTGAACTGAACTGCGACTACCAAACAGACGGATTGTTCTTTTTCTTTGATGTTTTGTCAAACAACGTGTGTATCAGATACCTTTGCTAAACACCATCCAGGATCTTCGTGTTTGCATCACAGAGACCATTGCATTAGTGGATCTCGACGTGTCTCCGAGTATGTTGCATGAAGCTGGTGACATGCTTCTATATTTCAACGTTGCGATGCCCCTTGTCATCACAAGTTAATACGTTGAATGTTCAGTCTCCTCACGCAATGATCCTCTTGAGTGACCACCCTGACCCCAGACCTATCACCTATGAATTTCTCATTTTATGGTAATTTAATGCATCCGTCTGTAGACAATGTAATTCAAAGAGAGACAGGATATATTCTTCGCTTTGAGATTGAGCTTGATTTCATCCTTAGTTCTTGATGGCGTAGTACAATGGTTCCTAACTGTTAGGATTTCAACGTTATGAAGCATTTAATATTTGGTTAAAATCAATTCTGAGACAGAATGTACCAATCAACCCCTGAGCAATACGTAAAGTCGCTACTTGATAGAAACCTATAGTACGAGGAGTGATCAGAAACTAAGGTTACAAAGGCTGCAGTGAAACACAGCGATCGCAAAGTACATACATTAAATTATTTTTCGACATAGCTTCAATATCGGTTGAGGCACTTGCCCCATCGTGAAATGAGTTTGAATATTCCCGCTAGTGCTCTCAACGGGTCGGGTCGGATTGAAGACTGACCCGACCCGACCCGTGACCCGAATTGACTGACCGGACCCGATGACCCGATCCGACCCGACTGACCCGAACCGTTATCCGACCTCATTGACCCGACCCGACAACCTGACCCGATTGACCCGACAACCCGACCCGAATAGCCTCACCCGATAACCCGACCCGAGTTGATCCGACTGACCCGACCCGACAACCCGACCCGATCCGTTTGAGAGCACTATGATCACGACACTGGGTGAACGCCAAAATGCACTCACATTGGGAATTAAACCCGGACCACGTGTACCGAAGTCTTACACGTTAACCACTAGCTAGATCAAGCGGGGGATTTGTATATGCATCTTAATGAATATTTGGCACTTTTGAGGTTTGGTTATTTCTTTTTATAACTGATACCAATGTCCGAAGTGGGAGAAGTTTATTTTTTTTCTTGCTTTAGTTCTATGTGACGAAATTTTTAATCAAGGTCAGTGTTCTCACCTGCTTGGACGGCAGGGGGTCTTCTCGGAAGGCAAGAGCAAGAGTCTCTTGGCGGAGACAAAAGGAAATCGTTTAACTACAATGATAAGGGTTGAGGAAACAGGAGAACACCTGTGATTTTTTCCAAGCCTTCAACTTTCATTCCAAACTAGGTTCTTATGATTCCGGGACCCGTGCCACTTTGACTTTTCTTTCTTGGTAATTAAAACGTATTTTACAGTATATATAGTTGCACGTAAGAAGATACATAATATGAATTTTGTAATTTAAAATTTAAAAATACAGTATGGTATTTAATTACAAAGTACTAATTTTATTTCATCACTTTCAGCCCAACAAATGAAATTCAAACAATTCGCTCCCTGGGTCTTGGTCATCAATACGGCGTCTTATTCTTTGTCTTGCAGTCAAGTCTTGGTCCTGCATTTCGTAGTTTTGGTGGTCTTTCATGCTATACAAGAGCCAAGAATGCTCGCCTCATCGGTACAAATGAAGACCAAGTGTGATTTTGATTATGGTCTTTCATACTATACGGAAAGCAAGAAAATATGCTCATCGCTACTTGGTGATCACCAAGACAAAGCCAAGAGCAAGCTTACTATGCAATTCGTCTTGCATATCCAATCATTATCTTGTTCTTGTATCGATGTCCTTGGGCTTGGTGAAATAAAATGAAATATTCAGTTTAAGGTCCCTCGATTCTGCACCGAGGCTAAGGGATATGGTGACCATGAGAAATGAATGAAATGGTGGAAAGAAGAAAATGGGAGAAAACAGAACTCCGAGAAAACCCACTACACGGCGTTTCTCCACCCTACTTAGCACAAGCTGGGATCGAGTCATGGACACCATGCACCAGAGATGAACTATCTACCACTGAGCCACCGCAGCCCTGCTTGGGCTTGGTCGTCCATATCCAATCTTTCTTTTAGCCTTGCTTAACACGTTAGCTGCCATGTGGGTCCGATCGGACCTACTGGAGTGATCTAAGAAAATGTTCTTGTAGGTCCGATCGGACCCACAATTTCTAATTCGTCGAATTGACGTTAGAGTACTTGTATTGTTAAATCCTGTCTCTACTGTTATTGAACTGTAGTGTTTTTATTACACATGTAGGTTTTGATCTTTGATATTGATTATTAACGCCGCTAGGGGCGCTAAATACCAAGTAACAAGCATTTGTTGCTTTTGTAGATCCAATCGGACCTAGGTTTTGCTTTTTCAGTGACATGTTAAAAAGTTTAACAATGGATTCATTATTCTAATTTATTTTCACAAGATGTCAGTGTCCCTGTCATTTGCTGAATTTTCAGAAAAGTCTAGTTCGCTACACTGCTATTACTAATGAGATCGAGTTCTGCGCATATTTCTTCGTTTTTCATTGCACAAAGATATTACTTATTAGCACTAAAAGCAAGATGAATATATCCACACTTCTCACTTCTGCACATGTAGTAATAAACAAATAACTTTCTAACAGAGTTGCCAGTTCAACTGTAATTTATCCTCTTGCCCATAAACAAAATATACACACGTAGGTCCGATCGGACCCCCAACTTTTATGCACGCAGATTCACTACCATGCCTTAGATTATGTTTCAATATTAATATTATGTTTTAAAAATATGAACAAAACAAGAATAATGTAAGTAAGTACGCTTGGCACTCTACCGGTGAACAACAAAATTCACCCTTGGCAGCAACGTGTTAAACAACTTCTAGTTTTGTTCTAAATCCAGACTCCATATTGGCGTAGATATTAATATTACAGTCGATTGGTAAAATCAATCTTCCACATTTACAAATTAAAGTACACACAAGTACAAAAATAAGCATTTACCATAAAAACACTAGCTGCAAGTGTTCAAAATAGATTTATGGCTTCTATAAAATCAATTGAAAATTGCTATTTTTAATTAGGCAGCTAGTGAAAAACAGCAGCTTTAGGCTCCAGCCGAGTTTAAGCTCAACGTAAACTCAGTTGACCAAAGTGAGCTGACCCGACTGACCCGACCCGACAACCCGACCCGAGTAACCTGACCCGACAACCCGAACCGAGCTGACCCGACTGACCCGACCCGACAACCTGACCCGAGTTGACCTGACCTGACCCGACCCGAGCTGAGTCGGGTCGGGTCAACTCGACCCGTTTGAGAGCACTAATTCCCGCTTTGTAAAAATTCTGTCCCTGCGTGTTCAGCCACGTTGTAACCAAGTGTTTCACCCCTTCGTCTGAAGCTAAGTTACGGCCTCCTAGGTGCACCGTCAAATACACTGACAGGTGAAAGTCGCTTGGAGCGAGGTCGGGGCTGTAGAGAGAGTGATCGATGGTATACGAGCGAAACTGTTCAACAGCGTGGTCTACTGAGATATGTACGGGTGCGCGTTGTCGTGAAGAAAAATGACACTCTCTATGAGAAGTCTAGAAGCCTATTCCACTATTGAATTTTGCAACTTTTCATTTTCACTTTGCAAAATTTGCAAAGTGAAAAGCTTTTGAGTTTCACCATTATTTTTGAAAATCTTTGCAGTATGATGTTCTGCAACTGCAAAGTTGCAAAGTCTTTGCAAAGTCATTTACTGATGAACAGAAAAAGAGTTTCGAGATATGATTGTAATTGAAAGATGAAGAACAGGGTATAGAGTCACAAATTACAGTGTATAGTGATTAGACTTTTTATAAACGACAAACATGATATAAATGCTTACGTTAAAATCGGTGTGTAATGAATAAATAATGTTTCTGTTGGAGTAGTAATTATTAATTGAGTTAATTCGTGTGTTCTAGTAAAGCAAATGTGTTCCTATTATTTTATTTAGATGGATTTTTCGTCCAGTATCTAACAAGTTAATGGTAATTGTTACTATGAAGTGCTGTGGAATCTTTTTCATAAATGTTATTTGTTTTGAGTCATATTTGTTCTGAAGCAAATATTTCTGCAATCAGGTTATTTTGCAATCGATTTCATGACGCACATATTAGTTTACTATGAACAAGTACAGAATAACTTAAGTATGACGCTCTCCAATGTGCTCCAATATGAATTCTATTTGCTCACTTGTCAAACGAAAGCATTCTATGAAATTCATGCTGTGGAAGTTGATTCTGATTTATGCACTTTCTTAGGAGTCTCATCCTCACTTGATTTATTATACGATGAATATAATAACCTCCGAAACATTTCTCTTTGCAAAATACGACACAACTTTGCAAACTCTTCCTCTGAATTTTTCAGTTTTAAGATGATGGTGGAACAAAAGTCAGAAATTTCTGCAAACTCTTTGCAAGTGTTCGCTTTGCACTTTGCACTTTTAACTTTGCAGAAATATTTTTTTCGTGGAACATAAACCTTGCTGCAAATTGCAAAGCGCAAAGTGAAAAATTGCAAAGTTCAATGGTGGAATAGGTCCCAGGTCACACATCTGAGTAAAACGGTCATACATTTGTTGTCACATCTCATCTAGAATTTCATTGATAAAGCTCCTCACCGCGGCCTGTGCAGTCAGATGTTCATCCTTTGCTTCTTCTCCTACTGCGTGTACCCACAGTTATGTTCTTTTCTTGGCCATCTCAAGTCTCCAGGTATCAATGGTGTCAGCCAGGCTGTGTAACTAAATAAGAGTTTGATTGAAACTCATATCCTGAGATTGAAGGCATTTTTGGATCTGATCAAAATATGAGAGAACTTCAAACCAGAAATACAGTAAAGTGATGAAGTTAAGTAACTGGATCTTGCAAGAATAAGACCAGCATCTCCTCCAGTATCAAGCATTTGAGTCGAAATGTCACGCAGTTCTTCCAACACATCAATTATTTCATCCACTTGACTAGAAAGTGCCTTTACAGCTTCTGCTTTTGAACTTCATCTGGTGTCACTTTTACGTTTCAGACCAATCTTTACATGCTTTTGCAGCACATTCCATTGGTGAGTAGATCTAGAAAAGAATACAAACAAACCTTCCATTGCTCCAAACAGTGACCGCCAGAGCGTTAACGTGCACAGCATATACGCCACAATGTTCAGTGAATTATTGTTACAAGGAATGAAAATGGCCAAAGGACTTATATTTCGTATCAAAGTTTGAACTCCAGAATATTACCCGGCCATTGTAGTCTGATTAATATAAGACTGGTCTCTGCAATCTTAATATCAAGCCTATCACGTTGAAGTTTCTTCAGTATTTCAGCAGAAATACTCTCAGCAGGCTTTCCTTCCACAGAGATGAAATCAATAAATGCTTCCCGAACTTGAACAGAATCACGTTGCATGTCAACAAATCGAATGATTTGTGGCAGCTGTTCCACATGAGAACTATCAGGAGTTGGATCAATTATAATGCTGGAATATTTTGAATATTTGAATACTTGTTTTCTTATTGAACATTTTCCTCAATCTAAAATTGTGGGCTGAAGTGTAAATTTGTACGCTACAAGACAAGAGCAAAAATGCTAAAACCAACTAAGCAAAAGGGTTTCGCTCGCAGAAAATTCGACTTGTAAAGAAAGAAAAAAAAAAACAGAAGAAAACAAGTGAATCAGCGACTATAGCGACTGCACCAAAGAGCTTTTAGTTAGCACAGAATGCTAGTACCCTAATAAAGCATTATGTACGTTGATCCCTCCTCTGTGCCCTTTCATTGAACTGATAAATAAATAGTGACATTTTAGGAAGCAGGCTAGCAGACGGGCCCCATTACTTGCATCATAAGACCTTAGAATGTAAATAAGACAATATACTTCGACTTTCTTTATTATATTTTAATCTACACTCAGCTTTTTCCTTTAAATTTCTCTAAAGCTATTGAATAGAGTGAAATTTTAGTTTATTCATATTTTAATCTACATATTTTTTTCTTTAAGTTTCTTTGGGGCCCCAAGATAGTGAAACTTTTATTTTATTTTATTTATTTTTCACCTACATTCAGTTTTTTTTCTTTTTTCCGGGGGGGGGGGGGAACAAGGGAGTGAAACGTTTGTTTTATTATTTTTTTAACCTACATTCAGCCTTTTACTTTAAATTTCTTTTGGGGGTCCCCGAAGAGCGTAAAACGTTTACCTTATCTATTTTTCACCTATATTCAGAGCTCTTTCCTTTAAATTTCTATGGGAGGCCCCATGATAATGAAACTTTTACTTTATTTATTTTTAATCTACATTCAGTTTTTCTTTAAATTTCTTTGTGGATCTCCAAGAGAGTGAGGCCCGAAGCTATAGCTTTTTTTAGTTTATACGGAAATCCGGCACTGATTAGTTTTATTAGACAGACTTTTCTGTTGTTTCGTCCGTTTTTGGTGTAATATTTGCATTTACTTTTTGGAAAGGTGTGGATTATTAGCATGAGCCCTTGTACGGCTCATGCTAATAAGGTGCTTTACTAATTATTTTTCACCTACTGTCCGGGGCCCCCCAAAGTTGGGCCCGGGGCGGGAGCACCGCTCGCCCCGCCCTTACGCCGCCACTGAAATGAATAAGTTAAATTATTCGTATCATACTTGTTTTACCTCGATTTCCATTACAAATCATTACAAGTAATATTATAACAGTGCATAAAGCCGATAAATATGTACCAGTGGCATCTAGAGTAATTCGAAGTAGCATCCGAAAGAATCAAGTAGACGGCAAGATCATGTCTGCACAGTAATGCCACATGGTTGAACTGTGAACGCACTCAGTGACGTAACTAGGTAGGAGCAAACTGGACTTGTGCCCCGATCGTCGGATCGATGAGATGCAAACTGAGCAAATATTTTTTTTTCACTATAAAAATTACCTCATAAGCTTAACAGGATAACCTTAGGATCATATCACTAGAGCATAAATTAGCTTCAAAGCTGTCTTTTGAGAACATTGTAGAAATCTTTCCAGCCAAAAGAACACGCAAAATTAAATTTCAGTTCCAGTTTCTTGTGTTTTCATTTAACTTACATCGATTTAAGAGATTTGTAAAATATCCGAGCATAATACTTGAAAATACTTGACTGTTTGTTATAATTAAATATTCTTTTCTAAAGCAACAGACTATCGATTCATTCTACACATATGCACATCCAGTAGGGATGCGCACGAGACAAGATTTATGGCTGTCTCGTCTCGAAAATGTGCTGTAAAAATGATGTCTCGACTCGAAAAATGTATCCTTTTCTATTGGAAGAGCCGTGTCTCGACTCGAATTTTGGCAGGAAAATCCTGTCTCGACTCGTCTCGTGGTCATCCCTAACATCCAGATATAATTCCAAAAACATTGTGATTTGCAGTTATTATGAGAAGACTATAAGAATATGTCAAGCATGCTACTCTCAGATTATCTGGCAGTCAAATACGAATTAGTTTGGTGTTTTATCTTGTATTACAAATTAAATTATGTACTGCAATTTTGAAATCAATCTTTACCACTTGAAGAAAACATGGAATAGCGGAATTACTGTGTGATACCAATATCAAGTGTAGTCGGGGGGCATTTTGATTTAGTTGGTTAGGAAGGGGGACGCTAAGGCGAGTTCTTGTCCCGGGTGACATCTAGCCTAGTTGCGTCCCTGAGCGCACTGTATCACTTCCACACTTTCTTGCAATGACACCTACGTCGGGTTATTCGGGAGAAACGCCCTGAATGCCTACGGGATGCATTCATCCTTCATGACAACACGACAGCTCATACGACAGCGTCTATGCAGAATCTTCTCGCGCGATGAAGATGCGAAACACTCGAACATTCACAATATTTGTCAGACTTATCGCTTTCCGATTTCGGTCTCATACTGAAATTGAAGGCAACATTGCTTGGAATACTCTTTTGAATACGTGAAGACTTTGACAGAACAGTGAACCGTGAAATCAGAAGATTCGCTCATAGTGAAGCTACTGGTATTCGGCGCCTTCCATATCATTGACAGTGTGTGGTAGATTCTTTTGAAGACGAAATAGAAGTTACCACTGATATGTGTTTCGGTTCTTTACACATAATTGTAATTGTATTTTATAATTATTTGTAGTGTTGCAATTGAAGGTAAAACACATATGAAATAAGCAATTCGTTCACGTATGAAATAAGCAATTTGTTGTACTAATTTTTCTCATGCTATATCCTGTGGGGATCTGAATATTCATCAACTCCCTACATGCAACGTTTACATACGTATTAACCTTCCATTTGCATATTTCACTAGTTTTAATTTTCGCAACAATAATAATAATAATAATAATAATAATAATAATAATAATAATAATAATAATAATAATAATAATAATAATAATAATAATAATAATAATAATAATAATAATAGCCATGACCTTTGTAATGACTATCGTATAGTAAATAAAGCTAGGAATTTCAGGTGCAAAATTTTGGATACAAAAGGTACACCAAAAGATTACATTTTGGAAAAAATTACAAATTTCAAATGTAAATATTCATAAGAGAACTGACACAACTAACTAAATCATATATATAAGAGCTCAAAGTTTAGTCACTCACTCATGAAATCTTTCAGTTTTAAGTCCCAAGATTGTGCATTGTAGGCTACAAGAGACGGTGGTGATGTAAATAAATGAAATGGTAGAATGAAGAAAGTATGAGAAAACGAGAGAACTCCGAAAAAACCCACGCACACTGTGTTTGATCGTCACAAAGCCCACATGGCACAACATTCACTCCTGTATTAAAATGTCTACCTAAGACAAGTCTAAGAACACTCTTTTAAAGTCACAAATCCAGAAAATTGTTAAAATAAATATTTTTTTTAAAAAAAATATTTTTTATTTATTTATTTATTTATTTGTCAGTGAGGCTGAATCTCCGGCACTCACTCAACAATACCAATTAGTGATACCCTGATTGTCAGTTTGATGTTGTCACCCTTCTTCACTTCATATTCAATGGCTTTCGCCTAATGAGACAGCACTGAAGCAAAATAATGTGTTCGGTGTTTCTTGTTTAATTATTAGCATTTATTCATCTCGTCTTCAGTTCGTCTATTAAGAATACATGGCCACCCGCAGCAAAGAAGCAAGAGTGTTCGAAGAGTTTTCAGTTTTGGAAGACCATATCAAGACATACTAATTTACTTACTCATATACTATACTATTTTAACTAAATACTATAATTAACAAGAAAATATGTGTAAATAACTGTTGTTTTATATTATGTATTATGTGTAGGCGCGCACATGTATTCGCGAATGCAGGTGTGTTTTGATCGTTTTGCTCCTTGGAAAAATCCTGCGAGCGTCCTTGTATGAATATATACATATTTAGCCTATATGTTTATGCAACCTATAACTCTTTAAATGTTTTACAATTTGCATAACATTGTAGGAACTAGCGTGTTTGGTTATATATAGAATAGAAATAAAATGTGGGAAAGAGTCAGAAAAAGTATTGAAAAGTCAAAAAAAAAAAAAAAGTGCTTGAATTACACCCAAAAACCATTTAAGATTTATTTATTTATTTTTGTAAAACAAGCTAATTTGGCCCATTTTGAAAAAAAGCACATAAGGTCAATTTATTTTTTATTTTTGTAAAACATGCTAATTTGGCCCCTTTAACTCCAAGACAAAATTGTAAACAATTTGTTGTATATAAAGGATGTCGATCAAATGATTATTCAGTACTGTCTGGGGTCCCTCAGGGTTCCAACCTGGGGCCCTTGCTTTTCTTACTATTTATTAATGACCTTCGTCGTTGCATACAAAATTCATGTAAACTATTATTTGATCTAAAAATTTATTATTCAATAAATTGTGTTCATGACTGTGAGAAGCTCCAACGCGATCTTATCTCTGTAGTTAAGTGGTGCGAGGAAAATTTATTTGAAATAAATGTTAACAAATGTAAAGTAATGACATTTACAAGACGAAAGGTACCAACACATTTTTCATATTCAATTGACAACAAAATACTACCAACTCTGGAAACAGTTAGGGACTTTGGTAACTTATATGATTCCAAATTAACATTCGATTGTCATATGGACAACATCATTAATGAAGGGCATAGAAATCTTAGATTAATACTTAGAACTGGGCGAGAATTAAAAAAAAAAAAAAAAAAAAAAACTAAAACACTTCAAAGCCTTTATGAAGTCTATATTCGTTCCAAATTGGAATATGCATGTACTATTTGGAATCCGCTCTTCGAAAATAGTATTGCCAAACTAGAAAACTTCCAATCAAAATTTTTAAGGCATTAACATGCAAAACAACACACGTATACCAACAGACAGATAGCAGTGACTCTCTAAATACTAATTTTGGCATAATGAGTTTACAACACAGAAGAACTCTATTTGATATGGTATTCCTTTATAAAATATTTAATGGCAAAGTTGACTGTAACGAACTTATTTCATCTTTTCAAATTCATGTTTCACCTGGAAACACAGGACCAGATATCTTTGATATATTTTATTCCGGAAAACCAAGGATTAATATACTTCAGAAGTTGTCAACATGGAGAATGAGTGCAACCCACAATAGTATAAGTAAAAAAGTTAAAGATATTGATTTATGTTGTAAAATAGAAACTTATAAGAAAAATATAGTAAAAGGAATTTATAATAACATATAATACCTGTAAAAATAGTGTAACCAATGTATGAGCACTGTAAATGGGTTCTAACCTGTTGTGTTCAAATCCAATAAAATAAAATAAATCAATAAAGTACAACACCTAAACTTCTAGCTCTCATAATAAATAACTTTAATATGTCCTTGAAGTTTCCATCAATACAATTGCATTAACATATCTGTCGTTTACATGAACTACTGTGCTGTTAAAGTTTTTTTTTTTTAAAGGAATCTTGATAGACACTCCGATATACGAGGCGCATCCAGAAAGTAATTTTCGCTAGGGCAGTAAACACAAAGAAGACACAGTGACCTTGAAGCAAATATTGCTGCAGTGACAGCACAGGTGACACCACTTTCCAACATATTCACCAAAGCAATTCAGACACTTTTTTTTATCATGATATCACTTTTGTATTCCGATGTTATGACATTCAGCTGTTTGGGAGTAGAACCAACGTATAACAGCCGTCTGCAGTGTTTGGAGGACAATAACTTCTTGAGGTGTAAGAAGACATGAACAATGTTCAGAGTAAGATCCAAGCTATACGGTGGGTGGTCAAACACGTCCCAATGCGACGAGTGAAGAAGATTGGTTGCAGTTCGACATGCAGAGATCTGCCAGAACATTATGAACACCTACCTACTATCGACATAAACCCGTCCAGGCGCTAACAGCGTCACCTAACGAGGAATACCTGCTAATCAGATACATGTAGTATCAGTAAGCGTGATGGCCGTGTGTAGAATGGGGAAGGCACGTGATCTATATGAGTTTAACCGAGGGCAGATTGTAATAGGACGAGCATTTCGGAAACTGTACGATTTGTCGGGTGTTCGAGAAGTGCTGTGGTGAATGTTTTCAACAAATGACAAAACCAAGGTGAAACGACGTCCAAACGTCGAGGGGTTGTGCGCTTCCTCCTCATTACAGATGTCGGACGTCGTAGGCTGGGCAGACTGGTAAGACAAAACAGGTGGCGAACTGTGGCGGAATTAACATCAGACTTTAATGCTGGGCAAAGTACAAGTGTGTCCTAACACACAGAGCACCGAAGACTCCTAACGATGGGCCTTTGCAGCCGACGACCCATCCATGTGCCAATGTTAACACGACGACATCGGAAACTACGACTGAAATTGGCACGTGACCATCGCCACTGGACCTTGGCGCAGTGACAGAGCGTTATATGATCTGACTAATCACGATATCTTCTTCATCGCGTCGATGGAAAAGTGCGAATCCGTCGTCTTCCAGGGGAACAGCTCTTTGACACCTGTACTGCGGGACGGAGACAAACTGCCGGCGGCGGCTCAATTATGCTCTGGGGAACATTTACGTGGGCATGCATGGGTTCAGTGGATCTCTCGCACAAAGCATCGTGACGTCCGAGGCGTATCGTATCACGTACACCCCTTCATGACGACCATGTTTCGCAACGGCAGTGGCATTTTCAACAAGATAATGCACCATATCACAAGGCCACGAGTGTGATGAAGTGGTTCGAGAAACACACTGGCGAGTTGCAGTGGATGTACTGGCCCCCAACTCCTCGGATCTGAAGCCAATCGAACACCTCTGGGATGTGATTAAATGTGCCGTCAGATCGCATCGTCCCCTCCCGGAATTTACGGAAATTAGGTGACCTGTGTGTGCAGATGTGGTGCCAATTCCCTCCAGCGACCTACTAAGACCTCATTGCTTCCATGCCAAGACGCGTTGAGTTGATTTTAGTTTAGCGTCCCTTTCAGCAGCGAGGCTATATGAGACGTGAACCTACTGATTAACGTGGAATCCGAACCACATGAGCTCCTGGTGGGAATCGGACCCGGGTCTCCCACGCCAAAGGCGCGTACGCTAACCGCTTAGCCACGGAGGAGCTCTCCATGCCAAGAGGCGTCGCCACTGTTATTTGTACCAAAGGTGGACATCCCAACTATTAGGTAGGTGGTCATAATGCTGTGGCTGATCAGTGTATAACCCGGATCTTTCTCCACCCGAATTTTGGTGTCTCCTTAACGTCAAGAAATTCCTCTCTAGTAAGCATTTTGATAGTGATGAACAATTGCAGTTGCAGACGACTTTTGAACTCCGGTGGTGATTCAGAAGTGCTATATCTGTTGCAATAAATGTTTCAAGGTCACAGTGTTTTCTTTCTTAGTCTTTCTCAGCCTGGGAAATTAACTTTTAGGCAACCCTCGTATATTGGGGTGGCATTTCTTTTTTAACTTTAATGCAGGGATGCAAAAAGGAACAAAATTCTACTCGCCCAAGAAAAAAGCTACTAGATCACATCCCACAATAGAAATCATTTACATACCTTTGAAATAAATAATAATGATATTAAAAGCTCGCCCGCACCGATGTACCACTCGAACCAGGCGAGTGGTTGTTTGCATCCCTGCTTTAATGGTACAGTACTTCATGTATAGGGATGCGCACGAGACAAGATTTATGGCTGTCTCGACTCGAAAATGTGCTGTAAAAGTGATGTCTCGACTCGAAAAATATTTTTTTTTCTATTGGAAGACCCGCGTCTCGACTCGAATTTTGTCAGGAAAATCCTGTCTCGACTCGTCTCGTGCGCATCCTTATTCATGTAAATGCAGGTACGTAATTGCAATAGTATTGATAGAAACTTCTGTTTTGGACGCAACTTGTATAATGAAAAATGTTATGGCCCATCTTGTTCCCTTTTAATTCATACACGTAGCTATAACGGCATTAGTCTTCGTGGAAAGAAATATAAATATTTTCCATTGTTTATAAGTGATGACAATGGACTACTGAAATTTGTATGGTTTTATTGTTCTTCGGGCTTGTAAAATTAAGATTTATGATAGGTAAACTGTTAGATCGCAGTGTTTTTTAAGGTCTTGTACATATATTGTTTAAATTTAAATTTATACAAATCTTGTTAATACAAGAGGTGTTTATTTCTATGATACACTGACAATTTTCATACTACTACTACTAGTAATAATAATGGAAAGAAGATATCTTGGATACCACACTTACCTTCATGGTGGTTGGTCTTTGAGGACCGCAACGGGACGCCGGATTCGCTTCAAGTATCATGGCCGCCAGAGGTCACTTACGCCGACGAGCACACTGAAAGCGAAAAAAAAAGAAACATGAAAAAGAGAATAAACAGAGATAATATAACACATCTACGCATATTGACATAATGCATTACAACGCTTTTGCTCAGTAATTTCCATTTTTTAAAGCTTTAATTATAACTATAGATCAAGTAGATTAATAGACTGAATAATGTAATTAGATTGTGATTTATTTAAAAAAGCAGGAAAACTACGAACTACAGTTATGAAGAAGGTGAAAATAATTAAGCTTCACTTTTATCCGTTTTCCTGTTACAAAGTGTCGGACTCATTTTTATCATTTCCTCATCAACTGTATCGTTTGGTTTCCGTATGCCAATAACTCTTCTTGTCAGCCATTCTCCGTCATTCGCACAGAAGACCTGAATTCTGTACCCGGAAGAAGTACAGTGGTTCGAACCCCACGTGAAATATGTTGTTTAATATCCTTGCTTTCAGTTTTTCAGTCCATTGATTTTAAATGGGAAATTAGTAGGGATGGCCAGAACCGGTTTCTGTTGGAACCGGTTTTCGGATCTGAACGGATCCAGTTCTAGAAGATCCGGTTCCGGAACCGGTTTTTCGGATCCAGGTCTTAAACCGGTTCTTCGGATCCAGATCTAGAACCGGTTCATCGGATCCAGGTCTGGAACCGGTTCTGAAAACAGAACCGGTTCCACTGGAACTGAAACTTTGTGACCATCCCTACGCTATACCGAGCTGCTGGCAAGCTGTGAACCGTATGCTAGATGGAATGGTGGAATCGACAGGCAGGCGCCCAGGCGGCGGCAGCTTGTCTCATTTGGCTAAATAAACTGGGTAACTGGCAAACTCATTGGTTAAACAGGCAAACTGGCCAACTCATTCGGCTAAACACCCACTGGTGGACCAAAATTTATTTCCTGGGGGCACAAGCGGGTCTGGGCGGGGAAGGCACAAGCGCATGGTCCTCTTTGCATTATTTTTGAAGGTGAACTTGATGCCTCCTTTACGGGTCTTTGGGGGCTTTCGGATCCAGGCCTGGAACCGGTTCCTAAGATCCGGTTCTGGAACCGGGTTTCAAGATCCAGATCTGGAATCGGTTCTTGAGATCTGGTTTTGGAACCGGGTTTTCGGATCCAGGTCTGGAACCGGTTCCTAAAATCCGGTTCTGGAACCGGGTTTTCGAATCCAGGTCCGGGACCGGTTCCAGAACCGGTTCTATAAACTGGATCTCCGAGAACCGGTTCTTCGCAGAACCGGTTCCGCCGGAACCGGAACTTTGTGGCCATCCCTAGAAATTAGTTATTTTTCACTCTCTCTTTCTAATTTGATGTTTTGATTTTACTGACTTCATCGTGAAATCTATTTAAACAGCCCTTTGATTTAAACTACTTACTGAGCGAAACAATACATTTATTGTAAAAAAAAAAAAAATGTTAATGTGTAACAGTTTCGACAAAGATCCACTTGGCTTCATCAGACAGTATGTATACACACATAGGTAGTGACAGATTTAATATAGGAGACAACGAAAAAAAAATCCTGATTGCTTACCATAGGCTACTAAAGTTAATCCCCTTCCTTCACAAATCCAAAATATAAAACAGAAACAAAATTCGCTGGATTGCCTTCCCCTCTGTCGACACCAATATACATTCATACCTTACAATTAGGCCTAATCTAGTAAGTAGGCCCTTAATTTGTAAAATTGAGTTTATATTATGCATATATGGGGCTTCCAGACGTTTTGATTTACCTATGACAATCCCGGATTTACATAAGCTGTCCCTTTCCCCCAAACCCGAATTATTGAAAACTCCAAATGTCCCGGTTTCGCTTCAAAACATATGTTAATACGTATCATTCGTGGAATATATAAAGAAAAAACTTATTTATTAGTTATTACTACTTAGATAATAGCTTGCTTTAATTTTTAGTTTAGCGTCCCTTTCAACAGCGAGGTTAATGAGACGTGAGCCTACAGCTCAATGTGGAATTTGAGCAACATGAGCTTCCGCCGGGAATCAAACCACACCAAAGGCGCGTACGCTAACCACTTAGCCATGAGGGAGTTCTCTTAGCTAATAGGAATAATCTGCTCTCTGTTACTCCTTTTGGTGAGAGTGAAATTATTATTTCATTAATTTAAATATTTCAAACAAAAAAATTAGGAAATAACTATAAGGAAAATTTCCATACAGTCGGTGTTCCGATTTTTGGTTTAAATTTTCATTGAGTATCTCAGATTTTTAGTTTGAAAGTCTACAAGCTCTATATATACATTTAATATTAGTTAAATCAAAATTTGGAGTTATAAATATTAAAATTATATACCAGAGTATTTAATTTTCACAAAAATAAAAAGACTTTAAATAGTAGACTTGAAGAAGAAATCAAATTAAAAGAACATTTTTCTTTTAATTTAACATCCTACGATTATGCCCTTTAGACTAAAGTAGACAGACGATTAATGGAAGTGAATGGTTATGAAAGAATTATTGGAAGGGGAATGTGGGAGGGAACATAAAAAAGCTCCCAAGAAAACCAACGCACACGAAGTCCACCATGAACTCACATACGTACGGATTGAATCAGAGATCTCTCGCACTAGTAGTGAGCGCACTATCGCTTGGTCCCATTGCCCTCAAAGAAGAAATGAGTAAAACCGTTAAAATTACAGCTCATTTTGAAAATGAAAAATGCATTCTTTCTCATATAATTATATGGACCTAACTCAAGAATCTAAAATGACGGAGTACTTAACATTCTTTAAACTATAGGTCTCATATAGTTTTGAAAACTGATAAACACATTAAGCAAAAAAAAAAAAAAAAAAAAAAAAAAAAAAGTCATTATAATATTCATTGCCATCATTTCTTCATATTAATAGTGTTTCCCACGAGACGAAACGAGGCAAGTTTGTTTGTCTCGTATCGTAATTTTTTGAAGAGATATTGTATAGATTTTCGGCAAGTTTCTTCGTGTCTCGTATTTAAAATTTCTAATCTCGTCCCGTAAATGTGTATACAGTAAACTTCTGACTATCCGACCTACTATGACAGAAGAGCAAGACATAACTAAAAAGCTAGATAGGTTGGAGTTCTATAATTACTCACTTTTTGTCCAGCCCATACCACTAAAAACACACTTTTTACATCAGATATCGCTCTTATTAATATTTTTTGACTTCCTTAGTACAGATTAGTATTTTATAAATATGTATTACACTGTACGTTCTAAAAAATATTACAGAAAAAGGAAATCCAAGAAAAAATATTGTACAGTTCATGGCATTGAAAATGTTACAAAAATTTTAAGCACAAATTACTAACAAACTCTTGCGCCGTGTGCATATGCATTCAGAAACACACGTCTTGATCGACTATTTGCTCCTAATGTTCAATCCAATTCGTCCTTCTCCTCTCCTTGTCTAAAGCAGTCTGTGAGACGTAATATACTTTTTTATTCAGACGGAAAAAACAGGAATCATATTTACAAGCTTTATAGCTCTAAAACCGTCTATTTCATGCGTTTGTTCTGAAATACCTTTGTAGAGCCTGAATTAAAAAGATTGTCTCAAAATGTTCCCACAGCTTCATAAACGCTTTTATTTGCATTCTCTCCCTTCTTCAAAGACTGTATATCACATCAAGCTAGGAAGATGCTCCTTGTGAAATATATGGAAATTGTCAATCATGGCAGTAAGTTTTGTGCTTCTCAAAGTCTATAAAACGGACACATAGCTCTAAAAACTGCTAGCAAAAATGAGTGTTATTCAATGGTTAATTTCATTTTGTTTCCCAGTAATTGGGAGCAAATAATCCAGAGGTGTGATTTAGACAAGACAGAAGGTCAAAATTCCCCCTCCCTTAAGTGTGATAAATATATATTGTTTGATCAAATGTATAGTAAAACTCTGATATAAAAAGTTAACTTTTATGTTGGCGGAGAAACCCTCCTGAACAAAATCTAAAATGACTCTGCTTTCAGAAACAAGCCTATAGAGTTATGATAGGACATTGGTAGAGCGCTTACAATTGGTTTCAAGAGTCGAAGGTTTGATCCCAAGCCATATGCGTTCATACTGAACGACATTGAGAGAAAGAGATTCAAATAAGGAGACATAGAGGAGTGATTTACATATACAAGTTTAAAATTTGAGAAAAAATGATCGGACAGCAGCCGCATTATGAAGAAAATTGTGATTTTGTGAAACAGAAGAAGAAAAGGTTCCGAACTGTGAGGATCATATCAGGCAGTTGCCAAATCGAGGTGGGGAACTCTTTTTAGAGCATCAGGTGATTACAAAGCACAGCTCTACCACTAACCTCTTAGCTATCAAACCATGTCTTTATCTAACCAGCCACGGAGAACTCTACGCAGTCATTCATATACTTTTCCTTTAGCTACTTTGAGAAACTAATACAGTGTAATATTCCAAAAGTTAACTCGGTGAGTTCGCCGTTAACATTGAACGCAGACCTCTTCTAGTAACCTTGCGTAGATCTCTTGTAGCTTAGTTACAGGGTACATCTAGTGTGTTAATTGAGTTATATTTGATAGAACAGTCTGATAAACTAGTGCCAAATACCCAGACATACATCACCTTTCGCGCACCTCTAGTGGAAAATGAAAAATCGTCGTAAACATGTTAGGCTATTTGAAAAGATTTTAAAAGAAATGGAAATGCGCATAAGAGTGTCACTTGGATGCAAACCTATAATTTTAAAAAGCAGCGCTTCTACCTCTTTGTGTCTTAGATGAATGGTTAGTGTAATGGACTCCTATATGTATACTCCTAGGTTCGAATCCCGACCTTCTTATTATTTTTCTTTTAGCTACGCTCATACTATGCATTGTAGAATTTCAATTTAGTAGGGTGGCTAGATTTAGAAAATAAAACAAAAGTGATAATCGGTAAACTGGCATAATTTGACAACTTACATAGATATAGTCACTTTTACGGTATGTTTTCCATCCTTCCGCGCGTAACTTTCTATTATCGACTCACGGAAGATTATCGAATGCCAAAACATAGAGTTTACTACGAAACCATCGGATGCTCCTTTCTTTCTTTCTTTCTTTTTTTAGAGCACATTTTGCATCCCATTTACAAATTTATCAAAATAACGACCCACTTAACTGAAAAAATAATGGGACAATCTCGTTAAAATCCTGGTACAGCTCGCAATACCTGTACTGTATACTGCCAAGTTGTTAAACAGAGCCATAATGAAAAGCTTGATTACTGTATAGTTCAGCATTAGTTTCAGGAGATGGTGTGACCAACGCACAGACAGAACTCCTCCGTGGCTAAGCGGTTAGCGTACGTGCATTTGGCGTCGAATACCCAGGTTCGATTCCCAGCGAGAGGTCATGTGGGTCGGATTCCATGTTAATCAGTAGGTCCACGTCTCGTATAGCCTCGCTGCTCAAAGGGACGTTAAACTCAAAACCAACTATCGTACAGGATGAGTTTTAAGTTTTTCATCTAGCTTTTTGTCCATTTTCTCAAGAACTAGGAACGAGGATTTACTCGCCCATATCTAATTTTATTCATCTTGATGAAATCTATTCATTGGTATATATAATTAATGGTCAATTTTCTCTCGGCTAAACGCTAATAATAGGCTATTGTAGAATTTGTGAAATATTATAACATATCCAGTATATTTGAACACAACTCATAAAAAGCAAAAATTCCAATTACCGGACAAAACTCTAAATCTGCATTGAGTCCCGGTATTTATACTTTACGTTTTAGGAGTCGCTGTGGCTCAGTGGTAAAGCGTTTACCTCTGGTGCGTGGGGAAAAATGAAATGAAATCTTTAAGTTTTACGTCCCACGGTTATGTCTGGGAGGCTAAAGGAGACGGTGATGATGAGAAATGAATGAAATGATGGAATGAATAAAGTGGGGTGAACCTGAAGAACCCCGAGAAACCACACACACACACGGTGTTTGTCCATCACAAAGCTCACTTGGCATGAGTTGGGATTGAACCAAGGATCGCATGTACCTGAGGTGGACGCTCTATCACTCATGCACCGCGGCCCCTTTCTAGTGTGCGGGGTCTCTGCTTCGATCCCAGCTCGTACGAAATGGGTTTTGTGGCGAGTAAACACCGTACGAAATGGCTTTTTGGCGAGTAAACCGTGTACATGGGTTTTTTGGGGTCTGCCGTCTCCTTGTACTTTCTTCGTACTACTATTTCATTCATTTCTCATCATCATCGTCTCTTTTACCCTACACGACATAATCGTGGAACGTAAAACTAAGAGAAATTATTGGAGTTTTATTTTTAATTTTAAATGTATTTTTATACTGTTATTATTATTTTTGAAAATAATACTGTAAAATACTGTATACTGTATACTGTGTGATAACTATTAGAACTACCCATAAATGTCAGTGGAGAACAAGGAGAACCCCTATATAATCATCATTGTGTGGGTCAATGATTGAAATAGAGTTTTGCCTTCGTCAAGGAGATTTATATTTATTATACTTTGCAAAAGTTTGTTTTGCAGTGAAAGAGAATAATCGACACTAGCAAAGTAAAGCTTGTTTTGCTCAATTTACGCTTCAATGTCAAGGTCTGTACAATTATGTTCGGAATGCAAGCATGTCGTCCCGATGTTATATCATGCACGCACGTGAGTGGACATGTGTTATAATGCAACGTGCAACGTTAAGTATGTAAATAAGATTGTTTTGTGTGGTAGGTTATTCCGCAAAGGAAGATATATCCATATTTGCGAATAAGTATTGTTTTGTGTTACTTTACATGTAGTACACAACAAATGCACCAACGCATAAAATATAAAATTAACTGGATTTACAATCACTTAACTTCATTCTTTCTTCATAGATGACCTAAATATGGGTCTGAAGAAGTGAAGGGTATTCAGTGACAAGATTTACTGTTATAAGTTGACTCAAGATCGTTGCATGTGGTTCTGCTTCCCAAACACAATTTGACGTAATCTGGTGAACTTGGTTCGATTCCACTCTTATGTTAACATACAATTGATTTTTGAGTTTAGCGTCCCGTTCAGCAGCGAGGCTATATGAGACATGCCCTATAGTTTAACGTGGGATCCAAACCACGTGAGCTCCTGCCGGGAATCGAACCCGGGTCTCCTACGCCAAAGATACGTACGCTAACCACTTAACCACGATTGAGCTTACAATGCAAGAGGGATTAGCAATTAAATTGACGCTTAAGAATTCGATTTCTTGAATTATACTTCATTAGCATTTTTATCAGTATATCAACATATTAAGAAATAAACACCATACTTATCTACTGTAATACTTGCTAAAAAATGGGGAAGTTCTTAACTTTTGAGAGAGCGGCCTTGGATCTACCCAGGTATTGCACTAAACGTTCCGCCCACAGAGAGTCATCACGCTGAAAGCATAAGAGCTTCCAATATTTGAAGTTTCTGTAACTTATTATACTATATTGAAATGATAAAACGACTAATTTCATTTGCTTTTTCGGACTGACTAATGGCCAGTCAAAGAGTCTTTAGGTCTATATTCGTTTCTCCCAGCTGAAGAGCATCGAAGGTATCGTAGTGGTTCAAATTCCAATTTAAGCTCTAATTCTCGTCCTGTATAACCTTGCTGCTGACGAAGGACGTAAATATTAATGAGACAATAAACCTTACTTATAAATTTTAAGTAAAAGATGACAGATTTCCTTTTCTTAAATAATCTTAGTTAATATTGCCCCCAAGGGTCGAGGCGAGAAAATCTAATTTCTTGCTACGTCCCGTAAATTTTGTTACGTCTCGTCTCGTCTCGTCTCTATTCTCAGATTTTCTTGTCTCGTCTCAATTCTTGAAAACTCTTTCTCGCCTCGTCTCACAATTGTTCTAATCTTCTTTTATAAATTTACTTGCCTTCGGCTAGCTGGGGGCTCAGCTAAAGGACCCTCGCGTTTGCTCAACCTACGGCCTCGCATCTCGTATGTATCAGTTTTTGCATCAACAGTGAATTTCGTGCAATTGCTCTTAACATTTCCTGAATTTGGCCAGCTGGAGGCTTTGCCCCCAGACCCCCGCGTTTGCTTGGCCTACGGTCTCGCACCTCTTAAATCCACAATTCTACCGAATTTCAAGTTTCTTTTCCTATTTCGACTAACTAAAAGATAAGATTTTGTATCCCAAGAAAATGCCCATTTAATAATATTTGAATTTCTTCATCCACCTTTAGACCTCTTAAAAACTAAACATGTTCACTTTTGGCATTTTTTCCTGTGGGTTAGTCCCTGAAAGACTACAATCATGCCAAATTTCATCATTTTAATTCTGCCAGAAGTGTCTAAAAATTTTAGTATACATAAAATGTCCCATATAAATAACATGGGAAAGATTTTCCAGTTTCCCATAAACCAATCTAAGGTTGGAATTTTTTACTTTTGGTAATTTGCTTAGGTAACCCGTAACGCTAACGAAAATGTAGAAGCATACCGAATTTCGAGTTTTTATTCCAGTTCCAAGTACCTAAAATATGAAATTATAGGTAGAAAAAAAAGGCCCATATAAATAACATAGGGAATTTCTTCACACACACCCTCCTCTTTAGATTCTCTAAAAATTAACAACATTCAATTTTGGCAATTTCTCTGTGGGTTAGTCTTAAAAAGCTACAATCATGGCAAATTTCAACTTTTCACGTCAATCGGAAGTACATGTTATTTTGTCAGTTCATGTAGTTTTATACAGGGTGTTTGAAAACAACACTGACAATGGTTGGGAGGTGATTCCTGACACCAAGACAAGACAAAAAGTATAAACCAACCTGGGTGCACAAATACTTCCTTTCAGAGTTATAGGCTGCCGAAAACATAAACAAATGAACTTTAAAGGTTCATAGGCCCAAAACTATGGGACCTATCGTAGTCGGGTCAACAGTTCACTTAGGAACTAGTATGTATTCTATCCAAATATCTGTTTCAGAATTCTGCGGTCCTTCCGCAACAATTTTTATAGAGGTAGTTGGTGAGTACTTCAAATTATATTCCTGTAGCCAAACTCCCTTTATTTAAAAAAAAAAAAAAAAAAAAAAACCTGAGTACCTGAGTTGCGTGAGTACCTTAGGATTCTGAACGTGTATTTTTGGATAGGGTAGTATTAGTTCCTACGCGAAATCTTGACCCGACTACGGTAGATCTCATAGTTTTGGATCTATGGATCTTTCAATTTCTTTTTTTGATGTTTTCGGTAGTGTATAACTACGAAAGGAAGCATTTGTGCACCCAAGTTGGTCTATACTTTTTGATTCATCTTGGTGTCAGGAATTACCTCCTAAATGTTGTCGGTGTTGTTTTGAAACAACCTGTATATAGTTATTGGAGGATCAGGAAATGTACAAAATTTATGCAAGTATTTTTCTCTTTATTTCATCTAGAAGTTATCAAAATCCTTCTGCGTCGCGAGAGGTGAAATGTAGCAACATTTAAACCACATTTATTATTGAAATGTATTGTGAAATAACTTGTGCATCTTAGAACGTTGATAAAATCTCTCCATTGTGTTCGTATATTTATTTTATCAATTTAGTTTTTTATATCATACTATGAACCATGTAACACTAAGACGTAGAGATAAGGGCTTGAGTAAACTAGTGTCGCTCATGAGACTCCAGAAACTTAAAGATGTACTTCTTGTCTCGATTCTCGTCTCGTTTTTGAGACGAGAGAAGAGAAGGCAACATTAGTGGTATGTAATGAAAATTGAAATTGCGAAAAGTTTTCTCATGATCCTCGAGCTGAGATCTGTTAGTTATGCATCAAAATGCATTAAGTCATCATACTTGACAAGATTAGGTGCCGTTATATCTCGTGTATTGTACAGATGCTACTGGTTAGATGCAGATGCAATATATGCACAATGGATATACTTTCAACTGCACTTCCTGTTAGAACAGTTTCTTTTTCTTATATAGACGTAATTTTCTTCTTCTCTCTAAAGTAAATACATTGAAGAAAACATATCATAATAGTCCGTGTAGCTACTATCTAAGTTACAGTTCGATTCACTTACCCTACAAAGCACTAAGCATGCAAGAGATAATCCCTGGAAGAAGGTTTCCATTTACGGAAGCGAAAGTTTCATTTTTTTTTTTTTTTTAGTTCTTCTCACTTATCAGATTGATAACCTTGATCAAAGTCTCCACTTACAATTTATCTTCTTCCTTAATCACTACATTGTTCTTCTTCAGCAATGTGTGGAAAAGCGGTCTTTTTATATTATAATACTGAGTAAGATATGCAATGAGATCATACTAGAACTACTTCTAAATGGAATTAAAATTGTTATAACAATTGTAATTATGATATATTCCGAATGTTATCCAATGTTATTAAAAACAGCTTCACTGTGCAGAATTAAACCCATTAATAATAAATTTGAAATTAGTACATTATAGCTTGATGAAGATTCCAGAGTAAGAAGATGGTTGGTTGGGGTTTGAATTTTAGAATCCCTTTTGTTCCCGATAATACATGACACATAGAACTACAGTTTAAGGTGATATCCGAACCGTTATAATGGGTCAATCCATATGAAGTGATCCAATGAGTGGTTGCTTGAGTATTTTTAATTTTATATAATAATAATTATTATTACCATATACATTACCAGCACGGAACTTGTTCATGACTAAGCGGTTAGTGTACGCGCCTTTGGCGTGAAAGATCTGGGTTCGATACCCGACGGGAGCTCATGTGGTTCGGGTTCTACCTTAATCAGTTGGTCCCATCTCATATAGCCTCGCTGCTGAAAGGAACGTTAAACTCCAAATCAACAACAACAACAATGCCAGCATGAAACTGATTATTAGAAATTGTAATCCCCCTGTTTGTGAATGTCACCTATTTCTGTTAAGCAGTGCGTGCTAGTTAGTGACCTTACAGACATTAGTGTAAACTTGTATATCTATACCTTATAAGATAACGAATGCTTGAGGTTTCCTTCCCTCAGCTAAAACACACATCACTGTAATACGCATCTTTTCACTTCCAGTTGTTCTAACCAGAAGAGACTTTGCCTCTTTAACACTAACAATTACCTTGGTCGGCTTATCGAAATAGACGAAATGCTGTATTCATCTGCATTTTCTATCTGTTCCAACGGGTAATTGTGAGTTTTTCTCAAGTTTATCACATAACGCTGGTATTCAAGTAACTTTTCATTAAAATCATTGGGAATACGTTGTGACAACGTTGTCCACCTTCGCAGAGAGAGAGTGTGTGTGTTTCTTATCATCATCTTCCTGCACCATCCTAAACTACACTGAGAAAAAAAAGGACTAGGATTTCAGTGTGGATACATCGTATTTACGCGGGTGCGCTCCTTAAGTAATGTAATTTCATGTATAAAAGTACAGCAGGTGGGAACACCATGCCAAATCTGGAGTTCGGCGTCGAACTAGACTCGCTGTGATTGGATAATTTTATTCACATGATTGATTTCGTGTTAAAAACTATTACTCTCGTAAGGTAGGGAGTCACAGATTTAGAAAGAACCAAGAGGGGACACTCGTAGGAAGGTAGTAACAACATTATATACGTAAGCTACCACCGTCGGAATGGGTATGGCGTTAATTCTAGATTTGAAATGGTGGTCCCACAATACAAAATTTTCGCTGGACGGTGGTGTAGATCGTACTACTGATGAAACAACATTACTTAATGTGGTGACGCGCGTAACCTGGTAAAAACAGCATTTACATGCCGACTGGATTATGCATTTTTCTCCGTGTAGCATTGATATTTGGGATGTTGGCTGCACGCGCAAACTCCAAAGCTTTAAGGTGAATAACTTCACGTGTGACAGGAAGACCCTGATCACGCTTTTCTGTGATAAACGCCATCATCTGTTCTTCCACCCTTTTTCGTGCGACAATATAATGAGTTGATGGAGTGGGAATTGGCGATGAAGCAGTAGGAAATTATGGTCATGCGTCCTCCTGTTTTCTTGTAGATAGTTGTGAGAGCGGTGAAGAAGTGTGAGAACGTGGGGAGATAAACTAGGGCGGATAGCATGCAAGTTCCATTTTAGCAGTAGTGCCCACCCCCCTCATGTCCATGACGCACCCCCCCTCAATTGCCTATCCATAGGTGTTCTTCCATGAAAAAAAATTTTTCGATTAATTTTTACACCCTCTCAAACATATTTATATACATTTTTAACCCCCCCCCCAAATATTTCAATGACGCATTTTGCGTCATAGCCCCCCCTTGTGGGCACCCCTGATTTTAGAATTGCATATTCGCTTGCATCGATGATGATGTTACTTAAAGATGTAGATACACTATCCATGTCATCTAAGGATGCGATAGTAGTGTTACTAGATTGAAGCTGCTCGGAGATGTAGAGACGATATTTGTTCCAGTCAGCTTTTGTGAAATTATTTTTCACGCTAGAAACTTATGGTTCTCTTGTATGAGTGCCAGACGGAAGGATAGGCAAGTGATCGCTGCCCACAGAGTACCTCTACGTTAATTTGACTTAGTAGATTATTACTGACTATGACATCAGATGTGGTGTTACTCTAAGGTCAAGTGTGATTTGGAAGAGGTATGCAAAAGCTTCGAGCGGTTTACATAAATTCTTTAGAAACACTGTTACTGTGCTGCTGTTCTTGAATTATAGTTTATGTCGGCTAGAATAATATAAGTTTTAAAATTGAGATCGAGGTAAGTGAGAAAACGATATGGTAAAGTTTGAGTGGATTGAACATAAATAGTTGCCAAAATTAAAGTAAGTGCCAGAAAATAAACTTATGATCACGTTTTCGGAATATTGATCAGGATACGGTGTCTGCACGACGACGTAATGAATGAGTGTTTGATAGCAAGAGTGGCTCCACCACGAGTAATATCTTGAGGAAAATCAGAACGAAATAGATAGTAATATGAAAAATAAGAGTGATCTGATGTTTTAGGAAGGTTTCATTGAGTGTCATGCAATCGATTTTTTGTAATGATGCTATTGTTTGGAGCAAAACTATTAGTTTTAAGTGATCTGATATTAGCAAATAGTAGATTGGCAATCTTTTATACCTGTTTCTGTCCGTTCTGTCCATGATTGTTAGATTCTGAATAAAATGGAAATGTGAGTTAAGTCCTGAATAGGTGGCTACCTTGTGAATGTGGAAAATTTCGTATTCTGCTTTTGTGGCATGTGTATGAATAGCTTCACGTTGAAGTAGAAAAACGTTCTGGAGTACCATTGTGATAAATTGTAAGACGTTTTCTACAGTTGGAGGAGGTAAAAGCGAAGTTCCTATTGAGATATTGGTTAAAGTCAAAGATGTGTGGAATTAGAGTGGAACAACAAGCTCTGGTTTCTCAGGCAGAGGTTTAGGCTTATTCTTACATTGGTAAGAAATAAAATGAAATGAAATTTTGAGTTTTACGTCCTACGGTTAAGCCGGCTAGGCTAAAGGAGACGGTGATGACGAGGAATGAATGAAATGGTGGAATGAAGAAAGCGGGAGAAAACGGGAAAACCCCGAGGAAACCCACGCATACGATGTTTGTCCACCACAAAGTTCACTTGGCGGGAGCAGGGTTTGAACCCGGGATTCCAATCACCAGAGGTGAACGCTCTACTACTGAGCCACCGCGGCCCCTTACATTGGTAAGAGTAAGTAGAATGATGAAGACAGAAGGTTGATTAAGTAATGTACAGTTCTTTGCAATGCGAACAGGTGGTCGGTAATGTACACTTATTGATGGGATGACAGTTATAAATGAGGCAATTTTCGCAACGTAAAAAGAGAGGTGGAGGTATTCGAGATGGCTCAACTCTGTGGTGACACCCATATATGAAAATCGCAGTTTGAAGTAGGTCTTTGATGAGAGTCTTGTCGTCAATAAGTAATGTATGTCTTATGTATGTTGGGCCTGTGGTATTTTTAATGCGAATAGCACGTGAAGGATGAATGTCATCGGTCTTAAGAACTTCTTGCTCTGTGATCGCGGGATCGACACCAAGGATCACAACTGAAAGCAGCGACGTACGTTTAGGCGGAGGTAGTGTTTTGTGACTCGAAGATTTCAGTAATTGGGCATTTGCATTGGTGACAAACATTCTGGACTGACTTTATGGCTTAGATGCTGATAGAAGTTCGGATTTGTGGTCTTAAGAATGATGCCGTTCTGAGTTTTGATTAGTTATTGTAAATCTAAACGAGTGCAATAACGCACCAGCTTTACATAGAATGATTGAACTTTATGTAATGCAGGTTCTGATTGTGTGAAAAATATGGCGATGATTCCGGAGTTGGAAGCAATGTACTTCCATAGATGTTACAGTAGACATTGCAACTGCTGAGTGAAAATGTGAAGTTATTTGTGGAGGTTTCGGTGGACTTTGAAGAGCTTCAGTATAGGTAGGCCGATCAGAGCACATTGAACAATCTCGATCTCTAGAGGGTGAAACGCCAGAAGTTTTAGAAGAATCAGAAGTTTGTTGATTGCGAGGACGAGTTGTTTCCCGTCTAGGATTTTTCGGTGGTCGGCAATTCTAAATTTTTCCCGTTGCTGGAAGATGCGAAGTCCGGTGTTCGAGATATGGGTCGTTGTGATTCAAGTTATGGAAACCCTTTCGTCTGAAGGTTCAAAAATATATAAGATTAACACTTCAAAAGGCTTAAAATATTCTTTTGTCAATCTCCTTCGGAATAAATTTGCAGTTTTCTGGGAACTTAACTGTTTTTTCTTAAGGTTCCTTAACGATCGTCACAAATTGCTTGTAAAATTCCATTAGAACAATATTTTTAAAAATGGAAGTGACTTAAATATTATTAATGTTTTGGATGGGGTATGCGCTACTTTTTAGATAAAGCAAAGCAAAGATAAGACACCAGTAAGAATGATGGCAAAATAATAACTTCGTCTTTACACTAAAGGAAGAGAAAAAAAAATAATACAATTCAGGCGCATATAGCATTACTAAGGGAATTTCCCTACATGTGAAAATAGAGCTCTGTAAGAGCTATCTATGAACATCTGCTAAAAATAAAAATTACTAGATTTTATATTGCAATTTCAGCATTGTCCTGAATATAAGTCGATCTGAACATACCATAAGTCGACCCCGCATATAGGATGTGCTTAAATTTTAAGCAGATATCGTACTTTCAAACTTTGCAAAAATAAAATTTCAAATTTAAAAAAAATCAAAAAATTATAGGAAGAACTTGACAGTATTGTTATGCTATCTATAGCGAGTATAGTGTCATATATAATTACAATAAAAGAGTCGACTTTGATATGTTATCTCCCCATTATAAGCTTAATCTCTAAAAAGTGGAAATTGTTAAATTTCGATATTAAACTTAAGGAGTATTTTTCACCTATTACGGTTCAATTAAGGATATTTGTCTTAAGTAACAAAATTATAGAAGAGAAAATGCTGAAGCAGACGGAGTTTGTTTGTAATATTTTTGAATAACCCATTCCTAAAATATTCAAGTTTACGCTAACGTTTGTAAAGTCACTAATTGGCATGTACTACTCAACAAAAATGGCCGCAAATTACAAACAGCCTTCGATTACATTTTTTTAAAAAAAAAACAAATTGTACTGCTAATGTATATCATTTTCCTGCTCATTTCGCGGACATTTCGAAAAATTATAACATCGACGGAATACCATCGTCAATAAAACATCTACTGATTCTTTTCTTTGTTATTTAAGAAACATTAATAGAATGCATGTAAAACTAACATTGGTGGAACGAGTATATGGAAGGAAACGGGAAAATTCCGAGAAAACCCTTGAGACACGACGTTGTTTATGAGAAATTCAAATGCCTTCGGATCGATCAAAGATCCCTCGCACCGGAAGTGATCGCTTTTACGAATGAGCCGCCATGGTCTCTTTCAATAAATAAATAAATGTTGGCAGCGTACCAGTGAACACGGATCCACTAATAGCACATCCGATCTAGTTGCAGATCTATGCCATCACTGTGCCTGTTTACCAGTCATCACTGGCTTTTACCAGCGCCGGCTCAGCTCCTTGTTCGTTCTGTAAGGTTTACTGAAAATCGAGCAACGAAATATCACAGAGTTTCCAGTTGGAAATGATTGGTAGTCATCCAAGGCGCGTAGCAAAAGTACATGCCATTTTGATGCAGGTTCAAGTAAATAAGAGCGTTTAGTAAAATTGCAAATGATTAGACTTAGGGATGCGAACGAGACGAGTCGAGACAGAATTTTCCTGACAAAATTCGAGTCGAGACACGGCTCTTGCAATAGAGAAATATACATTTCTCGAGTCGAGACATTACTTTTAAGCACATTTTCAAGACGAGACAGCCACAAATCTTGTCTCGTGCGCATCCCTAATTAAACTGAACAAAATTTTGTTTTTTTTTTTTTTTTTTTTTAATATTCGTCTGAGAAGAAAGCCTCTTTTGATGCTGGTCTGCAATGACATATTTCAGTAATGAAGATGAGGTGTCTAATGAAGATTTTGGACAAAATATCGATATTCATCGCCAGTTGAAGCATGTTTGTAGGGACACTATCCTTGCTGTCTATACTGTGCGAAAGTGGATGCGTGAATTTATAAGGGGGGTTGGGAACAGGGGACAACTGCAGATCTCCAAGATCCGATGTTTAATTTATACAATAAGCTCAAAAAACATTATTGCTTTTGAGGTCCTGGCCATGGAGAACAGAAGGCTAAATGCTGGAGATACTTGTAACCTTAGAGGATTCTATCATTGCATCATCGAAAGAATTTTGACAAGGCTCTTGAAGTTGCCATGATCGGTTCACGTTAGGGAGAAGAAAGTCTCCCGGATAAGAAAACGGCTTTTTACAGGATAAGAACGTCGAAATGGTTATTCATCCATTCTTTTCCCAAGGAACTATCCCCCTGTCATACCTTTCCGTTTTTAAAACTGAAAGATTTAAACGCATTACAAGACACGTTGTCAGTCCAGAAGTGCTCTCGAAAGAGACATTTTCTAGAGTCTAAAACATACCTAACAAAAAGACCTCGGATACATTTGATAGTGAGACACAACAATTGAAGTGGTATGTAGCAATGAAGGGGAATTGCATTGGAAACAGATATAATGTTTGATAATTGGAAACTCCGGGATTTATGGGAAGATAGCACGTATACTTTTGGTACGCACCTCGTAATACTAGTTTTGCCCAAAAAGTTTACAATACACACAGAATCTTGAAGAATAGACACATTTTTCCTTTCCTTATTTGGATGAGATCAATGTAATGGAAAAGTAACATGAATATGCTGCGGAAGAACCAATTATTATTACTGTGTTTTTCACTGATATCATACAAGCATAATTTTCCGTTCTATGAACATCACAGTTTTTTTTTTTTTTTTTTTTTTTTTAACGTTAATGATATGAAAAGGTGATTGAGACTTCCGACTATTGTATGTATAAATCAAAACAACGATTTTCAAAATCATGAACTGTGTTTACATAAATCACATACAATCTCAAAGATGGTTATCAGTGATGAATGGTTGAATTCTTCTGTAACACGTAATATTCTTGTTGTAACTGTGAAAATAACTTAATAAACACATACATTTACGCCATACACACGTAAGTTATACGTCATCTAATTATACTTTCTTTTCGACTGTTTATTTACGGTACGTACATATGTACAGAAATACTGTAGTATCCTACGAATTATAGCGAGTAGGGTTTTGTTGTATAGTCAGGCGGTAAATGATGAAGGAAGTAGGATTTAACCTCGTTATATGAAAACAAGTGGCCTATTAATTACCATCTGTCTGGTCACCGGAGTTCCAAGAACGGAAACAATGACTGTATAAAACGTATCAAGAAAAAATGGATTTAGTTTTTGTTAAAAAGTGCTAATAGAGGCTATTATTACCATATTATTATTACTGGTAAACTCATTTTGCTATTTTGTGGCTAAATGGTTGGCATATTTGCCATTGATGCAGAACAGTCAACTTCATTCCCGATAAAAAAAAAAAAAAAAATATGTATTTCAGTTTTTATGTTACAGAGTTTCTGTGTTGATTTCAACGTGGAAGAAAACCATTTCACACCGTGGAAGAATTAGAGTCACAGGGGTCTGTCTCGTCTCTAAAAACTGTCGTGAATAAGAGTCTCGTCTCGGAAGATGTGCCTGTTTCTATTGAAAAACTTGCTCTCGTCTCATTCTGCCAAAATTTTGTCTCGTTTCGTTTCATGCGCAACCGTACGGAGAACCTCGATTTTGGTTGGATACCAGACAGAAAAAACAAGTATCAATTATGTGTACACCACGGAAGGAGTTTTGGTTTCTTTGACATGATATTTTCTGACGTAACCAGAATTGGTAGCATATTTCTATCATTTTTTAATCTTCTCAGTAGAAAAGATTACAGTAAAGATGGAATACATACATTGTTGTGGAGCATAATTAATTGCAGAAAACTGGTTCTCACCATCTATTAACGTTTTTACGCTATAGCGATTAACGTTAAAAGTGGACGTGGTTGATTTCTGCCATTTCAATTTTAACAGAGGGTGAAGATAAAAGATAGTACCTGCTCTCAGAATGCTAAATTAATTGCAAAAATGAAAAAAAAAATCTTATTATTTCTTATCATTTTTGCTTCATTAGATCAGTATTGAAAGCTGAAGTTGCAATGGATTCTCACTTCCGGTTTTAGTACAGGGTTAAGGTTGGAAATGAAGTGTATGCTTGGAACGCTATCAATTTTGCTCTATAGTGATTGTGAGATGGGCACAAAGTGCTTGTAAATGCGACACTTACTGTTACTAAGTCAAATGAGCTGTAGCATGTAAAATAAGATATAGATATGATATTGTTGATAGATGATTAAATGGATAGACTATGAAGATATGGAGTAACGTCATATACGATTATGATTTAGGATAGAATGTGAGTTGATTGAAGGTTGTTGATCTAAGAGAAGTATAAGTGATATATGGAAAATATTGAGAATAAAGAAATTAAATAAGATATTGAGTTTTAATGCACAGAAGTATTCAGGACGGTGTTATAAGAATCACACACCATGTGGATCACGATAGATTTAGTTAAAGATCTTATCAGGTAAAAAAAAATAATTGCAAACAGTGATCAAATGTTAGAACCGGAAATGTTTAGTATCTACCACTTCCGGTTTGAATATTACCTCCATGAAAGAACTCGAAGATGAAATGAAATCTTTCAGTTTAACGTCCCACGATTACGCCTTTTAGGCTAAGGAAGATTAAAGCAAGTGAATGATGATGGAAGAATTGGTGGAATGAGAAAGTGGGAGGAAGCGGGAGAACCCCGAGAAAACCTATGGACGCGATGTTGTGCACCACAAACTTACTTGGTCGGAATTGAACCAGGGACACCATACACCAGAGGTGAAGGCTCTACCACTGAGCCACCGCGGCCCCCTCGATGAACTCGATTCCTAATTATTAAGCCTGTACAACCTGGCTAAGATTGAGGTGATCCATTCAGTAGTTCTTTCCTTTGTCTTTCTGGAGGTACGAACACACAGATAGAGTAAATATCTAAAAGAGTTTTGTTACGAGTAAACCAAAGTTCTTAAAATTGAAAACTTAAAAAAAAAAAAAGTTAGAGGATAAACGTATTGGAATCAACATTGAGGTGAACGAAATTAAAGTAAAACATGTTAATCTGACAACCTAATTAAATTGGGATAATTTTTTTGAAAAGCCTGCACTTTTCCCTATAAGACATGCATTACACGATAAAATTACAATTTGCGTATCTTGAAAATTGGAGAGATGACAGCAGGTTTACTTCTATGGTATTAATAACTTATAGGGATGCGCACGAGACGAGTCGAGACAGAATTTTCCTGAGAAAATTCGAGTCGAGACACAGCTCTTCCAATAGAAAAATATACACTTTTCGAGTCGAGACATCACTTTTACAGCATATTTTCGAGACGAGACAGCCTCAAATCTTGTCTCGTGCGCATCCCTAATAACTTACCCTCGTATGTGGGATCGGGGTCGGGAAAACGTCTAATCTGTTTGAAATGTCTTTTGGAAGATATACCCATTTTAAGCTGTTTTTTTTTTTTTTTTTTTTTAAATCATATCAATTTGATTCAAGACATGTTCTGTAGGGATAGGATGTTTCAGTATTAATGTCAAAAGTAGAGTATCTTTTATATTGTTAGCATTACACTTTCATTGAAATAAACATTCTTAGGGGGGAAAAGGGATTGAAATGTTTCCCATAAACCTATTCTCCCGTGCGAAGGGCATTTCAGCTAGTATTTCATAAATAAACATTTCTGTAACAACTTTACAATATGGCGTGAAGAATGTCCCATGAAAAGGACCCACAAAGGAGTAGTTTGCCCTCGGTGATGTTTTCTTTGATACCGTATTCTAAACGTGCCTATAATGTATAACTTTGTTTATACTTTGTAAATTAACGGTTTAGTGATAACTACGGCATGATATGATTCAATTTATGAGTGATAAGTGAAGTGAAGGAAGTTTAGTGCAGGGGTCCATAAACTTTAATATATATATATATATATATATATATATATATATATATATATATATATATATATATATATATATATATATATATATATATATATATATATATATATACAAAAAAACAGCAAATGTAAGTAAAGTCTACTTAATGTTTTCAGTTCTATTAATCAAAATTCCCTTAATTTCTTATTAGTACTAATGGAACAGAATATATTAGTTTAATCATTGAAGACTAATAACAATATGTTTTTAGAGTAGAAAGGCTAATATTGTTTGTCAATAAAAAGTTTAATTTACTTATATTATTGTATGTAACATTGAAATCCGTCAGACTGTGAGCTATGGTTATTCGTGTCTTTATCACAAAATTTTCGACGAACTTTAAAAAAATAGAATATAATAAAATATATTCAGACTCGTAAAACAAAATAAGTAATGTCTACGGTAATTAACTTAATCAACAGGTTTATAACTCAGGATCGTATCTACATTTGAAATCATAACACATGAGTTACCTCTATTAAAAGTTTATTTAGAAAGAGTTGATAATTCTATGAAATATATTTCTTTAAAAGTGTATGAGTACCTGTTGGGTATTTTCTTCACTAATTAATTAATTTTTCTCTAGTTTTAGTAAATTCTATTAGGCTAAGGCTTCTCTAATTATGTGCCTGTGGCAGACAGAAGGGTTAGAACTCACTAAAGCGTCCTTTGTCAACCTTAACTTATAAAGGGCATTGACTCACTACATCGAAAGCTCTGGTCTACGACCCTATTTCGTGTACTCCCTTAAATAGGAGATGCACTAGAAGGATATCTATCTAAATACTTATTATAGGGATAGGTAGGTAAGGAGAATGAGTTCGCCTTATAGTAGCGAAAGATCCTTAAATAGATCTGGCAGGTAAGGGTTAGATAAGAACCATACTCCCTGAAATAGGAGATGTGATTAAAAAAAAAAAAAAATCTAAAAACTCTATCAGTAGCCTCTCACGAGTCCACTTCGAGGGGTCGAACCCAGAAATCTGTGTTCAGAGTATTCATAGAAACCTAATGTGTCCTGCAAGAGGAACGAATTATTTTATAACCGACCAAAGCCGTATACAGCTTCAGTTTTGAACACGTACTCAAAAATTCTAATATCAGGAAATTGTTAATCTAAATGCCATATCCACTTAAATATGGAATGTAGCATTTCAAGGATCAAATCCTGTTCCTATTCTGCAGGGCCTAATTCCCTAACAAAAATCTGTTTCTTAAATTAGTATAAGAATTATTTTTCTATATCCCTTCTTCTCACAGGACCTCATTTTAGTCCGAGAAAGAAGTCCCTTTAAAATGAAAACCTACTCCAAGGTAGAACCTAATATAACTCATGGCTTCTACCCTATTTAAGACTCGGAGAACCTAACGAGTCCAAGCAAGACCTTCGTAATACTCCCCCTCTCATTACTTGAAGTTATAATATTATCTTACGGGGAGAAAAACTCCCACTCGGCTTGCCGAGCCGAGTCACGACCTTCTTCTCTCTTCCGAGGGTAGTGGCCGAGTCCGTCCTATAGACTACATTTTTGGAGACTTCGAAGTCTCCCCCAAGACTAACGGTCAACTGACCCCTTCCCTGTAAAAATCTTCCGTTTATATAGGAAAGTTATCGTATCATAAGCTATGTAGAAAAAACGAGAGGTGGGGAGGAGGGTTCTCCTACCAAAAAGAAGCTCTCTCTGAATGCTTTGAAACTGACTGTTATTCCCTGAAACAGAGTTGCTATCTAACTATTCTTTTTACTAGAGGTATTTTTATGTAATAGCTGAAAATAGAAATAATATAAAGATACATAGTAAATACAACAATAATAGTTACATACAATTAATAATAATAAAAATAATTAATCACCCAATGCCAAGATCTGGATTTCTTAACCTAATAATAACTTAAAATATATAAATCAACACCAATATACTGATATAAAACAATATATAAATTAAAAAGCATTATTTAAACATAAGAACCAGCAAGTGACCCAAAAGTGTCGCTTGCAGTATGCTCTATAAATTGTCAGCCCAAGGAGAGAAAGTGATGTCAGCTAGTTTAAGTAATATCAAATGCTGTTTGACATTTTCAACCAGAGATGGGCATTTTTCTTAACCCTCACTCATACTCACCCTCAAATGTTGTTGATGCCATTAATCTCGCTCACACTCACCTTCAATTGACTCTCTCACACTCAAAATATTGATGTCCACACCCTCAATCGACTTACTCACACTCACTCACACTCAAATGTTGATGCCCTTACCCTCACTCACACTCACCCTCAATCGACTCTCTCACACTCAAATATTATTGATGCTCTCACCCGCAGACTTACTCTCACTCGCACTCATCCTCATCTACCAAAATGAGGGTGAGGAAGGCCTTCTTGAGTTCAAAAATGAGTGAGGGTGCCCATCTCTGCTCTCAACTATGGTTGTGATACGAAATTCACTTGAATTTTTTCTGTCTTTTTGGGGGAGGGGGAGAATACCTTCAATAAAAGAGAACCATAAGAGTACACTTCGAGACACCCTCGTGGCCTGCGGATCTCAGTTTGAGAAACATTGAATTAGCCTATATTCGCTTGGGAGAGAGTGTAATTATTACTGAATATATTAACAACTACTATATAATAACCCATAAGCAAAGAAAGGGGGGGAATGTTTCTGAAACTGATAAAAGAAAACAAACAGAAAAGAAAAAGAAACATGTCATTTCATTTAACTTAAAAAAAAAGATGTTCTTAACAAAATAATTTCTTTACTCTACTTCACTTGGGAATTATGTAAATTATTTCTTTTTTATTTAAAACCGTATCTTATATAAAACGGTATTGTGTGCTCGATTCACCGATGCGAATTGTTTATCTGGTTCCACTGGAATTAACAAGAAAAATAAGGGAGTGGTATTCACAGGTATTAAGAACAAAGCCCGGAAGACGCTGCAGGAGATATCAAGTTACATTGCATCTAAACAAGATTAAATGATTATACCATTTTTAAATAATAATAATAATGATAAGAGTGTCTTGTTCAGAATCAATGTGACAGTCATTTTGTGGTTATTCGAATGAAGTTTATGGTCAGGTAGGGATGCGCTCGAGTCGAGACATGTCTCGAATCTCGACTCGACTCGACTCGAATTCGAGTCGAGATTCGAGTCGAGACACACTTTGTAAAATTCGAGACGAGTCGAGACAAACGTATTTCTCGACTCGAATTTTCGAGTCGAGACACGAGTCGAGTCGAGACGGCTCTTAAAAATCTCGACTCGACTCGAATGTCTCGAAAATTTTTCTATAATTTTTAATATTATTTTGAAGAAAGTATTCACTCAGAAACAGCCTTGAAACCAATTCCAGCTTTTATTCCTTCAGAAAGGTACAGAACTCATAAAATTAATAGTTAATCTTTAAAGATCAAGATTTAATTTTCAGCTGAATTCAGTTAATTAGAACTAATAGTTAATGTTGTTGTATTTGGTTGTACTGCAAATATAATGATAATAATAATAATTGATTATCTAGTTTGTATAAAACTATTATCCGTAGTTTAAATCTAGTTTGTATAAAACTATTGCGATAAAGTGAACTTCATAAATTCTCTGAATGAGCAGTTGATAGTCTATAGTAATTTAGCATAGTTATAATTATTGTTTTTGTTCCCATGAACGCAATAGGGTTACGTAACTTCTGGATTATTCGCTTGCCCAACTATTCTGAGGCTTTAATATGTTGCAGCATATCACGAGCCACGGATAATATATAATGTAACATTTGTTGTACATCACATATTATGATACGAGACTATTTTACTTAGTATATCTTATCTAATATAAATAAAATAAAGAGTTTGTTTGTGTATTTGTCTGTCTGTCTGTGCGACCTGGGGACCAGACGAGTGGACGGAGAGTTCCCAAAATTTGGTCACGGGTACCTTAGTCCAGGCCCCAGATCAAGACGAAGCTTTTTTTTTCGAACCAGGGGGGTCTCGGGGGGGGGACGTTTACTGGGACCGACCTGGGGACCAGACAAGTTGACCGAGAGTTACCAAATTTTGGTCATGGATACCTTGGTCCAAGTCCCAGTCTAAGGCGAAGCGTTTTTGTCAAAATTGGAACCAGGGGGTCTCAGGGGGGCGTTTAGCGAGACATGTAGTAAAAGTAATCCAAATTGATCGACATTAGTGTCAAATCCATAGTTTTCACGGTCGCTGAGATCAATGGTGACACTTCCATCAGCGATGATTTGCAAATTTAGCTACCACTGTACGCGGGCCGGGTGTCAGCGGGTGAGGAATACCGAGACATGTATAAATAGCCCATATTGATTGATACTAGTGTCAAATCCATAGTTTTCGCGGTCGCTGAAATGAATGGTGATACTTCCACAGGTGTTGACTTCCAAATACAGCCCCCATGCGAAGAATGGGTATATTAAGCTAGTATTACAATAAATGGACTGCTTGGATGCCAAGAACTAGGACAGATAAGTACCTTTCACTTCTGTGAATAGGTATTTTTTTAAAGGATTTTTGTAAACACTAAATTATAAAACAATGGACTACATACAGTAGTTATGGTTTTGGTTCCCAACATAAAAGAAATATGAATTGTTCATGAGATATTGAACTTTAACTTTCACTCCTGGAAAATTTCAATTTTGGAGTTAGGCCACTTGGCATCGAAGCAGTTCACTGTAAGATAAATACATTCCGCACATTAGTAACATAGTTGTTCAGGAGCCTTCGATTTCCATCCTCTCAAATGAAAGCTGAACGATTGCTTGGTACATGCTGACTATATAGGAAAAATAGTGTATTAAGTTTTCGAGCTTTGGTGCGTATCCGTATTTACACTCTGATATAACTTTAAGTTCACACTCAAATCGAGCTAATTGTTTAATACATTTCGAAAGCTTTTGTTTATATGCAGCTCATTAAGGAAAATCTATTTCATAATCGTAACATTTATGTACTAAGAAACTATGAACGTAAAGTGGACTCGACCTAGCCTCGTGGCTGCTGTGACTCAGTGGCACAGCTTTCACCCTTGGTGTGTGAGGACTCTGATTCTGTGTGTGTGTGTGTGAACTCCGTGGCTAGTGTACGCGTCTTTGTCGTGGAAGACTCGGGTTCAATTCCCGGCGCGAGCTCATGTAGTTCGGATTCCACGTTAATCAGTAAGTCTACACTTCATATATCCTCGCTGCTGAAAGAGACGGTAAAGTCAAAATCAACTCAACAATATATATGTGTGTGTGCTTATGTGAATTTCCTCGTGGCTGTATGGTTAACGCATACGCCTTGATCGCGGGAGACTCTGGTTCGATTTACGGTGGAAGCTCATGAAGTTGTTACCGGTATTCCACTTTAAACTGTAGATCCATGCCTCATATAACCATACATATAATATATATGCCTTTGATACACTTATTTTCCGACTTGGAAGCCATCGAAAATTTCCGGACACAGAATCTCGTAGACCGAAAATGAGAAACATGGCTACAGAGTAAAACTGCCATAAAAATTTAAGCTTTTTAGGCTACCTTAATCCTTATATATAATGCAACTAGCTTGGCCAAGCTATAATGAAGGAAATGCTATCATTTGCAACACTCTGAGAATAGAAAATGTTCGCCAGGTATTACTATCCTCCCCTCTCCTGCAGAATGAAAACCCTGACTAAAACTCAATATTATATATATATATATATATATATATATATATATATATATATATATATATATATACAGTGGCGGATCTAAGGGGGGGGCTATAGGGGCTATAGCCCCCCCTTGACGCTCGGGTATACCCTGGATAAAATGGACTTCAATCCTGCTTTACACTGGATAAAACGAAAAAATATGGTTTAGCCCCTCCCTTGATCATATCCTGGATCCGCCCCTGTATATATATAACTATTTTGTGTAATGTAACAAACAGTGGCGGATAGTATTCATGTTTTCTTGCAGAGGTCCTTACGAGGGTTCGCTTCCATCTTCCTCTCCCCAAGAACTAATAAATTAAAAAATTTCGATTACTTGTTAATCTTGTAAAATTGCGATGACTTGTCAATCTTGTACAAAGGACGCAATTAAAGTCCCAGTGTAACACCCCTTCACATTTAGATTTTTGCCCTGGAAGAAAACCAGTTATTATTGTTTCTTGATTTCTCAGTCTCACCTACATAAACATACGAATAGAATTAAAGGATAGGACATGTTTAGAGTGCTTGCACGTGACATCTAACTATATTTCTCATCAAATGTGTCACAGATGAAAATGTCCGTTTGTACTGCCTCTATTTTCTGGTACACATGTTTCATTTATGTTATGTTGCTAAAATTCGTTAGGAAACAAGTACAGACTGCGCCTGTGTGCCTGACAAAACGTAAATGTACTGGAGAATTATTTCTTCACTTTCTTAAAAAAAAAGTAACACATCTCATGTCGGCTAACAAAAGGAGGTAGCGGACCAAAGATAGCCGTTGTTTACCTAAGGTCGTTACACAGCAGGGGTTTCAGTCAGTCAGAGAGAAAAAAAATAATTTAAAGTTTCTACATTTGTTTTGAACTGCAATATACTTCTTCCTTTTATTTTAAGAACCATTTCCTTGTCATTTGTCTGCATCAGAAAAAAATGCAAAAAAATCACTAGAATGTGCCTATTTACCCAAAGTACGTACTAGATCACTAGTTCAATAGTAAAATCACTAAATCTAGTATTATACGAAATCATAAATGTGGCATCCCTGGGTTGGAGCGAAAGTAATGGTTGAAGTAAAAACTAGTCCGTATTTCTACTGCGTTCTGTTGTTGAATTCACAGAAATGTTCAAAAATAAATTCAAGAAGTAAAACACGATCCTACAAAAGACTGTTTACTTGCTCACTGGTTTTAGTATTGTGAACTGAAACTCAAGTCGCAGTCATGTTGAATACTTCTGTCCCTTTCTAGTAGTTTCTACTTTACAACTTGAGGTAGGATGAGGGTCGAGTCGGAAGCGGTATGTATTGTTTATACTACTTACAATGTTACCTCCCCCCCATAAAATATAAATTCACCCTTTCTCCCTTCCCTTTTTCGAATACAATGAACCTACTCTTTTGCTGAAGAAAGATGCTAAGAGAAAATTGAAACATCTGTGTCTAAACGTTCTTTGAAGCGCATTCTTTTGTATTTGTAGGGTTTTGCGAGTGTTTTCACGTCAATATGAAGAGATAGTTAGCCAAATCTTTTACCATGGACTCCTGCTGCGAACTGACCGTGAGTAAACATAAACACCCGATCTTGCTGTGCTCAATTTCTCTCGCACACGTGAAATGGGTGTTGTTGTTTCCAAAACAAATAGGAAGTTATCTTGTGCTTTTGCATTTCTGCACGCACACAGGTACCATTGCTATATTTTAATAATCAGAAGAAATATCAAAACCATCCAATATATATGATACGAAACAGCTAACAGAGGGAGGCAAAGATTATAGTATACCAAGTTTTCCGCGTGGTACCATTATGGAGAATAAATATTTGATAAAGTCACGTAGATGCGCTTAAACCTATTCCATCTGTCCTTATAATTTTTCTGGTCTCATCAATTTCTCAGGAAAATACGTACAACATATGTCCAAATTCCATATATACTATTTCTAAACTAATGAGTAAACTCATTAAGAACACCAACTTATATCAATAAACAGGAAAGAAAACAATACTTTATACTTCTATCATTTGGTACACATCTCTATGAAGCACAGCTTGTTTCTTTTCGAAATAGCTCCTTCGTGTCACAGCTGTGGTTAGTTTTGTTTTGTGTTAGGATGAAAGAGAGAAATGCAACATTTGCTTCGCGGTGAAGTTATATATATTATTAAGATGAGCGGTGATAAGCGAGGTTTAACAAAGAGTGCCTTTCGAATGCACAATTTAACGGGTAGTTGCAGTCCGTGTTGAGAATTGAACCAAAGCTATGTAAGACATGTCAATATTGAGCTCTTTTGTGGTAAAAGTGAACTTCAGAAACACACAAAAGACTTGAAACATCAAACTAATGTAAAGCAATTGAAAAATAGCCCACCTATCGCTGCATCTTTTCTGTGGCTAGGAACATGCAGTGTGTAGCAACAAGAATCGTGTTAAGGACTTTTTTTTTCGAACATAACATTCCCTTCCACACCATAAAAGACAATATAATGTTTGTTAAGAGAAAGTGCACATAATATTTTTAAATTTTGTTTGTGATCCTATCATGCATAATTATAAATAATGCCTTTCATACTACGAGAATGAGTTCAACTATACGTCATGGCCCCTCTAAAGCGGGGCCGCGGTGGCTCAGTGGTAGATCGTTCACCTCTGGTGCTTGGAGACCCTGGTTCGATCCCAGCTCGCACCAAGTGAACTTTGTGGTGGACAAATACCGTGTGCATGGTTTTCCTCGGGGTTCTTCCGTTCCTCCCACTTTCTTCATTCCACGATTTCACTAATTTCTCATCATCACCCCTCTCCTTTAGCCTAACCGGCATAACCGTGGGACGTAAAACTCAAAGATTTCACTTCATTTTTTCCCTCGAAAGCGATATCTTTCAAAATTATTTATTGTTAGATATTGTAAATTTACGGTATCTATTTTAGTGGACGGGAAATTTTGCATCTAATCGGATAATTTCATGGCTTCTAACAGGAATTCGCAGTTACGAAATTTGCATCACTGTCTTTTGAAAGGATGCCTAGAAAAAATACTACTAGAAAATAACTGAAAACACAAAATGGATTTGATAGCCAAATTCACGTCATCTTGGTTCGTTATCATTTTTCTTTAAATATTTGTATTTAGTATTAGATTAGATTTTAGTGTCCCTTTCAGCATCAAGGCTATATGAGACGTGAACTTACAAATTAACGTGGGTTCCGAACCATAGGAGTTCCCATCGGAAATCGAACCTAGGTCTCCCGCACCAAAGACGCGTACGCTAATCATATGGACAAGGGTGTTCGATATTTAGTAATGTGTACATAAAGTTGTGAAATTGCGCTTGTATAATGGAATGCAATTCCTTCTACTGACATAAACCTTCACAATACTTAGCTGGACAAAGTATCTTTAAAAAGAAAATGTCACTCTTTATGTTTCAGTTCCTGGTTCGACTGAAGGATGGAACAAATTGCAATGAGCGTTTTTGGATCCTACGTTGTGTAGTTGATTCATCATAAACTTGGTATTTGATACGGATATGAACTATTACACTTATTTGGTGTTTATTTCTAAATAAGTCCTAATACAATTTCATAAAGTTGTAATTCTTCTTTAGTTTGTATCACTTTACACAATGACAAATCCAAAAGGTGTGTTGTATCGGTGCAGTACCAGATTTTCACGTTTTTCAAAAATTTTTCAAAACCCAAGAGAAAAATTTTTAATTTCTGATATTTTAGTCGTCACAAATTACAATTTTATAATGTAGTCAATGTAACGTCCCGTTCAGCAGCGAGGCTATGTGAGACGTGGACCTACTGATTAACGTGGAATCCGAACCACATGAACTCCCACCGGGAATCAAGCCCAGGTTTCCCACGCCAAAGGCAAGTATACTAACCGTTAGCCACGAAGGAGCTCCACCATAATTTTAGTGGGCGATAAGAAATATTTCGCCAGTGCTTTTACAATAAATAAAATTTTATAAGTATTAAAGAATAGTGGTAAGAGATTTTATAATAGCTCTTTTATTTATGAGATATGAGTATTTAAAAAAAACAACAACTAAGGAATAAGTTGGCGGAACCACAAAAGACTCGTAAAATAAACTTTCTTATAAATACAGACGCACCTTACTCACCTTTTATAATTGCTATGCTTACGTTCTCCATAAAAACAGAAATTCTCTTTTAATGATACTTTACACAAGATCATGAAGTGGGTTCAAATTTAATTAAAGGCAAAATACAATACAATAATCCACAAATATTGCCTCAAGTGAATTTAAAGATTTCTAAACACTAGTGCGAAACCGGGCTCTGCCGTTGCGATCGATTTAGAGGTCTTGAGACGAAAGTAAGAAGGGACTTACGCACACAGTAAGTAAAAACAATTAATATGCCTGTAACTTTCCCCCAAATGGGTGTATCTTAAAACTAACCTCACCATTATTTTTCTAATTAAGTTCTAGCCCGAAATTATGTATCATATTACCCTATTCCCATTTTGAAAACTTGACCTTAATTCAAAATGGCGGATTTCAAGATGGCTGCCATCAAGGTCATATCTACCATACGACTTCCCCCCAGGACTTATATGTATCCACATGGTTTTTCTTCACTTTTCTTCATTAACGCTCCGTTTACAAAGGGTAGTAAGGGACTTCTGTAGTAATCTCTAATAACCACATCACAACTCTTAAAAGTTATTTAAAAAAATAGAAAACATGCACCATGGCAAAAATTTGTCATCACAAGTAATGATGCATACATGCCTTCTATCACCAAAAAAAGTTTCATTGAAATTGGAGCCGTACATTTGAGTGATGTCCCTTGTGGGATGTGATTGAACGTGACGTCAGAACACATCGCCCCACTTCCCGGAATTTACGGGAATTAGGTGACCTGAGTGAGCACATGTGGTGCCAGCTCTCTCCAGCGACCTATCAAGGATTATTGCGTGTATGCCAAGACGTGTCGCCGTTTTTATCCATGCCAAAAGTCGACATACTGACAATTAGGTAGGTAGTCATGATGGTCTGGCTGATGTGTGCGTATATTTTAACTCGTACATTTTGTCTCGACTCGAATTTCGAGACGTCTCGACTCGAATTCGAGTCGAGTCGAGACAGAGACTGTCGAGTCGAGACACGAGTCGAGACAGAAACATATTTTCGAGTCGAGACACGAGTCGAGACAACATTTTCTCGAGACGAGTCGAGACAGGCTTAAATCTCGACTCGACTCGACTCGAATGCATCCCTATGGTCAGGAGTGGCATATAATAAATAGAAACAGGATGTTAGCCGCAATGTCTATTTGGGTTGGTTATTAGGAGTGTAGTGTCCTACATCGGCATCAAAGCTACATGAGACGTGGATCTACAACTTAACGTGGACTCTGAAATACATGAGCTCCCACCGGGAATCGAATCCTCTCCTCCTGCGCCAAAGGTGTGGAAACTATAACTGCATAGCCACGTGGGAGGTCAAAATACCCATTTCTTAATGTTAAAGTTAGACTATAACTAAAAAGAACATGATGAAGTTCATTTGGAGATCCTTGCTTCAATTTCAGCAAAATTTAGACGCATATTCAGCTTATTTCATTATATAGTGCCATCTTGTTTAAATAGCGAATATGGCCTTTTATTTATATTTCGGTTTATTTATATAATATATATTCCGATACTTTGATATATTCCGCTTAAAATACAATGATTCACACAAAAAAGTATTACCACAAAAGCTAACCAAGTAACACTGCGCCCTTTGTCCCCTTTCCAGTGGAACACATGACGACAGCTAGCGAGTGAAAATATAAAAATTGAGGTGAAGACAGTAAGTGGTCATGTTAGCGTTCTCATTCACGTTCTTTGTTCAACTATCTCTCTTTCTTTCTATTTTTTTTCTTTATTAATATTCTCCTCTTTGCGTCTTTCCTTAAAGCGAAAAAAACAGTAACAAATTTACTTTCATATCGCGCTGCCATCTTCACCGCACGCAAGCCTCTTACAATCTAAATCATCATTGAAAAACGACAGAATAATAATAATAAAAGATTTTTAACTGTGACAAAAGCCGGAAGACATTCATAATAATTTTCTGAAAACAGTTTTCTGAAATACGCACGTAGGTAATGACCATTCACAAGTTAAAACTATGCTCACGCGGACGTTGTCTTTTTTTTTTTTTTTTTTAAAGTTGAACGTCTGTTGCCTGAAGCATGTCCAAGCAAGAACATGACTTTCAAGCTAACAAGGCTCTGAAAAATGAATTTGTGTTCACTTCTACCTGCACAACACAATATTATGTTGCGATATTCTCTTCTATAAGCCATTTTCAAACGGTGTACTACGAAGGAACCACATGGCATGGCGGGAGAAAGTAAGGACATAGAAAAGTTTACTTTTATATCTTTCAAAACGGTAAAAACTATTGTTATTGTTATTTCATAGTCAGGCATTCGCTGTCCCATACGCAATGTTTCTTTATGATCAAAAATACAAAATAACTGGCCACTAGCTAAGGAAAAAAAAAGTGCGTCATAATTTTAAGTTACACAGTTAGTGGACCAAAAGAGACCCGTATGCAGGAATTTATTTTGGGAGGGTCCAAAAGTTTTCAGGGGGGTCCAAATTCAATATGATGATAAATTATATAAAAATTTGTAAAAAAAAAAAAATCCTTAAAATTAGACTAAATTTACCGAAAACTGAAGATTTCAAGGGTGTCCAGACCCTAGGACCCACCCTCTACGTATGTCCCTGTACCAAACACTCAAAAAACAGTGAATTAACTATTCAGACACAATTACCAAATTTGAAAATCTGAAAATCAAAACAATGTATTATTATTGTCAAATATTTCAGATGTACCAACAGCAAAATCAGGGAGCTCATCCGTGGCTAAGCGGTTACCATACGTGTCATTAGCGTGGGAGACCCTGGTTCGATTCCCGGCGGGAGTTCACGTGGTTCGGATTCCATGTTAATCAGTAGGTCTTATCTCATATAGCCTCGCTACTGAAAGGGACGTTACACTCAAAATTAATTCAATTTAAGCAAAATGGGATTTGTATAGTTTTTCATTTTCGAGATTTCCACTAGATATGATAAGTTTATATTTGGAACATTAGCCTCTAACGATGGACCGAAAATAGGCTTCAAAAAAGAGTACTTCTTCTCACGGAGATGAGAAAGACAATTTATACTGTTCTGATGCTTTCTGTTGCTATAATTTCATCTATTTACTTGATGCAATAGCTAATAGGGTTCTCATATTGAAGACCAGTGGCGGGGAAACCTATCCAGCAGCAGTCCCTGCAGGACTAAAATCAAAACCTTATACGATTTGGGAACGCGGCATTAGTCCTAAAATGCACAAGTTCATATAGTAATCATAAAGTGCAGAAGTTCTGGAATTCATTTAGCTGCGTAGGTCCTGAATTGCAGAAGTCCTAAATGGCGCAATGCCTACAATGCAGAAGTCCTAACTTCAGGAAACCTGAAATACGGGACTTGTGGTCACACTTTTAAGCTCTGTTCGTAAATTTTGAAGAAATCCCGTCTCGATTCTCGAATATTTTTTTCTGGTATCGTCTCGAAACTGCTTTAATTTCATTCCGTAGATTTAGGCACAAAATTTATCCTTTCATTTTTTCTTAGTTTTATCAAGAAGATATCAGAATCCTTCCGCGTCACCAGAAACCAACGAACGGTCTGATATAACATTTCTACCATATTTGTTATAGTGGTGTATGTTGTGCAATGACTTACGCAATTTTAAACGTTGTTAAATACTGTTCCTTGTGTTCGTACAATCATTTTATCAATTTATAGTTTGTATTCTATAAATTATGTAACACTAAAACAGTGTTTGAGACTTTAGTGGACTAGTGTTGCCCACGGGGCTCATAAAATTTCTCATCTGGTCTCAAATTAAAAAAAAAAAAAATGTAATTTCCGTCTCGAATTTGGTTTTGTTTTCGAGACGAAACCAGGCCCGTAGCCAGCCCAAAAACTTAGGGGGGGTCCGGCAGAAGTTAGGGGGGGGCGATCCAACCATATGATATTTTATCACCATATTATAGTTCTTTTGCAAGCTTACTGTAAACCTTTTAGGGGCCAGCAAAAATTTAGGGGGGCCCGGCCCCCCTAGACCCTCCTGGATACGGGCCTGGACGAAACTCGAGAGGACACAAGAAATGTATCGTTTCCTGGGCAACAATAGCACCCATTTAGCAGTTAGAAAGTAGTACCTCGTAAACATAGTTTGTGTTGTCGGTATATTTCCCTATTGTCAAAAAATAAGTAGTCAAATAAATTATAATGTCATAGGAAAGAGTGAGGAACTCAGGGAGATTACAAACTCTCTTAAAAACACTAAATACTTTATTCGGTAGTCTTTTTTACTTTGTCTTTTGTGGAAAAATACGCAAAGAAATTAATGCTTTGATTTCTATAATATCCTTAAGAAGAAATGAGGACAGCATCTTAAATCCAGCTGAGAAGAAGCTCGAAACAACAACTAATTCAAGCTCTCCTTCATTGATCTACCGGATAGCGCTCACCCCTTTGCTGGATGGTGTCCCAGGGTTCGATTCCCGGTTAAAGAGGCTTAAAATTGGATTGCGGTACTTCGAATTCAATCTTAAATTGTAGATCTACGTCTCATACAGTCTCCGTGATGAAATGAGACGCTAAAAATAAAATTCAAGAATGTCACTCAAAGTTTTGCCCACGAGAGCAGAAATTTCCCGTCTCGTCTCGAATACGAGACGAGAATGGAGACAAGAAGTACATTTTCAAATTCGAGACGAGACAATAAATATGAAATTCCCGTCTACTTTTCGAGACAAGACAACCAATTTTTGTAGTCTTATGGGCTGTTCACCCAATACCAGATTTCAAACACACACACACACAAAAAAAAAAGTGATGTTGAAACAACACAAACTGACTACCACTTTGGCGTGTTACTTGTGTGTTTGTTTGAACACCAAGCACATTGCCTTCAAAGCATATTAGAATTACCGCCTTACTGGCTGTGAGTATTTGCATTGTTTTTTTATTGTTTGGTATGAGCAAAGATTTGCGAAATATATTTCGTATTTATGGCAAGTAACTAAGAACATTCTATGTTTTCTGTAAACGGTCACAATAATATTGTTGTAAACCTGTGACAACAGTTACACAGATAGCAGTGCTTCCATCTATTTTCTTTATCTGTTATTGTTGTGTGTTGGCACGTATGAACAGAAGATGGCAGAACTGTTGACTATGTAACTATTGTCAGACGATTCACAGGTTTACAACAATATTATTGTGACCGATTACAGAAAACATAGAACATTTTTCGTTACTTGGCATAAGTTCCAAATATATTTCGCAAAGCTTATTTCATATTAAACGATAAATACCAATGTAACTTCTCTCAGGTAGTAACAAGTTATTTCTGATATGCTCGGAAGGCGATGTGCTCGGTGCTGAATTAACACACAAGTAACACGCTAAAGTGGTAGTCATTTTGTGTTGTTTCAACACCTAATTTTTTCCAGTGCACTGTTTTAGTGTTTCATGATTCATAGTATAAAAAAAACTACTAGGTATACAATAACTCCAAATTTGGAGCGAAGCGATCGTCCTTTATTGATGGCTTATTACTCAGTGGTAAAGCCAATCGAGACATGCGACCCCCTAACAACACTCTCTAACCACCTCGTAAATTTGGTTAAGAATGATTCAGGTATCTCGAAGGAATATCTGGTCAAACGAATGCCTACGTCGATAAAAGAGAAGCTTCGGTTTGAAAAATTGTGTTCGCAGAACAAAGCGAAAAGAGCTTCACCCTATTTCTAATACTGAAGATTCTATTTTCTATTGTTTACAATGAGTATTCGCGCTCCAAATGCTTTTCCAATGCTAAGAGGAAAAAAATCGAGACGAGACGAGATAAGCTTTCCAATATTCGAAACGAGACCGAAAGAAATCTTCGAGAATCGAGACGTGACGAGAATACTACGAAATTTCGAGTCGAAACGAAAATACTTTATTTCTTGTCTCGTGCGTAACACTAACTTTGACAGGATCATTTGCTTAAGAGTCTTCATCCCGGCGAAATTAAAATACCGCTAATTTTACAGAAATTATGTGATATCTTCAAATAGATAAAAGATAATTGAAATATGGAACAAGAGCGCCCTAGATAATATTATTTTGCGTGAGGTACCGTTATCACAAGTCACCTAGTGGTTTTCCGTTTTCAGCTGTTTAGAAACGCGAAAATAAATGCCGATTTTCAAAATGGCTCGAAATCGAAAGCAGATAAGTGAGTCGTGATAACGGTTTCTCATGTAAAATAATATTGTCTAGGGCGCTCTTGTTCCACATTTCGATTATCTTTTATCTATTTGAAGATATTACATAATTTCTGCAAAATTAGCGGTATTTTAATTTCGCCGGGATGAAGACTCTTAATATCAAGTGACACCTGAAAAGGGTGGTAGACTCTTCAATTTGGATGATGGTGAAAATAACGAAGATGTACACACTGATCAGTACAAATGTACTTATTAAACAAGACCTAAGAACCCAGCGCTAGATGTTGTGTTTAATAAGTGGATGTAGGTCACTGACCAACATATGTCATTTCTTTCGTTTTCTTTTTTCGTTTTCTAACAAGGAAGAGAAAAGAACAGTAAGAGATGAGCAGAGTCAATGAAGAATCTAGTTTTTCCATCCTTCTCTCTTTCGTCTTTCAAGGTCGTTTTGGAAAGGAACGCTGCACTACTGGTTTTAGGATGTAGTGAACATACCGACAGAAAGCGAAATATATAATGCATATATATAAACATGAGAGATCTCTTGTAATTTTGTATTCTTTGATTGCTCACACGCAATGTACTCGTACTAATGCAAATGTGTCAGAATGACTTTGGATAAAAGTGCAGTGACTGCACAAATTATTTTAAAATCTCAAATCTGACCATTAGCGAAATAGTGGTATATTCCTGACTACTGAGAGGTGTTCCTTGCTATATAGCAGGTTGTGTACTTCAATCAACATCGTATGCAGAATTTCATCATTGGGGAAAGGGGTAGTTCAAACATTCAACCTTATTTCCTTTCAGATCAAGCGTAACTTTTGTATATATATTTTAATACAGTAAACTAGCTAAGCCCAGTGTTGGGTAAGTTACTTGTAAAAATGTAACGCGTTACAAGTTACTTTACTTTCTCTTAAAATGTAACGCGTTAGTAACGCGTTACTTGCCCCCAAAAAGTAACTGTTACTTTACTTCGAAAGTAACGCGTTACTTTTAGGTCCGAAATTTTAAAAAATGTGAAAAAATTATGACTTCAATTTTCCGTACTACCATTACTACCGCTATAATAATAATAATAATAATAATAATAATAATAATAATAATAATAATAATAATAATAATAATAATAATAATAATAATAATAATTATTATTATTATTATTATTATTATTATTATTATTATTATTATTATTATTATTATTGCTGCACGTTCTGAATCGCTTTATGTAAATGCAAGGACAAATTTTTACTTGATATATGAACATTTTCATATAATGTAACATTGATAAAATGCCATACTGCGTTACTCGTAGGGATGGACACGAGCGAGTTTACTTTGACACTCCATTCGACTAGAAACAAACGTCTTTGAGCTCGACTCGAAAAATTTCCTCCAACTCGAGAACTCGACTCGAGCCAAATCCGCTGTGTAGTTTCGAGTACATTCTTCAAGTATATTACATAGACAGTATAATTATTATCAATGACACTACTACTACTACAACTTATATTATTTGTTGTAGACAAATGCAATTTGTTATTATTACTTAATACATAATACAACTTATGTTATTATTATTATTATTATTATTATTATTATTATTATTATTATTATTATTATTATTATTATTATTATTATTATTATTATTATAACAACACTGCATATAAAGAGAAAGATAGGTGGTTTGTATTTGAATACTAAAAAAACAGTTGATTGCCAACCTCGGTAGTCGTGAAGTCTAGGAATCAAGGACATTGTTCACGAGCTTCTGAATTTGGGTTGAGGGTCTAGGTTGAGTATTCGGGCTTGAGCCAGACACTGTTAAAAGTTAAAGGGCATGGCCAAATATCTTCAAAACTGCTAGGCCCGGGTTTAGAATTGTCAACGACTCGAGCAGATCGGCTCACAGCTCATTCACTATCGACCCGAACTAAGAAGTAAGCGGAGCCAACAGCTCACCCAAACGAGTCGGCAAGAGCTCTCGGCTCAGTTAAGCCGAACCGAGCACATGGCTCATCCCCACCAACGATGGTTCACCCCAAATGAGCCGGCTCGAGCCATCTTCTCAGTTGAGCCGAGCAGAGCTGAGCTTCTTATAAAAAATCTTTTGTGGTATCGCTATCGAGACGAGACGAGATGCGAGCCGTGTCCCCTCTCGTGAGCAACACTAAAAGTATTCCATATTACTGTTTAGCTTACATTTCTCATGGCTTTCGTTTTCCAGTGTAATCAGACCATGATTTCAAGACGACTTAAAACGAACGAGCCATTTATCAAACTCGACTGGATTCGAAACTCGACGCGAAAAACTGAATCGGCTCGGAACTCGACTCGAGGATATTACCCTTGACTTGACTCGAAACTCGACTTCAATTCGAGTCGAGTCGAGTTTTAGCTTGACTCGTGCTCATCCCTATACGTTAGAAAAAATGGTTGCTTATTATTATTCTGTTAAACTAATTATATAATAATAACAATGTTGCTATGTAAAATTAAAAATAAAGAGTATACTGTAGAGAAACATTACACTACTCTATAATCAACGGGACTCTAGGATAAGCAAACTGATCTGAAAGAACTCGAATATTACATACCATCAGCAAACTATTTTCTAGTAATAAAGTAGGCCTGCTCATCAGAACACAGTTTATTCATATTAACACCTTACTGTAAATCGTTAATTATGGCACCCTAGTTGTTGATAAATATTTTCCGCCGGGGCACTTCAGACACTTTACTTTTAAATACTGTCCACCATCATCCTTAGCTCCTAAGAAAAAAATATTCTTTCAAATGTTCGAACGGTAAAATATTTTAGTTCTCCATCTTTATAAAAAACAATGCCAATCAAAGTAAAATAGTTGCACTCCTAGTTCACTCACTGAATGTATTGATTTGGAGCTGTCAAAATCTACGACAAAATCTTCCAGGTGCTTGCAATCAGTACACGTGATTTCCCTAAGGCTGTCCTCATCTTCAAAAAACGGCAAGTGGCACTACGAACTTATCTGTTTCTGTGTGTGTCTGTGACTGTCGGTCACTGACATACGTAGTTCATGCTCGATTGTTTCATTCTGAGAAATTCACTTACAGGAAAGAAACATTTGTTTCCGAAAAAAAAATACATATATTGTAGTTACTCATCCGAAATGTAACGCGAAAAAAGTAACGCAAACTAAGTACGTTACTTAAAAATTTGTAACGCGTTACCGTTACAGTTACTTTTGAAAAAATGTAACGCGTTACTGGGAAACGTTACTTAAAAAGTATCGCGTTACAAGTAACGCGTTACTTGCGTTACGTTACTTCCCAACACTGGCTAAGCCTACGCTATCTATTCAGCGCATCATTCTGATATGACCATGGTTCTGCTTCTCATTATATCTGTATATTTCCCTTTACACACACAAGTAAAGGACAAGACGACTTACAAAGGGAGAAACATATAAACGTCGCTTTTAAGATAGAGACGTTGAGTTAAATTTATGGCAAACTTGGAGATTTCCCCCTTATAAATCCATATCCGTCCGAGTACGCCTCATTGCGGCTCTTGAGGCCTTTGAAGTTGCCAGCATGCAATAGATTTTGCCATTCCGACTTAAGCAAAGCGCCTGCAATATCCATCAACCCGCCATACGTAACTCCTCCACTGGTTGTCTAAAACAAGGATATTAACCTCAGCTTCTCCCTAGCTACAATGTTAATCTTAACAGGCTTAAAACGGCCCCTAAAATGTTGAATAGAACAATAATGACACGGTTTCTGAAAATTTGATTGAGAATTGGCAGGTGCACACAAAATTTGAAATATGCCAGTGAAAACAGCACGTTTCTTGTGCTTTCCGAAACCTCATTGTCGAGAAGAATTGGCCACAAACATATAAACGGAATTGGCCACAAACATATAAACGGAATTGACCACAAACATATAAACGGAATTGACCACAAACATAGAAACTTTTCTTGACAACAAACATATAAACTTATATATATGTTCATGAAGATATATTCATATTGTTCAAGAGAAGGTTAATACCCGAACCCCTTCTTGTGTTCGCCACACACTCCGACCAAGATATTTCAGTGTACAGTCGAGGTGATTGAGACTTTAGGGGCCCTCCTGCACTAGAAAAAGGTAGCCGCTCTTTATTTATACAATACTATATAGATAGTTCTCTTCGAGCGTCATTTCCGTCGGGGTCATTCCTTACTGTCAGTATAAGAAAATATTTCGATTCACGTAGACGCAACAGCATGACAAAATAAGATTTTTTGACTCCTGCTTCCTAGTTAGCTTGCATAAAAGTCAACTAAATATAGCCTACATTAAAATCGATGCATATGAAATATGACAATAATATGTATCAGTACATAGAGTCGATGCCATACATAGAAATTATGTAAAAGGATATTCTTGAGGGATCTTTATTTTTCTTCGAACAGTTAATGATTTTTTGTTCAATGTGGTATCGCCACTCAATTCACATCAATTTTTAAATTTAAGAAGTTTGGAGATAGTTATGATCTACCTATACGAGATTTTTTTTAAAATTTCTAAATATTGTCACGCTAATCCGCGTACAATGAAATATTTCTTAAAAATTACTTCACAAGACACACAGTAGTGAATCCTAATATTCTAATCCAGTGATGGCCAATAAATATACAGTATAATGTACTGCGTGCCAGAGCAAAATAAGAGTAATACTTGGGGTAACTTTTAATTTTTTCTTCTTTCCTTCTAAGGCGACTGTTTCCTGAATGTAGATATTACTTTTTTCTGGATCTTTGTTCTATTTTGCGTATCTTACTTTTTATTGCATGTGTCTAGAGCCAATTAGGATCTGAACGATACGAACATTTGAAAGTAACTCTATGAAATCTGCATTTCTCTGAAAATCGTCTCGTTACCACTGACGTTACCTTGCAAAGTGAGCTTAGTAACCAATGGATTAAGGAAAATATTCTCACAGTTAAAAGTTAAGTCTGGATTCAGGTATATTATAAGGACCAGCTACACTTTTTTTCTAAAGGCAGGAATATCACATTTTCGAGAACCCAATCAAAAACATGCTCGCGGGCCACTACGATCTCACTACTTTAAACATTGTAATGTATCAAACAATACTCTACGCAGCGGTTTGAGTAATGCTATGTTTCATTGTTTGTGTGGAGTTTAATATTTCTTCTTACCAGTAAGGTTGCGAGATTCTCAGTTTAAAGGGGGGGGGGGGGGACGGAATTTTGAACCACGTGTTTCTGAATCAAGAGATTGAACTTCGGATATCGTCCACATAAACTATGTATACTAAATATTTGACTGATTCTAAGGCTACGTAGTAATGATTTTGAATGTTTGATTATACAATGGAAAGGTGCGAACTGCATTTCACTGTCCTGCAATCTTAGTGCTCAGATTGACTTTCAACCAAAAGGAACTTCATAATAGTAAATGGGTGAACTCTCTGTCCTAAAAGAGTTAGCTTCTTTGTAGGAAGAATAAAACTAAATAAATAAAAAGTAGATGCTAGGAATAGCCCGTAATATACAGCAGAAAAGTAAAAATGAAATGAAATTTTTGAGTTTTACGTCCCACGATTATGCTGACGAGGCTAAAGGAGACGGTGATGGTGAGAAATGAATGAAATGGTGGAATGAAGGAAGTGGTAGGAAACGGGAGAACCCCGAGAAAACCCACGCACACAGTGTTTGTCCACTACAAAGTTCCCTTGGGGGGAGCAGGGTTTGAACCCGGGACCCCATGCACCAGAGGTGAACGCTCTACCAAGTGCAATTTTAATAAATTTAGTAAATCGACCACGTGACTAATTTGGAAAGCTGTTTCGTTTAGCCATATCTAACTCTAAATTAATTTTATTTTAGTTTAGCGTCCCTTTCAGCAGCGAGGCTACATGAGACGTGGACTTACAGTTTAACGTGGGATCCGACCGATCCACATGAGTTCCCACTGGGAATCGTACCCGGGTCCCCCGCGTCAAAGGGCGTACGCTAACCACTTAGTCACAAGGGAGCTCATTTCTGACTCTGACAGAGAATGTACATAAAGATATGATACTAAATGTTTCTCGCCTTAAACAAAAGGTATCAAGTCACATGGGTTTTGTCTTTCTTAATTATTATTATTATTATTATTACAGTAATACGTCCTACGTATTCAATTGCACACATTGATCATTTTCTATGGACATTCAATGGTCAAAGCTGTTTGACCAAAGCTTTCTGTGTGCGTAGTTCCTGATTCAGTTTTCAGTTCTGGTTGGTGTAGCTCAAGAAACGAGACGAGACGAGGAATAAGACTTTCTGACTTCGTCTCGTACATTTTGATGAGATCTCGTATCGTATCGATTCTCCAAAACCTTTTTTCTGTTCTCGTTTAGTAAAAATTTATATTCAAAATTTATCCTCTGACTTCTTGCTTAATTGCATCTAGAAGTTATCAGAATACTTCCGTTTCACGATAGGTTCACGAAGGATGTGATATTACATCCTAATTACATCCTACATATATATCCATTCTAATTATTGTGTGATGACTGGCATACCTATAACTGTTTATAAATGCTTTTCAGTAAATTCCTAGAATAATTTTATCAATTTATAGTTTTTATACTATGAACCATGTAACACTAAACCAGTGTTTCAGACTTGCATGAACTAGTGTTTACCACGAGACTAAAATATTTCTCGTCTCTCTAATGCTCCTTGTCTCGTCTCGAATTTAAAGGGGTACTTTTTGTCTCGACACTCATTTCGTGTGTAACACTAGTTATGGTACTTGTCACGGATACAAACCCAAGTAGTGGTTTGGATAAAACATTGGGCAATACGTTCCGTCTCATACAGCCTCAGCGCTGAAAAGGGACATTAAACTCATAATTAATCTATCAATAAAGTGGATGATATATGTAAGTTTCATTGTACTAACTTCTACACTGAGAAATTTGCATCTTTCATTTTGTATGATAACTACTCTTTATAATCATTTCAACTGGAATAGATATTTAAATTGGCGTTTCCTTTGGAAACTCGAAGCTATGTAGCGGTCCCGGATTCGATTTATAATACGGACATTCGGTCGAAAATGTGTAAAATCCTCTTCTGACCAGCTATCCTGAGGGACGTTTTTCTTAGGTTTTCCTCATTCATACAAGGCGAATGCTGGGATAGTACCGAACACAAAGGCTCCAGACTACTTCCTTCATACCTTACTTCTCCAAATAGCCTCGCTGCTGACGTCCCAAATAAACTATAATCATTATTTCATTCATCCCCACTTCCCCTGGTACACTGAGAAAAAAACGTATGTGGTGCACATAAAAACGTAGGTTACATGCATAAATCCTGTAGTTTTTGGACTTAACGTATATCCCTGTATAACATCCTGCAACAAACGTATAACTCAAACGTGTTTTATACCTACTTTCGGTATAAGTGTTTCGCATAAACGTACTTTGCGTACGAAAGAAAGAAATGCATGTAAGCAGTCAGGATCGTATATAGCCTAGCTTACAGATGGACGTATACAACATACAACGGATGTATGTAACATATGTATAGGCATGTAATATACGGACGATTGTTAGATGTCAGATAACCTGCAGCAGCATGATGTAACATATAAACGTGAAAAGATCAGTACGTATGTAGTATATGGATAATGTACGCTCCGTACAGATTTTCGTAGTAAACATAAGGATTCCGTATATTTTTACAATATATCGCTGTCCGGATAACGGACTTTAATCAGTGTAGTATGATTGCCAACAGACGTCATCGCTGATACGTGACGGGCTTTAAAAGCCATATATGTCAGATGCCCGGAAATATAATTCCTAATTTTAAGCTCAGTACTTGCGATTCTGGTTCGACTTCGCTTACAAATCTAATTATTTTTCACAATCTCTTTTATCATAAACTGTAGAATCATTCATAAACCAGTACAATTAAGGGTAGAACGCCTCTCAACTTAGAAACGACTGAAATGAAAGGTATTGAGAAAGGGAATACATCAGTATTCTTGTCAAGCCTCTCATAACACTACTATTCCTTTCGTGTGTGGCCTTGATAAGATTAATTAATACCAGCAAGATGAATTAATTAGGACATATATTCATGTTAATTACCCTTGATTAAATGTTCATAAAGGAAGCGTACTTTGTTACGCTTCGATTATTTATTATAATCATTAATACGTCAGACGACATTGTAATTAATTTAGTACTTTAAATGTTAATAACATCTTTTCTTTACGAATTTGTCAGAGAAGTTGAAATCTGCCGAATCATCAAATTCGTTGAAAAATATTGTCTTAACATACAAGGTCTCAGATTTTATACACATGCGTTTCTGGCGCGACTGCCGTTGAGATCATGAGTTTTCACTCATTAGTTTGCGCTTCATTTATTCCTCGATTCATTCATATTATCATTACTTTATACAAAGGCGTACTCACGGAGGGCGGGGGGTTGCAATGTGTCCTGATCTACTCCCCCAAAAAATCCTAACTCAAACATACATTTGTAAATTTTTCTTAATAAAATTATATTTGTTTAACAGAGAAATTATTGATGTAACATGGAAATTTGATTTTACATTTCATATTTACGTACTTTTTCTCTTATTAGGAGGCACGGTGGCTCAGTGGTAGACAGCTTACCTCTGGTGTATGTGGTCTTTGGTTCCATCCCCAGCCAAGTAAGTTTATAGTGGACAACATTGTGTTCGTGTGTTTTCTCGGGGTACTCTCGTTTCCTCCTACTTTCTCATTCCATCATTCTCTTGCATTAATCATTGTCTCCCTTAACATAATCGTGGGACGCTAAACAAATATTTCATTTTTCTTTCTCTTATAAAAACCATCTAGTTCTATCATTTTTTTCTGAAAATATAGGTGGAAGTATTTTACAATTAAAGCCTGTGACAAATATCTTGGCATTTCAGCTAAACAAATAAAACGCTAGCTCGGACGCGACGTTGCCAAGTGAAAAAGGGGTGTGGCTATGGCAAACTGCAGCGCGATCAGGTGACAGGAAATAGACGTGGATGTGTGCAAAATAAACGTGGCAATACCGCTGGCCTCTCATTTGCTAGCAACACTTAAAGGGAACTTGGAGCGCCGCCTTCAAATGCCAAGATGTTTGTCACGCCATTTAGTTATCGTGTTTTCGGGAGAAGAATAAGACGCGTTTAATACTACACAGATGTAGTGGAACCCTGTACTTGTAGTATTGGAAGCCACCAGCATCGACACCTCCCAACAAAAATTTCTGAGAGCGCGCGCCTGACTTTACACATATTCCACTCCTTTTCCTCCACAAAATTTAGTTAGGTTATTATTATTATTATTATTATTATTATTATTATTATTATTATTATTATTATTATTATTATTATTATTATTATTATTATTATTATTATTATTACTAGAGTTAAATGTTGCAATTTAAATTTCGCCCACTTCCATACTAACTAGACTTTTTTTTTTCAGATATGAAAACTCGATGGCAATACATTTTCACGTTATTATCACTGTAGCTTATTTTATCGTAAAATTGCAAGTCCTTTGCCCGTAACTATTATGGGAATATGCACTACAATTGAAACAATCTTCTACTTAACACAGTGTAAGCTATTTTTATATACAGTATATAAATGCTACCTTAGAAGAAAACTATGAACTCGGAATAATAAAGAAAACACTAGATTGGCCATGAACGACACGCTTTTTTAAAGCACCATAAAAATTAGTTTCTCTCAATCTTCTCAAAAGCGACGCATGTCAGTTTACCCTCAAAGTATGTTATTTTTGTTCATGTCAATGTGATTTTTCAAGTGATACAAGGTGTGATGAAAAAGTACGATGAATGTAGTTGCACAGTGCCATCTATCGACGTTGTATCCATTTAAAGTAAAGTTCATTCAACGAACCTTCTGATCCTGATGTAAACATTGCAGAATTGTATTACTCCGCCAGTCATCGAATGATTGGCTATCGGTCAGCGCTTGTTTCGAGAAGCACGTGCTTGTACCCTGTCGGTGTTTTACTTATTCCCCGCATGTGGCCATATTGTTAACTGTGATTCGCGCTAAAGTTGGGTCAAAACCACTTTCAATGCATGCGTATTCTCTTTTATTGCATTAATTCAATTTAGTTCTTAGATAAAGTGTTGTTTCTGTTGTCTAATTCTAAGGAATTCTGGTAATGAGCCTTATAAGCAAGGACTATTTTCTTCTGCGGCATGGGTGTTCTAAGGCTCTCTAACCAATAAAATCCAACAATCACCACGTGTATCTGTTTACATGAGGTACTGAACGTTCATTGAATAAACTTTAGTATGCCGGGGTAGCCTAAACCTTTGGTACAGTCACTGTCGAGTTTGAACGAGTTGTAGTGTAATGTAAATTCAACTCATCAATGTATATTTACAACTTTTAAAATTAAAAAAAATAAAAGAAACAAACAGGCTGAGGTTCCGTAAACGCACTTTCAAAGGATGTGAAATCTAAAAATGAAAGTGAAAATTTCAAAATATAAAAACAAAATAAGGAACTTATATAGGTGAAAAGCCACAAACAGGGTATTTAAACTAAACAAATGGTAAACAAAGGGTCAGTCATTTTGACAGTCGGTCCGTCAGTCAGAACAACATAGTCAACCACTAGAAAATGAAATGAAATTTTTGAGTTTTACGTCCCACAGTTATGTCGTTTAGGCTAAAGGAGACGGCGGTGATGAGTAATGAATGAAATGGTGGAATGAAGAAAGTGGGAGGAAACGGGAGAGCCCCGAGGAAACCCACGCACATGGTGTTTGTCCATCACAAAGTCCACTTGGCGAGAGCAGAGTTTGAACCCGGGACCCCAAGCACCAGAGGTGAACGCTCTACCACTGAGCAGTCAACCACTAGAATTGGAACCTTGGCAGTATGGACCTCAGCCTATACCATCAAACCTTCCTGTAAGTACTTTATTAATTATGCTAAGAAGCAACACATAAAAAGTTCGTGCATGGAGGTCTTCCTCCATGACAGGCATAAATTGTTAAAATTTATAATTTCTATATCTATTACTTTGTAACCTTTTTCTCTATGTACTTGTTTCAATAATAATCAAAATTCATCTAAAGTAATATTGTCTTTCTACCGAGGATAAACAATAAGCAATATCCTATAATCATTTATTTAGATTAGCAACAATCTCTCTATTTTAAAGTTACGAAACAGTAGCATGGTAGTTGGCTTCCAGAGGCAGACGAGAGGCGACGCATTAAGAGTGTCTGTCGCGCGCTAACATTAAGGTTTGTTCTAAGCTGAAAAAAAAAAAACAAAAAAAAAACAAAAAAAAACAAAAATGCCAAAGAAACTCAAGAAATGTCAAAATCAGTGTATGGCGATGAATCTGCCTATTCCCACCATTTCGACACTCTATCTAGTAATTTTCCGTCTCTTTTGCCCAATGCTCATGCTTCTGCCTCGTGAAATACATTACTCTTCCTACATGAAACTCGGCGTGGAAGTTCCGGGTTAAATTCACGATGGACCTAATGTGGTTTGGTTCTCACGTTAAACTTTAGGTCTACATTTTGCACATCTTCCACGTTAAACTAGGTACAGTATGTTTCAAATAAATGGAGCGTAACTCCAAACAAACATGACGAATATAAATTTAAGTATAGCTAGAATCGATAATCAACTGTTTGTAATGGTATTATAAGTGTTAACTATTTTCATACTAATAATGAACACTTACTCACTGAGCATTCTGTAATAGTCGAACTTATTGCAATGCTAAGAGTCAGATGGATCAATTTCACTGTTCGTTCATTCTGTTGTTCGTAGCTTCTTACTTAAAAAAAAAAAAAAAAAGTAACCCAGTTATTTAATAAAGATTTATTATTATATTTTTAAAATGTTGATTAAGTTAAGAATGTTCACTGTAAGTATCCTACAATTTTAATCTCTGTGAAGTAACAGCTGAAATATAGAGATAGGTGGTTTACTTTAGCTGTATCTGTTTCATCTGTTTGCTGTGTGCTACGAGATGAAGATGAGTAAACATACAGTATAACCAGGGCCGTGCCAAAAGGGGGGCGAGCGGGGCGACGACCCCGGGCGCCGAAGGAAGGGGGACGAAAAATGCGGAAGAGAAAAAAGATAGGAAAATTGCTTGGAATATATATATGGGGGCGCCGTCGTATACTCTCGCCCCGGCCGCTGATTTTCCACGGCACGGCCCTGAGTATAACTCTAATTATCCGATCGGTATCAGGAAATAAATGGAACTATTCATGAAAGGAAACTGACGCGGAAACTGAGCTAACCATAAGAAAGAAATATCAACTGAAGACATGGTGAAAACATATCACAGTTAAAATTCTTGGCTGCTCCGAGTGCAAATGCAGATGACCAAAATCAGACTTAAACTAGGGATGGGCAAAAACCGGTTTTTATAAAAAGCGGAAACCAGTTTTTAGAAAACCGAAATCCGAAAGACCGACATTTCGGTTTTCTAAAAAAACCGGTTCGGTTTTTAACCAGAAACCGGTTTAGGTTTTCTAAAAAAACTTTCGGTTTTCACCGAAAATGGTTTCGGTGAAAACTGTTTTGGAAAACAAAACTATTTCTGTGGAAACGGAATCGGTTTCTGTAGAACAATGAAGTACTGTTCTGGTCAGAAATAGAACCAGTTTTGGAAAAACTGAAACCGGTTTCCGAGAAAACCGGAACCAGTTTTGAAGAAAACCCAACCGGATCGGGTAAAAATAAAACCGAACTTCGAGAAAACCGATAGCCGGTTTCGGTAATAACCAGTTTTATAGAAAATACTTTTTTTTTTTAATTTTCAAAAATCGGTTTCGGTTTTTCTAAAAAGCGATTTTTGTGTCCAGCGCTAACTTTAACCGATTGGACCGATTGCTTCGAGCTGGGCCCCGCGATAGAATGTAATCTACTCTCAGCTAGTCGAATACACACGAGAACACATAACAATAGTCTATACGGTTTTCTTGACAATTCCAGTTATCAACATCTGGAGAAATTAATTTTTCCAAGTGGGAACTGATCATAACTTACTTGAGATAATCAACAATTTGGCAATTTTGGCCATTGAATCTGAAATTAGCAGGAGTTTGAACTCATACAAAATTCTTATGTGTGGACGAAACATTTATATGGGGTCACCGGAATCTTAATCTGATCCTGTCCTCCAGATAGTTGAAGTTTCTTTGCACTCCGGAACTCTCCATAAGCTTTGGTTCATATAGTAGAAACTTTTCAAAAAAAAAAGTCCTGTAGATGGCAAGGTGTAACTATTTCAAAACTTATCATTAAAATCAGGAGGAAAAGTGAGAAACGCGGGGGACGTCTTCCTCCCACTTCCAGAAAAAATCTGTTGCGTCTCCCCGCTTTCTAAAAAAATCAATGGGCAAATATAAGCACGAAGGACGGCTTGACGTCATATCTCTCCTAGCTTTTCCAACACACTTTTACCTTTATACTGTAAAATACACAATTCACAATTGCTTAATGAAAATTCGGATTTTCCCTTTTTGGTTTCAGATATTGTGTGTCACTATACCCTATCATTCTGAACTTTCGCTGAGTTCAATAAACTGAAAATGATTAGTACACAAAAATAGAAAACCGAAGTTTTAACAATCAATAGCACACAATCAATAGCACACAAACAAACTGAAGGAGGTGATAATGGATATAAAATTTGGCAAAAGATGTTTATTGAACAGGGATCGAAAGCAGCACCATTTTATCGTCATAAGCGTTCGAAACTTGGTGAAGGTACTGATATAATGATGAATATCTCGTGAGCGCGGGAAGATATCGATGTCGGGTCAAAAGATTACACAGAAAGTCGACCATAACAAGTATTTTATTTTGTTTTCAGTATTTAAAACAATGTAATTTCAGTAAAGTGAAGAATTACAGATAACATTTTATATGTATAACAGTTGGAGAGCAAAAGATAATCACCCTTTTATTAGGGCGCGCCTGTGATTCTGTTGCTTGAATTTAGTCCTTTTCTCCGAGTTGTCCTTGGGGTTTGTCCTTTTGAATTTTGTAGTGCATTCGTAAAATAATCTGTTTAGTAATTCTTAAAAAAGTCTGTAAGAAGAATAACTACATCTTCAAATTTTATCATAAATATTAGATGTTATTCTACTTTTCTTCTCCGAAAAATGACTAGGATACAGTTCTGTTATTAGTAATGTTATTTACATCTACTTTCGTAAAGAGAATGTGATTCTTTTTAAATACCTGCAGGGAAATGGAAAATTGAGTGACTCAGTTGTAAGAAAGCCGTTTGACATTGTAACTGAAACAAACAAAGTTAATTCGGTCTAATATCAAGTTGTTTCACATCAAGATTTTATTCAGTTTTCCAGTAATTCATGTCTAACATACTAAAACTCACAGTATGTAAAAGATGCCGCACAAGGTGACCCGTGAGAAAGAATCTTAATGTTGTACATCACAACTCCTTTACCGGCATCACCTTATCAGCTGATTTGCCTTATAGGCCTATACATAATTCTGTACTATATGCAGTAATAACATATATACTTCTATTTTCATATTTATATTGTCCATGTAAATAGCAGCAATACAAAATATCAATATCACGAATTGAAATACTCTATGCTTTTCGTAGAGTTTTAATCAAATCAAAAGGTCAGATAATCGGGGATAAGGGCAGTCTTAAGCATCCTCTTCCATTGTTTGCTTAATATGGCCAAACACGTCTTGAAGATGTGAACTGTGGCACCTTTTACTTACTACGAGAATTAGTATGTTGGAGTTGAACTACTGGAAAACAAAAATAATATTTAGTTGTGAAACGACTAGATATTAGACCGAATTAAGTTTGTTTTATGTTTGTTCCAGTTACAATATAAAACGGCTTTCTTGCAAGTGAATCAATCAATTTTCCATCTCATTGCAGATATTAAAGGAAAAAAAAAAAGCATCCAAAGTAGATGTGAATAACACTGCTAATAATAGAATTGTGTCTAGTCATTTTTCCGAGAACAACATGTGGAACAACATCTAACATTTATGATGAAACTTGAAGATATAGTTATTCTTCTTACAGAATCTGTTACAGTTACTAAAGAAAAATTCTCTTGAAGAAATCCCTCCCTGGACATATTTCCCGTCCCGAAAGATTAGGCAGAACGGGAATTCCCGTTCTGCCTAAAGACAAGATCATTAAAAAAATATTTTCTACAAAGTGCTAGAGTGCCTTTAGGCAGAACGAGAAGACATCGATGTGTCCATGTGTCTTCTGAAGGCTTTTCTTTTTTTTTCCCCTCACATTCTGATCCCATCAATTCTTTCATTACAACTTCTGATCATTAATCCTTCGTTTCCTTTAACCTAATTTTGGAACGTAAAACTAAAAAATTAATTTGATATGTGCTCGTATGTTTCTATTTATCACCTTGATGAATCTCACCGTATATTTACCCATCTCTGTGAATGCACTCTTTCTTTTAATTGGAAAATTTAACCTTTCTCGACATCGTCTATGTGCGAAACTTCAATGAATAAAAGCAACCTTCCCTTAGACCTAGGTTTCTTAATCTCTGGTACGCGTACCACTGGTGGTACGCGAACAGCTATTGGTGGTATGTACGACTTATGATGATTGAACAATTAATATACTTTGGTGGTACGCCGGTGGAAATGGTTGAGAACCCCTGCATTAGACTATGTTTATTGTAATACACATTGTTTATAATAACCAATCGAATGGAAATTCATTTATCACTCTGTTGAAAGGAGAGCAAAATCTTTAACTGGCTGGGTTTGAACCAGTAGCATCATTTCATATTTTGCCAGGAGAGGAAGGGGGAGGAGGCAAGATTGTCCAATGACATAAGAGTTTTCATGATTGTTATTAACACATACATTGGTATAAAATTTATTTAAAAATGGTGTGATTATTAAACTCAGGGGGACAATCCCTCCCGCTCTCCTCAAATGAACAATCCTGGTTTGGATAGTATCTAATGGTTTGAAAACAAATAAGTAATACCACAAGCCTTTAGGCAGTGGTTCTCAAGGGTATGTCGCGAGATTTTTCGTGTGCCGCTAAACATTCGAGGCAATGTGACAGTGAAAGTGAATATTGTATATTTTAGGTGTGTGTTGGTTTCAAAATCAGGACTGTTCATCTTTCGTACGCGTTTGACAACTACTCCTTAGAGAATGCGACCTAGATACTTGTTCAGATAACGCCAAGATTTATCCATATTTTGACAGCATTGTTCTTTAAACCTGGGTCCAACTTTTTGGTCATTTTGTACATTGCAAATAACTCATATATTAGTGTAAAACCCAGTGTTAAGTTTTGAATATACTTAAGTGTAGCGTACAAACTTTATGCCTCTTCTTTTCACAACTTTTCTGCTTGGACTTGATTCTCCTGTGCTCTGAGCACCCTACTTAACAGAAACCATTTTCAATAGCTATGAATTTCTTTTCTTCAGAAAATTAATGCCAAAAATTAGTATAAGGCAGTCGTGCTATATTAAGAATTTCTCCAACTTTCTCTCTCCCCCTTCCCTTCATTTAGTTTCTAGCTATCTGTTCTCCTTTTGCACTCCATTTCAATTTTTTTTTTAACAAAATCAATCAGAAAGGAAAGGTTAGTGTAGGCTTTATGTACCCTATCGACACAATCCATTCGACGTTGTCCAAACTTTACGTAACGGTAGACCTTCACGAGTGTCTACTGTGACGAGTGTCTACCGTGAACGGTGACGAGTGGAGTACGTTTTTGATAATTACAGAATGGTGCGCAGACTTTTGGTTCCCGAGGTGTGGGTTTCCAAAATTGGGTTTAGACTTGGTGGTGGGGGAGGGGAAGTCTAATTCCTATTTAGAACCCGCCCCCCCCAAAATGCATGGAGCAAATCTGTTAGAGGAAGTAAACGATTAGCATTGATTAGGTACTGTATGTTATAAATATAGTGAAAAATTATAACAAGGATGTTATAAAATATAGGATCTACCCATATGTATCTTCATCGTATTACCTCAATGAAGCCCCAAAAATAACCGAGCATCCGCACAACAACCGAGTCTGATTGCCTAATTTCGTTTCCACCATGAATGTTGGCTCAAAACATTGCAATCCTATTGGCGCGGAGCGGGCAGAGTGGGAGTGACGAAACTGTGACGTATGGCTTCACGATTTTGTTGTATAGGCAGATCCTCAATTTTATAACATCCTTGATTTATAATAAAAATTTGCAATCTAAGTGCTGATCATTGTTGCAAGATCTAAATTTCATTTAAAAAAATAATAAGATAAAATCTGACCAAAAACAATTATCAGACAGTAATATGGCTGAAGAAGGCAATGAACATTACCGAAGTTGCAACACTGATGAATAATATTAAGTACTTACTTGGTCAGATATTATTTTAAACTTCCCAACTATGTTATGCATAAGTATCTGATTTCTTATAAAATGGCTATCTCCGTCTGTCTGTCTGTCTGTCGACAGTTATCAGAGCAAAAACTATCAGAACGGTGGAGAAGCTATTTTCTTTTAAATCGATTCATCGTGCCAAAAATAGGTTCCATATACTTTATGAACTCTTCATTTAAAACCTTAAGAGTTAAAAAAAAAAATAATTATTTCAGGTTTTAACGTCGATCGCCACAGAGCCAAAAATGGTAATAAATAGTCAGTCGTTTTTCTGGAATCAGTTGACCGTTTCTTGATATGGATTCAGTGCTGCAAGAATATGCTCCATCCCCGACTTTCCTCTTGAGCAACCGGAAGTTGCCATATCTTATTTGAATATCAATCTTCATATAGCGGAAACCATAATCATATAGCGGAGACAGCAAGAAGTGGTTTATATATATGGTTTCGGCGTATCTCAAAGTAAGTTCCACGATAAGAAATAACAGGACATGCCTTTTTCACATGGCTTCAGCGTCCCAAGAGTAAGTTCCACGATAAGAGATAGCAAGAAATGGCTTTTTTGATATGGCTTCAGTGTTCCGAGTGTAAGTTCCACCTCTGGTCCTACCCACTGCAAATTATAATACATCTACTACACCTACCTTCAGCATAGAGTTCGCATTGTTTGCAAGTATATAGTTTCACAGTGTGAAACGAAACTCACTTCTTTAATTAAAGATTTGCTATTGTGAAAAGTCATTGAAGGACGATTTTTTCGCTATCGGGAAGTTTACTAGTCTTTGTCATACCTTTTCCTGTTCATAGAATAGTTTCTAAGTGATATTATTATTATTATTATTATTATTATTATTATTATTATTATTATTATTATTATTATTATTATTATTATTATTATTATTAAATGTTTCACGGTGCTTCCTCACTTAACCTGGTTTACGAAAGATGTCAGCAACCTTATAAGATCCTTGCTCTACTGACAATTCATGAGAATCTTGTCACATCCTAAACTAACCATGTCGCAAACGGAAATCAAGACACAAGCACTACTAATGTAGATATGACAAATATACGCGAATCAGATCACACATCACTATTCGCAGCCAAAAACTCAGTGGACCACAACCGTCACAGATGTAGTCATCATCACTTCTCACATGTTCTTCTCATAACTTTTTCTTGTTCTTTTCTTTTTTTAATCCTTCTTCTCCGCCTATACATTTAATGCCAATTCTTCCTTACATTCCTGCTGCCAGGTTGTTAATATGAAGACACCCGCCCAGCCTTAGGCCGTATCTCAGTAGGTTTGCCGGTCAAAGCACCTATCGGCTAACTATTCATGTGTCTTCTATATATGTATTAAACGTGTGTATATTAGAGGAACCTTGGCTTGGGGCCTGGTTTTCCAAAACCAGATCAAAACATTATTTAAAAGAAATTAATGCGAAACAAAAAAAGGTAGAAAATAAAATTGTATCCAGATCAACGGGATGTGGGTTACACCCTGCTGTGCTCAATTGAAATTAACCTGTTTGACTTCATTTTTTATTTATTTATTTATTATTCTTTCCGCATTAAAGCTAACAAAGAACACTCTACACATTATTTCTTATCCTTTCGTTATGAACTTGAACGTTAAATTAATTTATCTTTTCCTCCATAATAGAGGCCTCTGTACAGTTAAATTTCCTTTATATAATTATTGCTGAGTAATGGTTAACTAATTTCTAAAATAACTAGTCTAGTTTTAATAATAACATACTTAATTTTGAGCTAATACATTAGTAAAATAATATTCTTAGGGAATAATATAACGAATTTATTTTAATTCTCATTCCTACTAAAAAATTGTTGATTGTAGAAAGTAAATACAATTAATTTGTGTCATCGTGAAGTGTTAACCTTCCTTTTTTATTAACGCATTATAATAAAATATTTGGGTAATGATCAACAAGTAGAGAGAGAAATACGGGAGAATAAGATGGCTAATCTCAATGCTGCGTCCCTTCATTACTTTAATACCAGGAACAGTCAAAAAGTTCCCAGAATAATGAGTAGTTTTGGTGTTTGTGATGTAATCATAATGAATGTTTTGAATGTACAGTCCTTAGGTTGCCTAATCATGAATTTGACAAGTATGAAAAGGATTATAACAGACACAGTATACTGACTAAAATCTGTTCTCCGGACAGCGGTATATTGTACAAATATGCGGAATCCTCTTGCTTACTACGGAAATCAGTACGGAGCATAGTATCCGTATGCTACATACGCACTGTCCTTAGATGTTACATCATACCGTTGCATGATGTCTGATATCTAAAAGTCTTCCTTATATCACATACATATATGTATGTTACCTTAATCAGCTGTATGTTATATACGTCCATTTGTATATGAGATCCTGACCGCCTATGTTGTTTCATACGGAAAGTACGTACAGATAGAACACTTTTACAGAAAGTATTATAAAGTATGTGTTTTCAGTTATACGTTTGCTGTACGTTAAGTTCAAAAACTACAGGATTTACAAATGTAACATACGATTTTATGTACACCATATACAGTACATTTTTTTTCTCAGTGTACGATTAGTATAGCTGAACGGAGATGTGTGTGGTGATCAGTTTGGAGCAATGTTGCAGTTCGAGCAACACGCAAACATTAAGTTCATGAGCAAAGTGGGGAAATCTACTTCAGAGACTTTTAATAAACTTAAAATCAGTTTAGGACCATTGTATTTTTGGCTCTTCCCAAAGATAAAATTGGGCCTCAAAGGTACCCGTTTCGCCATCGAGGAAGAGATCGAAACCCACACGACGGTTGAATTTCGGAAGATACTAATAAAAAAAAATAAAAATAAAAAAACTTTCATCGGTTGAGTTGAGTTTATTTTGAGTATATGAGACGTGGATCTACTGATTAACGTCGAATCCAAACCACATGAGCTCCTGCCGGGAATCGAACCCTGATATCCCACGCCAAAGGCGCGTACGCTAACCGCTTACCCACGAAGAATCTCGACTTTCATCTTTGTTTCCAATACTGACAGGAGTGGTGGAGCAAGCGTGTGTTCCCAAGGTACCAAACTTTGAAAGCGATTAAATAAATGAGTGGTAATAAAGAGCTAGAACAGAATTCCAGGAAGTTTTTGACTGCTCCTCGTATATAATATCTGTATTTTTGAAGTACTTACAGGCAGGGACGCGCTGCAGGATTTTTTCCAGGGAGGTTAAAAGACCAACATATAAAGACAGTCTCGAATACACACACACTCCACGCATGCACATAATTCATGATATGAAACAACGCATATATCCGCAGATTCCGCACTAAATACAGTAAGAAAACTATAGTGCTATAGTATTTCATCATAAATATATTAGTACTATAATATCGTCGCATGAGAATCAGAAGATCGTACCTCCAAAGGTGCGGTTTTCGTTTTCTTCATGTTTGGGCATAATTTTGAAAGCCCCACTTGGTGTAAATGGAACGTAACGCCAAGGGCGCCGCTTTCTCTGTAAATTTGGGGGGGGGCATTCAGATGCAGAGGTTATAGATATGAGGATTTTAAGACGAATTGCATTCAAATTATGCCAAATATTGCATATTCATAAATACAATAGGTGGCCCACATGAGCTTTGGGGGTCCCGGGCCCCCCGGCCCCCCAGGATGGGCGTCCTTGCGTAACACCATCTGTTCTGTTTGTCGATCATCTGTTGTAATGTAGCTCAATTATAATCTTATTAAAAACACATGTTTCTAAGAAAATAATATTTTTGTTCACTTACCTGTAAACCTACGAAAATGGAGTTACGTTCCTCTTGTTCTCATGCGACGATATGTAATAGCAAATTAGTATATTTTGACTTGTATTTCCAAAAACATAATACCGTTTGGAAATCCAGGGCGGGTCCCCGCTGCGGGCAGCCATGCACAAGGGCGCCGATTTCTCTGTAAATTTTGGGGGGTCCATTCAGATGCAGAAGGTATATATATGAAGATTTTAAGACAAAATGCACTCAAATTATGCCAAATATTGTACACTCATAAATACAATAGGGGGCCCACATGAGCTTTGGGGGGTCCCGGGCCCCCTTGGCCTCCCTCCAGGATCGGCGCCCTTGGCCATGCGTACAGAATTCAACGACGCAGAGAGACGTAAAATATTCTGTTTTACTTCGATTTTCGGTAAATCGGCTCTTACAGTAAGACCGCGTCAACTTGTAATTACGTAATGAATCTGAAAAACTACAATATAGCTGTGTGTCAAATAAAATTTATATGTTTTCACACGTTTATTCTTTATATTCGAGTAAATATGAGGATCACGGGGCTCAGTGTAGAGCGCTCAATTCTGCTGTGAGGGGTTTCTAGTTCAATTCCAAACCATGTGAGTTTATGGTGGACAATTCATGTCCATGGATCTTCTCGGGACTGCCTCATTCTCTCCTGCATTCTCATTCCACCAATTGTTTCATAACCCTTCACTTTTTTTTTAATCTGTCGTCTCCTTTAGCCTAAAAGACATAAGCGTGCGAGGTAAAGCTTAAAGAATTAAATTTCATTTTCATTTTCGGAGTAAACTCTGTTGAATCTTGCGTATTATCTTATACCTATTTTTGTTGCCTTTTAAGTCCATTTCGATTAAGGCTTTGCATCTCTTTTCCATGGCCTTCTGTATCCTTTTTTAACACGTTCAAAAAGAACCTTGGAGGATATATCGAGATTAACAACCACTTCGAGTTCTGCTTTGATTAATTCACAGTACACTGGATAACAAATTTTGACCAACTTTATGTTTATCTTATTTCTTTTCTTTTTTAAATATCGTTGGATGGTACGAATAACGTGTATAACATTAGTTTTCCCGAAATGTCAAAAATCGCCTTAAAATTCGTCTTTTATCCTTGGAAATCGGGTAATTTGTCGAATTTTTCCTCCATTTTTCGTTAAAGGGTAATAACTAAGAAACCATTTGCCCTAACCTAACCGGTTATGCCTTGCTTTTTAAGCAAAGGAACAGGCTTTTAAACTGTGTAAGTTTATTTGCAATATTACATGCGAAAGAAAATTTATTCAACAAATTTTGAGAAAATTCTTATTTTTTTTTTCAAAATTAAGTATTATTTTATTTCTGGAGTTGGCAACACTGTTTGTACAGTTAGTCCAATTAAATCAGGTATTTTTTGATCAGCAAATTATAGTTTTAAATTGGCATTCACGAGACGATACAAAATGCTGGGGATAAAATCAGAAACTTGGTTATGAAATCAACTGAAACTTGACAAAGAAAAATGAAAAAGTCATTTTTCGTTTTTGTGTAATAGTTCCTAACCTCCATTTTCAACTAAAATGTATTACATTTCTAACACTTTTCGTACGCAGAAGAAGTGAATATTAAATGGCTAGTCTATATAAGCCGCAGTTTTGGTCCGGTTTTGATTTTTATCGAGAAATTTAGAGCTAATTGCTATCTTACAATATGCTTCACTGAAGAAATTATGCAGAATTAACTTATTCACTATGGAGTACGAACACAGCGTACAAAATAAAAAAAAACTTATCAAAAATATATCCACTTTCACTACAAGCACATAATGCAGAACATTTTTAAAATGAGCACGCTTGCTTTGTCGCATGTGCGAAGCTGATTTGTCATCAGAAATCAATGCAATCTCCCATCATCGCGGTGTCCCAACGCCCTTGGTATCTTCTTTCCATTTGTTGAATGTCTTGATGAAAGCGTTCACCATGTTCTTCACTCACATCTGCTAAATTTGGACGGAAAAGATCAAGATGGGAAAACAAACAATGCAACAACCAAAATTGCGATATAGGTCAATCAAAGAATCTATTAACTCCCTATAATTTTTCACTCCTATTTTTACCAAGAAAACCTTGCACTATCGCCCTAAAAGCTTCCCAAGCACTTCTTTCTTCTCGAGTCATTCTATTCTGAAGTTCTTCAGACTCAAGCATCACACATATCTGTGGGCCAGTAAATATGCAGCTGTGATTTTAGCGTCAGTTATTCTTGGAAACATTTGTCTTATGTAAGAAAGGGCTGCATAATGTGGATCTAATGCTCTAACAAACTGTTTTACAAGTTCTATGGACCCATAAAATTATGTGAGTGGTGGCAGTAAGATTTTTCTCTTTCAACTAAAGATTCATGTATGACATTGTGAGTGCCAAGAAGTAAATGTTTCCTTTCTGGCCACACCTTGAGTGTACAATTATGGTCAGTAGCTCTGCTATCCCAAAGGCAAAGAAAACACGAATATTTAGTATTGCCACTCTGTATACCTAGAAAAAAACGGATTATGTTTAAATCTCTACAAATAGCCTTTTTATATTTTTGGTACTCGATATATTCCAACAATAATTTCACGTTTTCGTAGTCTTCCTTCATGTGGACTGAATGTGCAACTGGTACAGAAGGATTCACATTTCCATCATGCAGAAGAACTGCCTTCAAACTTCTAGATGAACTGTCTATGAAAAGACGACACTCCTCTGGCTGATGTGGGAAACCGATAGCTTCAAATGAACCACTAACGTCATGACAATAACACAAACTTCCTTCCATTTTGAAGAATTGGGAAAAAGTCTTACGCCTTTTCCTATATTTTGATATTTTACATGTTGGAAGGAGAAAATTCCACTCATTTAAACATGAAGCAAGAAGTTTTGCCGTTGATTTGGGAAGATCTAAATCTCTTATCAAGTCATCAAGTTCTTGCTGATTAAACAAATGTGATTCCTTTTTCCTGGTTTCATGCGAAAAAATAATATCAAGATCGGAAGATCCCTCTGGCTCTCCTTCCGATGACAATATCTCTCGTGGTTTGGGCACAGGAAGTTCGTCACTGTGTGGAACTGGAGCAATAGATGAAGGTAAACTGGGATATTCTATTTTTCTCCTATTCTTTCTGTTTTTATAGTGTGTCACGTCAACTGAACAGAAGTAGCAGTCATTATAATGATTAGTAGGCTCCCTCCAAATTCGAGGAATAGTAAATGACATATACTTTCTGGTTCCCCGTAACCAACCTTCTAATGTAGAGCGGCAACTTACGCAACACACATGCGGAGCCCAATGTTTGTCTTGATCACCTACGGACACTCGAAAGAAAGCTTCATATGCAACACAGAACTTTGTTCCAAACACAATGTTATATTTAAGTTGTTTGAGGCTTATGTATTATCCACAAACATAACAAAATGAATCTACTGACATTTTATCTTCCACACAGCACCTAGTGAAATTAAATCAAATGCCACTGATATAATATAGATACCACTATAGTTTCTCAATACTGTATGCAACTAGCTTTTTTTTTTGTAGGTGAGTAGCCGTTCCGGCTAGAACCCTGTTAGAGGGTTATGCCCTCTGTTAGGGAACTGAAGTATGGGAATAGTAGATGTGGGTGACTGAGAGGGTAAGCAACTTGCTATCCAAGTGGAGTCATATAGAAATTTACTGACTTAAGTAAAAGTTAATATTTTTTGTAAAAGTAAGGGGAAAAATAAGAAATTATATTTTTCTAGACAGTTATTTTCATTCAAAATAAATGCTGTATTCAAATTTTGTAATCACAGAACACATATGTTACGAAACGAAACTTGCTAATTAATCCATAAGAGTTTGTTCTGTGTTGCCATCTATGGACAGCTGAAGTAAAGGCTGAAATTCTTTCTCTAAAATGGCGTTCTTGAACAAAGACGATTTTGTAAAATTCCTTCGAAACAATCGACATTTGAGGAAAACTAATACCAGATTCGTAATTAGCACGTCAAAATCATTCGGTAAATGTAAAGACATTAAGATAAACAATTTCTTGTTGAGCAGTGCAGTAGCTTCTCTTCATGACATCAGTACATCACGATTGATCGGAACTGCCATATGATCAAGACGGTGTTGACAGCCGAAGGCTAATATGCTAGTTGAGGTGTGGCTTAGACAGGAGATAGAAACGCAAGCTGCATGCATTGCGTTTTTTTAATAGTATATGAGAAATTAGATCCTCTAATTTTTTCCTCTAATTTTATTTTATTTTATTTTTAAGTTAGGTGTCTCTTTTAGTAGCGAAGTTATACGAGACGAGGACCTACAGCTTAACGTGCGATCCGAATCACATGAACACCCGCTGGGGAATTGAACCCGGGGCTCCATGTGCGTGGGTTTTCTCGGAGTTTTCCCATTTCCTTTCACTTTCTTCATTCCACCATTTCCTTCACTTATCATCATCGTCTCTTTTAGCCTTGCCGGCATAACTGTAGGACGTTAAACTTAAAGATTTCATTTCATTTCAGATTTCATATTTTTACTAATCTAGGTTAGTAGTTTACGAATATATATACTATGTTTAGATAACCGATAGTTGGAAGAGAATGTTTACTTGTGAGATTATGTAGTACTTTAGATGCCGAACTTTCTCGCCCACCATTGCAATCTGTTTGAGTATTTAGAATAAATATCATTCCTAATAGAAATAAGAGTATATTTCCAATTTTCATGACTCAAAAGTATTGGAAATCTTGAAATATGCGAGAAGAACATGGTTCGTCAAGTAGAAGAATGACGCGCTTGGAGGATAAAGGTGGTATGTAACAAATTGAATATGATGGTAAAATTGACTATCACAACTTTGCCCGTTAACATACCATCTTCATCGTTTCTAAATATCTGCACTAGGACGAGGACTCACCAAATAATGTGGTAAGTAGCATGAGTAGCACATAACATGTGCATGAACAGCCAGAATGCAACATTTTAAAAATGTAACATAACACCTTTATCTTCCAAGCGCTTGTGGATGAATAGTTAACGTCGTGACTTCATAACCGAAAGATTGTTGGTTCGAAACGCCTGTCCGAAAACTTTGAATCTTTAAATTCTCCATATGTTAACATCTTTCTTTCGCAATGTAATCATCTGATGCTTTAAAAAAAAAAAAAAAAAAAAAAAAAAAAAAAAAAAAAAAAAAAAAGAGTTCTCCACCTTAATTTGACATGTGCAGGTGTGACGATCGCATGTCCGACTGAGAAACTTTGATTCTTATGCCTCACAAAAATTTCTCAGAATATGGATACTGTCCGATCATTTATTTCTCCAATTCTAAGCTTGAATACGCGAAGGCACCCCTCTCCGTCCCCATATTTGAATTTCTATTCCTCTCACAATGTCGTCTGTCACGAACTCTCACGACCTGGGATCAAACGTCCGACTCTTGAAACCAGATGTAAACTTCTACCAATGGCCATTGTGACTCTATAAGTTTGTTTTTTTAGAAAGCTGCGTATATTTAGGCAGTTCAAACAGGAAACATATACAAAAGTCAGTAAAAATAGGTGCTTTCGTTTCGGAAGTTTCGATCTCCAAGACGCTTCTCGCAGTGAGCGACCAATCACAGGACATTCTCGCAAAAGTTGAGCAAGACTGGCGCGTAGTCATGACATTGCCAATGACCTAATAATGTTAAATCATCATTCGGATAAAGCTGACTGAAGTGTTTACCCCTGGTTATATGCAACCCACCTTACTTTGTTGAATTACTGGTTACAGTATATTTTGGGATAGGTTTTCTCATTAGGCGCTGCAGAAATTATTAGATTTTTTAAAAAATTAATTAATTAGTTATTATTTTTCTCAATATTTTTATATGTATGAACATTCCTTGAGAATAACTTCTTCGATTAGTGGAAACCGCATAGAAATGTGACACACTTTTCTCGAGATAATTGCGTACAGCCATACATACAAACATATAACCATGCACACATATAGGTCAAATTGAGAACCTCGATTTTTTATAAAGTCGGTGAAAATAGTATTTGAACTCCTACTCCCTTAGGATACGCATAGGGGATGAATTTTGACTTGGACGGCATCAAAAGTGTCACTACACATCTCAGCGATCCCAAAAACTATGTATTGGACACTAATATAAGTCGTTTTCGTATCTTCTTTCCACCCACACTTCCATGCTAATGAGACATAAATTTGAACTTAAACCCATCTGGAGTGTCACTATTCATCTCACAGACACCAAAACTATGGATTGGACATTAATAGCAGTGGTTTTCAATTGTTATTTTTTACAAGTCATTTTCCTCCCCCCTTCTTCGCTCTTGCCGAAAATGTGCTAAAAATCTACAATAGGCCAGGGTGCATTCATGTATAAAAATCATGATAAATAATCTACCGATCTAGAAGGAGTTAGCCGTGAAATATCATTACATTCAATTTTATTTATAAGGATAGGCAAACCGAAAAAAAAAATAGTCAATATACTATTTTGTTTGCTGCAATTCCTCGTCCTGTTAAAAATCTGAAAGATTAAGGTTCTGAAAGATTATATTCAAAGCAATGTTGAATTTTTTGACAATATCTGTGTATACTGTTCTTCGTTACCTTCTGTTTAATGTAAATCTTCATTGTTCAACAGAACGAGTTTTTTGCTTCACGTAATATAGGAAGTGTTTCTTAACAGAATTACTCCACGTTTTTGCTTTTGATTTTTTTCTTTTTGTGTGTGTGTAAAGAGCATAACTGTCTTTCATAATGATTATAATGGGAAAGGCAGTTACAGAGAAGCAGATAAGCATCTACACTCAGTTTTATACATATTTCTCCCTAAGTACACTCAATGTATCTCCAAATCCAAAGGAACTGTTATGGGCAGAAGTATTATTTTCCGTTAAATGATTCTATACGGAAATACATTTCATTAAATTTGATCATGCTTAATTATTTAGCAACCTTCCAAATATTTGTACATCACACAGTTATAATTTCAACTGGAATTCTCAAGAGAGTGGAGGAGTGAATAGAGGTAGAATATATTACACATATACAGGGTGTTTCAAAACAACACCAACAAATTTTGGAAGGTGATTCCTGACACCAAGATAAGACAAAAAAAAAAAAAAATAGAGACCAACCTGGGTGCAGAAATCCGTCATTTGGGAGTTATAGGGTGCCAAAAACAAGAAAATAGACTGTCAGAATAGCTAACCATTCGGTTCGAATCTGAACTTCCCGATTAAGAAAAATGTACCCTCTATCCTTTGCTTCATAAGGAAGACAAGTATTTTGTGTGTTGGTTTAGTGCCTAGCACATACACTTTTCTTCTCAGAATTCCGGCTTCAGTTCCCGCTGAAGGAGCTATGATTTTTAATAGTATTACGGTCCAAAACTGTAGATGCAAGTCTCATATAGCCGTCGCTACCGTTAAGCGGCATTAAATTCCACTCAACCAATTAAGATAACAAATATGATAAAACTAAAGAAGATCTGATCGACAAAGAAATCTTTGAAATATAAAGTTTTCAACATTAAATCTAGGGGGGACATTTCGAACTGTCCGAGATATGACGTAGCAGAGGATTTTTATGATCAGAGGCAGGGGGAGAGAGAGAGAGAGAGAGAGAGAGAGAGAGAGAGAGAGAACAAGTTGAATAAAGAAGAGGTGGCGACGAATTGGTGTGCAATGTAGTAAAACAAGTGTTGGCAGCGTTTGATTAGTCAAGGATACACGGATAGTGTATATGCAAAACGATCGACTACGCTTTATTTGCCTGTTATCACACTGTGCAGTAGATGTACTTTCTCCTCGCTCTCTATGTGTTTTACTGAGATTAAGAGCACGGAACCATAACGTCAAAGAGCATCAATTTAGATATGACTGATCTAGGGAATTCGAATTACGTTATTACATTTTTAGCAGATTCGTTTACTGCTGCTCACGAGAATAATTCGATAATTTAATCCCGTAACAGAGGGATTTTCGGGAAATTCCCTCAAAAATTTCCCTTTTTCAGATATTTTATTCCCCTAGCTCCTGTCCCCTTACATATAGTAACATAGAAATTATACCTAAGTATATCTTGATTTATATTTAATAAACCCTAAAAGTTTCGTAAAAATCGCTTTGTTCTTTCTAGAGAAATAAATATATTGGTATGTATACTGTGTGCACTGTTTATTGCACCTGATAGTAATGCTTTCAGATCTCCTGAGTTGGGGTAAAAACGATTTGCTTTATTACTACAAACACAGACATAAAAATGAATATTTACAATAGTCAACAACAAAGCTGTCCTTTTACATAATGGAAATAAAAAAACCTTCTATACCACTTGCGCACTCAGTGAAGATTAAGGAATCCTATGACACCATGTCAACTTTGATAAATCTTATAAATTACAAGGTCCATTGTTGGCAAATATGTTGTGATCTCAAGGTAGTTGGTATTTTATTAGGACTGCAGTGCGGTTACACGAAGTACCAATGTTTTTTATGTTTATAGGATAGCCGAGCTGATGACAAACATTATGAAGTGAAGGAATGGGAACCTAGAGTGAATTACGTACCTGGAGAATGCAACGTCAAATACGCTCCTTTGGTAGATCCTAATAAGATATTACTACCGCTACTTCATATCAAGTTAGGACTTATGAAAAACTTTGTCAAAGCCATGGACACATCTGGTGAAGGTTTCAAGAGATAAGTTCCCTAACCTGAGTGATGCTAAGATTTCAGCGGGAGTGTTTATTGGTCCCCAAATTAGGAAATTAATGCTTGATGATAGCTTTGACAGCAAGTTAAACAGTGCAGAGCTAGCTGCCTGGACAGCATTTAAGTGTGTTGTGCGCAACTTTCTGGGCAATAACGAAGCTGAGAGTTACACAGAAATCGTACAGGACATGATACAGAAATACAAAGAGTTGGGTTGTAGGATGTCTTTAAAAATCCACTTTTTGCACTCCCACCTCAGCTTCTTTCCTGCTAACCTAGGTGCTCTCAGCGACGAACAGGGGGAAAGATTCCACCAAGATATAATGGCAATGGAGAAAAGGTACCAGGGACGATGGGATCCTTCAATGATGGGGGACTATTGTTGGGGTCTTGTTAGAGAATGCAACATTTCTTACAAAAGAAGGAAGTAGTGTACGTTTTTGTAACCCAATGGAAGTTTCATATATTGTGATATTTTTGATTGTCTTTTCATGAACTTTTGGTACATTTGTATTATTGTTTATTGTAAATTGTCACACTTGTAAATTATATTGTATTATATTTTATATATGTGTTTGTGGTAATAAAGCAAAACGTTTTACCTCAACTTAAGAGATCTGAAAGCATTACTATAAGGTGCAATAAACAGTACACACAGTATACATACAAACATATTTATTTCTCTAGAAAGAATCAAGCGATTATTACGAAACTTGGAGGATTTGTTAAATATGAATCAAAGTATACTTAGGTATAATTTCTATGTTAGTATATGCAAGGGGACAAGATCTTGGGGTGTAAAATAAGCGAAAAGGGAAATTTTTGAGGGATTTTCCCGAAAATCCCTCTGTTACGGGAAAATCGTACGTGATGGAGAAAAACCGAGTGCATATTCGAATTCAGCGCAAAAAGTTCCTTTAAGAACAGGTATTTCCTTTTATGTAACAAAACCTTTGTTAACTAGTGTAATCAAAGCTATACGAAAATTACCTTTCGCACCCTTAAGTTATTAGGAACCTTTACTCTTACACTTTTTTTCAATACTTCGACACATCTTCATCATTTTCTTGCTATAAAGACAGCAAGGAATAACGTTACTAGGTCTTTTTACGCAGCGTTTAAGCTCTTTGGGAAATGTGTGAAGCTCGTAATCCATCTATTGATTGTAGATAGATTACTTTCAATTATAGTTTGATGAATTATCCAACCATGATAATATATATATATATATATATATATATATATATATATATATATATATATATATATATATATATATATATATATTTTGTTTGTTTGTTTGTTTTTGAGATTTTAACTTAAATATTCACAAATTTTCTCAGGACACTTCAAAACATAATTACCCTTGTAAGATTGCTCTTATTGACAGAATGACATCAAAATTACTTTGAGCGTGCAGTGAACAGTCCTTTAGGTATGTACTGAATAAAAGTACCCACTCCTACACGTTTCCAGGACATTTCATTCATAACGAAGAATGTACTAACATGACTGACCTACGTGTCATTTGTCTTACGGCTGAACTCAATAGGTGCTAATAAAATATAGAGAGAAAAAATAAACCTGTCCCGTACAAATTTAACTATTGTTCTTTTTGATTAGCACGTCAAGGAAAAAAAAAACAATAGTGGATCCATTGCGTACAATGTGTAATTTGGTGTCACCTATACACCTATGAAAATAGCGGTATCCATTTTCATTCTTTCCAAAAGTGCAAATCATGGTCGTAACGACTTAAGCATGAATATTTGTATATTATTCAATAGACATACATGTATGCATATGTATATATATGTGTGCTAATAAGTAAAGGTAATATCTACAAGTGTCTTTGGTTCTCCGTATGAGTAGTTTCTTTGTGGAGATTATTTTCCCTGTTTGCCCCACTGCCAAGCAGAAGGTCGTGTAAAAGGTATGGGAACCGTTTCGTGAGCACATTTTCACCGTTAGAAGTTAGTGAGTGTCACTTATTGCTCAACACCCGTAAAACATGAAACAAAACGAAATAAAAAAGAAAGAAGAGCCAAGGAAAAAAGTATTCATAGTCAGCAAGAGATCTTCCCAGCTCAGTCGGCTTGAGGAAGAATGTGAACATATCGAGTTCTACGTAAACGAAAACCAGCTTCCCAATCTATCAATAAATAAAAAATCAGTTATTTATGCTCAAGGGCTCACTGGGCCATATTTCATTATGACAAAACAGAATTTATTAGCAAATTCATTATTTGGACGTGACTTTACGCTCCAATCGAGGTTAATATTGAAAGGTAAATAACTTACAAGACTCCCTAGTATAACTGCCTATCACGGGTTATCGCCGGACAAATAATTCCTGGTTGGTGATGTATGGTAGTTCCTATTTTCGTTATTTCTGGCTTTTATTCGGACCGGAGTTCGATACCTCCTAATTGAGTGGTCCCTAACCTGCAGGTCGTGAAGAACAAGCAAGGGGGCATAAGCTACTGACCAAAATAAACTATATTAGTAATTACAAATATTACGAATGTTCTATTAAAGAGGCTTTAAATTAAATACTGTAGAAACACAAAATAACTATTAAGTAAGAACGGTGGTTTAATTAAGAACAAAGATGGTAAACAATAATGCGGAAGTTCTGTTGGAAATAAATATTGGTAAGGTGGTAGTAGTAGTAGTGGTGGTAGTAGTAATGAATATTTGAGAATTCAATACAGCATTTAAAATCGCAGAAGGGGTCAGACAAAAAATACACGTATGACCATAGAACGGAAAGGACGGGAGTGTAAAGTATTCAGAGTTTATGAAGGGGGCGCTAAGTAAACAAGGTTGGGAACCACTCTCTTACTTGAAGTTCATCACAAATCGCCACATGTTGTTACGTCGACATCGAAAAATTCTGTGACCCTTCGGTACCGTGTCCCGTCTAATGCAGTTTGAACGTCCCATATTAATTAGATGAACGGATTTATTCAAACAACTCATATATACTATTATTAATTAGTTAAGGAAAGAAGAAAGTAAAATGCTTATTTGATACAAGTGTAGTTACATTCGCCCGAACTGGTTGTTAAAATTGTCCGTCCGTCCATCTGTCGACGGGTATCAGAGCAAAAAAGAAATTGAGATGTGTTTTTTTGCAATCGATTCAGCGTCCTAAAAATAGGTATCATTTTCTCCGTTTACTCTCTATCTAAGCTAAAAGTGGTTCAGATTAGTCATTTCCGGTATCAACGTTTATCGCGATAGATTAAAAACGGTAACAGGTAACAAGAAGCAGTTTTTGTAAACGATTCAGTGTCTCAAGACACCATAACATGACTATCTACAAGACTCTACCAAAACAGGAAGTGGTTCAAATGTATTATTACTTCCGGTTTCAACGTTTATTACCATAGAAAGGACAGGATAACATATAGCAAGATGTGGTGTTCTTGGAAACGATTCAGCGTCTCAAGACAACATATCATGACAATTCATAACACTCTGCCAAAACCGGAAGTGGTTCAAACTTGTTCTTACTTCCGGTTTCAACGTTCATCGTCATAGAACGAAAATGGCAATCGGTAGCGAGAAGCTGTTTCTGGTAAACAATTCATCGTCTCAAAACAACACATCATGATTATTCACAACACTCTACCGAAACCGGAAATGGTTTAAATTTACTATTACTTCCGATTTTAAAACTGATTTTCGTAGAACTGACACGGTAAACGGTATCAAGATGCAGCTTTCTGCAACCTATTTGGCGTCCAAAGAATAGGTTTCACTTTCTCCGTTGAAGCTCTATTCAAAGCGAAAGTAGTTAAAATTAATCATTTCTGGTTTCAGCGTTTATAGCCCCAAAACTTAGTAATAGATAGCGAGAAGTGTTCTTTGCAAACAATTGAGAGTCTCAAGACAACATAACATGATTATCTATAACACTGGATCAAAACTAGAAGTGGTTCAAATTTATTATTATTTCTGGTTTCGATCCTGATTTCCGTAGAGCACAAATAGTCAAAAATACCAAGCTGCATTTTGCAATCGATTCAGTGTCCCAAAATAGGTTCTATCTCCTCTCTTAGCCCTCTATTCAAACCGGAAGTGGTTGAAATAACCCATTTTTGGTTTTAACTTTTATAGCCATAGCACAAAAACATTAAAGGATACCAAGTAATGGCTTTTTGATATGGATTCAGCGTCCAAGAAACAGATTCTATTTTTGATATTATTACTGTATTACAATCAATACTTACAGATGCAGTACTTCATTGAATTCACATAGTTTGGAAGTCTTAGTTTCACACTGTGAAACGATACTCACTTGTGTAATATATTTATAGTATTTAATTTCCTTCAGATGGCAAGTTTTGTGTTGCGATGACTGCAAACCAATGCGAAATCGGCCTCTTGATGTTCTTATGTTTTGGCATTCACACAGGCGTTGCTGCTGTTTCAGTGGCCAGGAGAAATATATGTATTTTAGTAGGCAAGGAATATTGCATGCAATCGGGAAACTGTATTGTTTGAACGGGAGATTTGCTGTTATGAAATTTAAGTTACATTATTATACTGTGTTGCCATATCGTTTACGAACAGTGACTTCTGTAACGATTGTCTCTCTTCTTATGATATATTCTTTAATTCTAAATAACTGATCTTTGATCTTAACATTTGCTGAGTTTCACCAACACAGTGTCGGTGTGAACAAGCTCCAAGACTTTACCTTAGTATCGTTGGAATAAATAAGAAATAATAATGATATATAATGCATATATTGCAAATAACATTAATACTTAAGTGAAATTACTATACCAACCACAGAACCGGTTATTAAATGATTTAAATGATTTCATTGGTTACATTATGAATTTACTGACGTGATTTGTAAAATATTTTTGATTTCGATTTGCAGCTCTACATTTTCGCGTCCTGTGGGGAATTTCTGGGAAATTTGGAATGTAGTTTTCCCAAATCGAAACAATTCCAAATACGAAATCATAGATAGAACTCCAATCAGCTCCGCTTCGAAGAAAATGGATGTTTTGAAAGATTTATTTTTACTGGATTACTCCGGACAATTACGAGTACTTTTGTACGGTACTTTCCAAACCCATCTAGCAATGCTTGCTCTTACAGAATACTACTTCTAAGAAATGATAATTTTGTGAACACAATATTATCGGCATAGACAATAAGAAACTCGAAAAGCACAGATGATATAGCTAATGATACGTCCGTTGAAAGCGCAACGCTCTGAATGTCTTAACGATTATCGTATTCCATACGGAATATGAAGATGTGACATGACCTTGGTTGAAGAGTTTGTTCGCTACGCACTTTCGAACAAGAGTACAATGTAATCAATGCAGTTCTTCCCAGAAAAGCTTTCAGGGTACGTTGTGACCGCTATGAGCTTTGTAAATTGCATACATTAGGGTGACTAGGTAGGTAAGTAATTGCGCACTGCAATCTACTGTTGACTTTCAGCCTGGAGAACCTTGGAGGTTGTGCTGCACATATGGCATGTGCTTGTTTCCAATACAATGATACCTTCTGAAAATAACCTTAGGTACAGTACAAGTGAAACCAACCCACAAATTATATTGCAATTCAGTGCAGAAGAATATATATATAAGAATGCATCAGATTGTTATCTATGTTCATTGTTCATTGCATCATTTTTCTTTTTTTGTAAATAACGAACACAGCAGTTATGAGTTACAATTGTAAAATAAAACACTTTGAAGTGAAGTAGTAATTATTTAAAAGTTTTACTATACAATAACAAACTGTAAACTCCGTTTATAACGATGTAATTGGTGGAGTGCGAAATTTCTCTACTGTAATTGAACTCGTGGTTCTAAAATGAGAGGCAAAAATGATGTCAATTGAGCTATGGCCTAAATATGGTTAAAATAGATATAAGTACTTAACTTTAAAAAAAAAATCTGTTCAATTTTCCAGCAATTAAACTACACAATTATAAGTTTCTAAACCTCTTAAATATGGCCTCTTATTTGAAACGAGTTTCGTTGTTACCAAACAATAAATAAATAAAGTGAAATTAGAACTTCTAACTACTCGGCTATAAATACCTACAAACAATAAACTATAAATACCCCTTTTCTCTATTTTTCCAAACATATGTTTGGTCATGCATGTTACTGTTTGAAATATGGTAAATTCTTAGAGCTAGTATCACAAAATTTAGAATTTTGATTTCTTTTTAACAATGTAAACTTCTCTTGCTCAAAAGGGTGTAACGGGTACTTGGACAGTGACGGATTAGAATGGGCTTTACTGAATCTGTTTTATATTACGACCCCTCTATTATCACATCCTTTTGCCACCAACCTATAAGTAACTTCCGGTTTGTAATAAGCTTCTTGATTATTCCTGTTTAATGTTTACAGTAGTAATGTTTAAATCTCACGCACATTTACAACTTTATAAAGAAAAACAAGGGATCCCAAATGAAACCAATCCCTTCCCATTCTTTTAAAAAACATTCGTTGTTTTTTTTAATATGCTTTGCTGTATTTCACAAGAAGTATGAAAATAAAACTATGTCTTTCAAAATAATCATTTCCTAAAGATGTTTTTTCGCTACTAGACCCATCCTAATTAATCTCTTCGGTAACCCAATGTGCTTTTCTTCCGGATCCAGGTTGAGCGACCCCAATCTAGAGTGTAGTTCGGGAGAAACAACCCTTTAGATTTTATATAACACTAGCGTCAATTACCTTCGCTGGATTAAAATAATAAAAATTAGTAATATGTTCCGTTAGTCGGTCACTGTTTATTACTGAAGCTCTCTCTGATTGGATTTAAACGGCATCGGAAGTGTCACTGTTCATTTCAGCGTCCCCGAAAACTATGGATTGGTCATTTTCTATCATTCACACACACACACACACACATATATATATATATCCCTTATCCAGCCCTTAAGTTGCACCGTCAAAATAAAATGATAAAAATTATCACAGGCCTGAACCTCCCCTATGTTGAAAATTTGATCGAGATCGGTTGGGTATTTCAAGAGTTACTAAAAACAAACATAGTCACTTTCATTTTTGGATCAAAAGATCCAATATATTTCAATCAAAAATTCTCTTGTACGCCTTATAGCTGGAGAACTGCATATAGTGTAGCCAAACCCAAACTATCACTTAACTCAGTATGATATGCCTATTCCGTAGAAAATACGAAAACTCGATTTAAGGGCCGTTCAAAAATTTTGTGACTCCTGATCCAAAAACTAATTATTGACCAAGATCGCAATCTTTTGATGCATTTTTTTTATCATTCCTAAAATTCTTGTTATATAGAATATATAGATTTCGTTCTCTTATTCTACGTATTAAATCTTCTAACCTATGCTATGCATAAGTACGGTGAAATTTTCATCTCCATCCTTGGTAGAACTCTACAGGCCCGTATCCAGGGGGGTCTAGGGGGGCCGGCCACCTCTAAAATTTTCACGATAGGCTTGCAAATGAACTATAAATGGTAATGAACTATAATATTTTTGGATCGGGCCCCCCTAACTTCCACCCACCCCCTACATTTTCGGCCTGGGTACGGGCCTGGAACTCTACCATTCCCGGTTTTAATGTGAATAATTATAAAACAAAAGCCGTCAAAGATAACGAGAAATGTTGTGTACTTGTGTAAGTTCAGTATCAGAAGAATATACTACACGTCCTTATCGCTATTAGTGTTGTCCACGGGACGAGAGATTTCTCGTCTCATCTTTGTTCTCGTCTCGAAAATAAGACAATATGTAAGTGTTTTTAATTCAAGACGAGATGATAAACTTCACGAGTCTCGTGTGAAACACTAATCCACAGAAATATTAGATCTGAAATTTCTTTTAGTACTACATATTTAATAGGATAAATTATAAATTGATGAAGTGATTATACGAACATAATGTTAAAGCATTTATCAACATTTAAATAATACGCAAGTCAACAGACAACATACTCCAATAATAAAAACGAAACAAAATATTTCAGTTTTACGTCCCACAGATATGACATATAGGTTAAACGTAACTGTGACGATGAGAATGAATGAAATGGTGAGAAGAAGACAGTGGAAGGGAACGGGAGAACTTCGAGAAAACCGTCGTACACGGTGTTTGTCCACTTTGCGAGCTGGAATCGAACTAGGGTCTCCATGCAACCAGAGCTGAACGCTCTACCAATGAGGCACCGCACCCTCACTAAAATAATAAAGATAGTTTAAAGGTTGTTAAATCACACCCTTCCTGGATCTCTGTGACACGAAAGAATTCTGGTAACCTCTAGATAAAATTAGGAAAGAAATCAAGGCATTAGTTTTATTTCTTCATAAATTTAAAAAATCAATCAAGATCAGTGTTGCCAGATTGGGCTACAAGTAGCGGATTGAGCAACTTTTTTTATGAGCCGCTACAAAAATTTAAAATAGATATTATTTTTGTTGCTACTTTTAATTCTCTGCACACTATAACTTTTAAGAATACGCTTCTTGTTTTATTTTCATACATAAGCTCACGAAACATTATTAGTTTTGTATAGTACAATAAAGGGTTTGTTATCTGAATATTTATAATCGCAATGCACAATAGTTTTACTAAAACTAACGTGTTCAATACTATTTCAATTCTTGTTTCAAATTTTTTAAATCCTCAGATCTGACAACACTACACTTTTGTTGAGTTACCATTGTTGCAGCATCACTGATCCTGTTATTGTCTCTGTTAGTACCTACCCGTAGTATTTGAACGGTGTTCTGTAAACGTGAACACTGTAAATTTAATTGCGTTACTGTATTATTCACATTACCATAAAGGGCAAGTTAAGTAAATACAAATAAAACTTCCAAAAATTCATGTTTTACAGATAAAGAATTTAGCAAAGTGAATTGAAGAAGCGACGAACAACAGTGAAAAAGTGTACTGTAAATTTTGAAAAAGTATATCTCAAACTCCACAAAACTAACTTGAGCAAACACTCATCCCCTTGGAAATCGGAAAGGTTGCCTATTTTACACTATCAGAGCCTTACTTCGTTTCGCACTACAGTTGTACTGCTCGTCACATACGACGAAATTTGCTCTAACACATCGCTGACAACAGTATGGCGCTAAATTCGTTGTACAAAAGCTGAGGAGTGATTCCTGGGAGTAAAACAAAAAAGCTCCAATAAACATAGGGCGAAAACCCCATCCTTTACGTGTTATAGGCTGCCGAAATCATGAAAAAATGAATTTTAAAGATTCATAGCTCCAAAACTGTGGGACCTACCTTGGTCGGGTCAAGACTTCACTTAGGAACTAGTATGTGCCCTATCCAAAAATGCGTGTTTCAGAATCCTGAGGTGCTTCCACAACAATTTTTTACAGGGAGTTTGACTACTGGCCTATGATATAAAGTACTCTCCTACTACCTCCATAAAAATTGTTGCGTGAGTACCATAGGATTCTAAAACATGTATTTTTGGATAGAGCACATACTAGTTTTTAAGTGAAGTCTTGACCCGACTACAGTAGGTCCCATAATTTTGGAGCTATGGACCTTTAGAATTCATTTTTTCATGTTTTCGGCAGCCTATAACACGTAAACGATGGGGTTTTCGCCCTATCTTTATTGGAACTTTTTTGTTTGTTTTACTCTCAGGAATCACTCCTCTGCTTTCTTTTGTACAACGAATTTAGCGCCCTACTGTATCTATCTATCTATCTATCTATCTATCTATCTATCTATCTATCTATCTATCTATCTATCTATCTATCTATCTATCTATCTATATATATATATATATATATATATATATATATATATATATATATATATATATATATATATAAAATTAGTAAAATTGTGTAGTTAGAAAATAGGGCTAACTTATTTTTGTTTGGGCTACAAATAATAGTTCAAATCCGCTACTTTTGTAGCACGACTTTGCTACTTTTTAAAATTTAGATCTGGCAACACTGATCAAGACGAGAAAAGTTTTTAGAGAATCGAGACGAGACAGAATATTTATAGGATCAAACGGGACAAGGCAAAAAAAAAATCTTATTCTCGTTTCGTCTCATGTTTGATCTACTATGAACCTCACTCTGAGAAGCATAAGCTTCGTTGAGAATAATACGGCAGAGTTCACGCGAGACCCAATGTGCCTCGATTGCAAGAACATTGAGAAAATCCACTTCCATCATAAACTCGCATGGCTTGGCATTGAACCAGAGATTCCCTAGCACACGTGATTAGCGCTCTATTACTGAGCCATAGTGCCTCTTTCCTTTCAAGTCACTACGTAAGGACAAAAGTTATACATTTAATGACCTCGAAAAGGATAGCTTGTGTATATAAACAAAATGTACGCCTGGTATTTTAATTATAATATATACGTATGAACTTTTAATTGCAAAGCGTGTCTATGGACTTTTATGGGGAAAAGGACATGTTTATGATAAACAGTAGCGCCGCGTCGTAAATGGAAATTAGAAAGCATATACACTAGAACGGAAAGTCACTAAAAAAGAGTAAGCTTTATTTTTTTGTTTAGGCAGATCCGACATTTAAAAAGGAATATAAAATCACTATCAACCATTAAAGCAAAATTCTTCAGAGTGTCTTGTCTATGTGCACCTCTTTAAGAAAAACAAACTAAGGGAATATAAATCAGAATTCCACGCAAGATGTGCTCTAAAGCATAACTAATATGATGGTTGTAAAAGCCTATAATCTTTTCACGTTTTAGTTTTAATTAAAATTAATAGCTGCTTCAGAGACTTCATAAAGTTGAGAAAGTGATATATACATGTTGTGAATATTTTTATATTATATTCATAAGATAGTATTTTTTAATCCATAGTAGCACGCCAGAGTGTTCTGCGTGAAGGGAAGCTTTAACCTGTTTAGCTAAAAGCTAGACGGTGCTGTTAAGCTACTAAGATTTGTCTTTGTTAAGTAGTCTGCCAGAAAGAATGCTCTAACATACAAAACCAAGATAATATTAAAGATAGGAGGTTCTAACATACATAACCAAGATAATATTAAGTTAAGTGGCTCTAACATACATAACCATGATAATATTAAAGTTAGGAGGTTCTAACATACATATCCAAAATAAAGTTATTAGGCTCTAATATACACAACTAAAATAATATAAAGTTTGGAGACTCTAACATACATAACCAAGATAATATTAAGTTAAGAGGCTCTAACATGCATAACCAAGATAATATTAAGTTAAGAGGCTCTAGCATTTATAACCAAGTTAATATTAAAGTTAGGAGGTTCTTAAATACATATTTAAAATAATATTAAAGTTAGGAGGTTCTAACATACATATCCAAAAAATATTGAAGTTAAGAGGCTGTAATATAAATATCCAAGATAATATTAAAGTTATTAGGCTCTAATATACATAACTAAAATAATATAAAGTTTGGAGACTCTAACATACATAACCAAGATAACATTGAAGTTAGGAGGCTCTAACGTAAATAACCAAGATAATATTAAAGTTAGGAGAGTCTAACATAAATAACCAAGATAATAGTATAGTTAGGAGGCTCTAACATAAATAACCAAGATAATATTAAAGTTAGAAAACTCTAACATACATAACCAAGATAATATGTAATCTACTTACTAGCTAAGTATTTTTAATATATACAGCACGTAAATACATAAACAAATTGATCTAACAAAATAAAGAGCTAGCAATTATTATTGGCCACAAACAATATACAGAGTGGCCCAAAAGTAGGTATACAGTCCCTTATCTGACATTTTTTCGTTAAACACTGACACGAGGGTGAATTGGAAAGTTCGTGGCTTTACAAGTAAGGAAACAATTATTTTAGGTTTGTATACATTAGCTGCGTAGCTATATTGGTTGGTAGTCACTGTGTAAAATTTCATTTCTCTATTGTTTCAGGTGAGGAGTTTATAAGGCGCTAAATTGGCGGAAGTGACGGAAATTTGTGACATGGAGAAAATCACCAGGACAATGCGCGAGCTCAGCGTCCCTAGCATCCATGGCAGAAATTCAATCTTCTGGGTTCTAACTGTCGTCCGCACCCGTCCTATTCGCCTGATCTGGTCCCCTTGGACTTTCACATGTTTACAATCCTGAGGATGATCAGCGATTTTCTTCGGATGGAGAGGTGAAAAGTGCGATATTTTGCAGGGCTTGAGGATTTTTTTTCAAGTGCTATAGAAGCGTTACAGGAGAGGTGACTTAAATGTATCTCGGTCGAGGGGGATTACCTGGAAAAATAAAACATAACTTATCCAAACATTTTCTAATATTGTAGGTACGATCAGGCCACAAACTTTCCAATCCATTCTCGTATTCTAGAATTTGGATGGTAATGTCCACGGTTCAACCAAGTATTTGATACAATTGAGGCATTCTCCGGAAAAAGAACCTATGGGCTCATAGGCCCTTTTTCCGAAGATCGGCTTAAATGAACAATTATTGTTTGCTCAACAAGTGCTGAAAAGTTCGTTTTGATCTGGCAACACTGTGCGAAGTTATGCGTGTATTTGTATCACCATTACTGCACTAATATTTAGACCCTGCGCGTGTTGGAAGCATTGCTGGAACTGCATCTGTGTTGCTATACGAGTTTTATGTTACTGGTAGTGGACAGTGGTGTAGAAATGATTAGAGGCGAACTGAATTCTGAAAATAAAGTATCAAACACGAGGCACAGAAACGAAAACGTCAAAATGGAAAACTGTATAGTCGCAAAGAGGTAGAGCTATAGATAGAAAGATTTTCAAATCAGATATTGTAGATCTTCTAGTTTTCCTGTCACCAACAGATAGGGACTGGCTTGAATGTATTATGCAGGGAATTCAGGCAAACTCCATGTAAAGCCCGTGTTTTTTCGTTATAATTTAGTTTTGTCCACATTGTATATTACGTAGTATTAATATTTTTCAATATTTATTTTGTATTCTATGGAAACAGGGCATTTTGCACAGTACTACAAGACATTGTATTGTGCTACAATGTTACTATATGAAAAAAAAAAAAAAATGTTGCAAGTTTTGTGTTGCTCCAAAGTTTTATTAGGCACAACATTTCACTACGTTTCTTTTAAACCCATCATTTTCACTCAGTGTTGCCACAGTCCTAGCTCTGGAGTGGGCTGAAAAATAGTACCAAATTGAAACAAAAAGGGCTGAATTCATTATTTTATAACATCTGAGGTAAAAGTGTCGGGTGACGCCGTCTCCTCGCTTTCAGAAAATATCTGGCATCCCCCACTTCTAAAAAAATTACAATGGGCAAAGATAGACACGGGGGACGGCGTGACGTCATGCATCCCCCTACTTTTTCAGATCCACTTTTACCCCTGAGTGTAATACATGGCTCTATAACATGCAAGTAACAGAGGTAAAGTTCTATAACACTCACCCCTTTTCCCAGAGTTTAAATCAAATCATAATAATTTTTAAAAACATCCAAATAAGACGACTAAAATTTCTACCACAATGCTTCTTTCTTGTCTCCTTCATGCATGGCGCGGATGCACTCATCTAGCGTTATTTGTTTTCCCGTATACTTCGAATTACGAATTTTCTACACAAAGTTCGTATCGTTATGCGGTGCAACGTCACAGAAATGAGTATTCAACAGCATTTTTTAAGAGCCCAAAACAAAGTATGAGTAACGTGAGATGTAAAAAAAAAAAGTCTTACTGGCACTTTTGAAAATGTGACATGACAAGTATTTGTTAAATAGTGCTGAATTGGGTAGAATTGTAACAACTTTTTCACAAAAGCGGCTGAAAATACCTGCTTGGTACCAACGGGCCGATGAATGACAAAAAGGGCTGAATTTGGTACAATTGTACCAAGTGTGGCAACACTGTTTTCACTATACCCCCTTAAGGAACTATTGGTCCGCACAGATATATTTTCCTTTCATTCATAATACATTTGAACACATGTCGCCTTATGCAGAGTCGTTTTGACGTACAATTAGTGTCATACTAAAGCCCTAACTACTGCAGGAAACATATGTTAGTAGAACTCTTTAGTATGACACTAATCATGCGCCAGAACGACTCTGCATAAGGCCCATGGTGTTTTGCCTTGTACTATCCTTTTTGCAGTTAATTTTTGACTTTTGTTCACGGCATTTCGCGTTCTTTGGAAAAAGGGCCTATTGAGTAGGATATTAATTATCTTTTTGTCTTCGAAAGCATATTAGCTACATAATTTCTGCGAGTGCTAAGTACGTTTTGGAATTCATGTTTCACTTCAAAAATATATTCAGCAGAAGTAATACAAACTTTCACTTGCGTTTTTCTCAAAACCATCATTTGGCTATAGGTCTTTTTTTCCGGAGAAAACTTCAATTGTTAATTATGCTTTCCTAAATAACATAACTCTTACAACCAATCAGAGGTGCTCACAGGCGGGTTTCAAGGCAGAGATTGCGTCCATAAGATTCTTTGGGGGGGGGGGGATAAGTTTTAATTGAAAATGGCACAATCAAACTTTAATTAGTTAAGAACGCTAACTGTGAAGGAAAATTTAGTATAAATAACATTTTAAAATAATTAGCAAAGAATAGGGCCTACGTTCTCCTTTGGTTGAAAAGAAAATTGTGGCGGGAGATGTTTCTGTTTTAAAAGAACTGGGGACACAGACTACCAAGAGAAGTAGTCTCCTATGAATCTGACATGCAAATTAGTGTAGATACTAACTATCTTTTCGGGAGAGGGATGGAACTAGACAAACATATTCACATACTTTTGAAGGGAAGAATGATAAATTTGGAAGAATTGCGACCAAGCACTTGAGAGGGAGGGACGGAGTAAGCACCACCTTGAAAGTAGCTTCAAGAAAGTAGCTTCAAGAAAGAAAGAAAAATGATACGGACCACCTCACTAAACTTTCTCGTTCAAACTCCTTAAACTAAATCACGTTATGCTGCTGTTACAAAAAAAAAAAAAAAAAAAAAAAAAAGTGAAATATGATCAAAATTATAAGATGTTTTCGGGAAATTTCAAACGAAGGAAACTCACCCTTAAAAGTAAACTATCCTTTCCGTATTTTCAACGAACTTAAAAACTTTGTTACTGAATTCTCTATGTATGTGTGTGTATGTGTGTGTGTTTGTTATTTGCGAATTTTTCAATTTTGAGTCCTTCATTCGATGGAGCATCAAGAGCTATATGAGAAAGTGATGGAATTTTTCGCGTCACTCTTACCGTTCCCGAGATATGACCAAAAAAGTTCCAATTTCGGAGATTGAAGGAGCCATATCTCGGGAACTGTAAGTCATAGAAAGTTGATAGTGTTGATCAATATCAATATTGATTCAATAATAATAATACCAGTTATTGATTTATTATGCGATATTAACCATATTTATTATTGGAGTATATTGTATAATGACTCGTGTGTTTTTAGAATTTAATGTATGCTCTTTATAGTGTTCCAACAAGTATTTTATCAATCTATAGTTTTAATAGTATCAATGATGTAACATTAAAACAGTGTTTGAGAACTAAGACTTGGGTGAACTTGTGTTGTCCACAAGTTTCATAAAATTTCCCTTCTCCCCTTGATTCTCGAGACAAGAATTGTCACGTTTGAAGTCCCATCTTGTGTACAACACTAACAACAATGGCGAAGGATGTGAAAGAAAAGCCAGAGTCTAAATTGAAAGACACCATCCCAGAATTCGCCTAGTTAAACTACAGAAAAATCCTAAAAGAAGTTCTAGATATCAAGCTGACTGAACTGTAGATTCATATCCGGAATCTGTTTGAATTAAAAAATGCAGCAAAACATGGTTTAGAAACTATGAATGACAATGATGGAAACTGATGTGCTTAACGAACATAACGCTCAAGCAGGCGCGTAGGCAGAATTTTTTGTTGGGAGGGCTCCAAACTTTGGAGAAAAGTCCAATACTTCAAGCTACTAGTCTAAGTAGTATTGAATTGGTATTATTCTGTACCCGAAAATACGATAGGTCTAGGTAATTGTAAAACACTTCCACTTACATTTTCAGAGAAAAAGATAGAACTAGATTGTTTTCATAGGAGAAAGAGTACAGATGAATTGTAAGATCAAATTTTCATGGTACATCAATCAGTTCCCTGTTAAACATGTATACTTTTATTGAGAAAGTGTACAAAAGTATGAAGAGTTAGGAACTTCTGGAGGGAGTCTGGATCCGATGAATCCTCCCTTCCCCGTGGGTGCATCCCTGTGCTCAAGTATATACTGTTTTGCTGACCGTTGCTTTGGTGGGCTAAAAGAGCCAGGAAGTTTTTTTTTTCTCTTGACACTGAAACAACAGCCCACGGACTATAGATGGTAAAACGGCTTTCAGTGGAGTGAAGTGTAGTCAGCGAATTCGTTGACATCGCTGTTTCTTCTGCTTCAATACTATAGTTAAAAGCTCTCTAATTCAAGTAGCCGTCCGACTGCCTCAGAATGCCAGATATAAACCGGCAGTGCAGTCATACCGCCATTCGAACCGGGCACCATCCACTGCGAGAGTACACATGATAATAGTAGTAAAAAAAAGTGATTTTAGTATACAAAAAAAAAAAAAAAAAGGTGATCCAAAGCCGTATTAATCAGGTAAGCTCAATTTTTTTTTGAAGTGTTTCCATTACTTCCATAACTATCTGTATTAAAAAAAAAAAAAAAACATGCAAATTTAAAAGGTAATATGTACAATGTGGGAAGAGAGTTGAATTAATGTAAAAGCAGGTATGCCATCAGCCATAACTCTTTGAGTAATTCCTATGCAGAGACCAGAGTGGAAAGGCAAGATGGATGAAAAATTATTAACTCAAACTTTCACGGACTCTGCTCCAATATATGACACTCATAAACAAGGCTTGTTGAAGAAAAATTGTGTCAGTAGGTAAACTTCTTCTATAATATTACTCGTACTATAACAATATAATAAAATATATATTTCTAATGTGCGTGTCACTGAATATGTGCAACAGCATTTCTATCTGTAAGTGTAAATGCATACACGCAATTTAATCCTTATTTTATTAGGTTGACACTCATAAGGACATTTCACTCGTGTTTCTCCGTAAGGTCAAGTGATTCGAAGTATTTCCAATCTCCATTACATTATCAGTATTTTACTATATAGAAATGTGATCTATATAGTAAAACAAATGCATAATGTATATTATACGTTTCATATATAAGGAGGAGATAAGACGAATATTTTTCTTATTCTTTAAATCTAATACGTTATAATAATAATAATAATAATAATAATAATAATAATAATAATAATAATAATAATAATAATAATAATAATAATAATGCTTAAGTGCATCAAACTGGACTGTACTATACAACTGAACTTAAATACGCGTATTAATGCTTGCTCCCCCCAAAAAAAATTTAAGTTACGCCGTTGCCCAAGACTAACTATCCTTTCTGAATATTCCTAGAAAAATTACTTATGCCATATTATAGATTATTAGTGGAACATTGACTTATGAAATATAAATGAAATTGTTAGAACCGTTTTCAGAAAATCGTAAATTTTAATGTTTACTCTTCAGTAATCTGCCGTTATTTTCAGGAGCAGAGGATTTTTTTTTTTTTTTTTTTTAAGCAAATATAGGAAATCTTGTGAAGACTCGGTTTTAAATTTTGTCTCGATACGTTGAACGGTTTGGCCTTTAGGCAAGTGAACATCTTCACATCGGGACGAACGGTTAGACGGACATATATCCGAAAAAAAAACTTTTTTTTTCGTCATGTAGAGGCCATGAAATATATAAATACACTAAAATTTCGAATTTGACTTTTTTCTTTTTTTAAACAAATCAGCATACTTCCTTTTTCTATCGTCACTCGAAAGTAAAATGGTCAAAACAAAGAAAAATCGAAGAAAAGATAATATCAGTCTCTCAAACAGTTATGCAATAGTCTATAGTAGTCTAATAAAACAACAACTGCGAATACCCAGTTAGTAAATTAGAGTAACAAAGTTGATAATTAATCAGTATCTATAGCATAGGCAGGACGCTGAATTGGCTCAAGCCATCCCCTTTCGGTACATGATATCGAAATGGATTTTGCTTTCGTGTATTATGTCCGTTTCTTCCTCTTTTATATAGACATTTTATGACTCTCTTGAAAACAAGCTTTACAAAGACATGTTTAAACAAAATTTTCTCATAAGCTTTATCCTTAATCCTACACAATATTTCAGCCAGTTAGTAATAATACTCTATCCTTAATCTTTTAAAACTCATTTTTCGTTATCATAGCCATCAAAATTCATCTGCGATTGCGAATAGAGAGCATTAAGAAAGCAAATGGATATTTAAATTTTATTATTACAGGTATCATTTAGCAACCTCGGTGTGCCTGTTTGCTGATTCTATTCTCGCTACGACCACTAAATTTTCTGCTGTTGGTCCCGAATCATGAGGAAATTGGTGAACTACTTGAATTAAGAGACAGCGAAATCCATTCCATAAAGTCATAAATAATGCCACCCGGGAACCGATGAACTGGCCACTCACCACACAGTTGAACGTGAGCCATCAAGCTGGTCATATTCTTTCATGATTGTAGTGCCAAGAAGTTTAATTTAGTGCTTCTTAGAAAATTTCATGAATGTTTCAATACAGTTAACTAAAGAAAAGTGTAAAGAATGTAACTTCTTTTTCATCTGTCTCCAAGGGTGCTGATTTCTCTGTAAATTTGGGGGGGGAGGGGGCATTCAGATGCAGAACGTATATATATGAAGATTTTAAGACAAATTGCACTAAAATTATGCCAAATATTGTGCACTCATAAATACAACAGGGGGACCTACATGATCTTTGGGGGCCCGGACCTCCTTGGCCGCCCCAGGATCGGCGCCCTTGTCTGCCTCACCTGCAATTCGGCTCACCTATATGTACCGAAAGAAAATACTCAACTTCATGTCACAAGTCCCCATAAAGTACTTTGGCCGACCATATGACCTACATTTCAGCCGGTGACACCACATAATACTTGTTGTATGTGTATGTGTAGGAGCATTTATTCGTTACGGCAATTATTACTGCTCTCCTTGATATATTTCTGGCTATGCCACTGATCATAATACTGTACTAATTATTGCATTTGAGAGGTTCGTAATTATAATAATGTGTTGACACAGTTTAGAATTTTTTCCTTTCATATTTATAGTATAATATAAAAGAGTAAAATTGACTGACTCGTCAACATAAAGGCTATGATACAATAACTAGAAACAAAATTTAGACAGGCAACTCCGTTGCCATGAAAGCAAGTGATAAGAAAAGGCTCTTTAAAATACGCGTCCTAAAGAAGGTTTTTTTTTTTTTTCAAGACTGTAGTATCTCATATTAGGAAGATAAAAATTGGCATATGAGCTTTGCATTGAAAATAACGACATGTGTTTCAGTACTTTTAGAAAAGTCCACTTTAAAATAGAAAAAAGGGGGCAATTTCTGCCTTACAAATTTCGATTCTTTATTGTGAAATTACCAAATGTGAGGATTCACTTTGTTTAGAGGCTTAGAAGTTGGTATTTTTTAAAACTAAACTCTTAATTAAAAATAAGGGAACAAGTGATAAGAAAAGGCTCTTTAAAAATACGCGTCCTAAAGAAGGTATTTTTTTTTTTTTTCAAGACTGTAGTATCTCATATTAGGAAGATAAAAATTGGCATATGAGCTTTGCATTGAAAATAACGACATGTGTTTCAGTACTTTTAGAAAAGTCCACTTTTAAATAGAAAAAAGGGGGCAATTTCTGCCTTACAAATTTCGATTCTTTATTGTGAAATTACCAAATGTGAGGATTCACTTTGTTTAGAGGCTTAGAAGTTGGTATTTTTTAAAACTAAACTCTTAGTTAAAAATAAGAGAACAAGTTTCGATAATTCCGCTTCTAATGAGGAAAATGAGCAATTTCTATAGTATTCAAATTTCCGATTCTTTATACACAAAGTTTATACGACTATTCGTTTAAGTTGAAGGTAAGAAATGTAGTACATATATTCTTATTAGAAATTAATCGAATTCGGGTCCTAAAGGGGATAATTTTCAGTATTAAAATTTTCGATTTTTTTTACTCACAAAATGCTTGAAGTTAGTATTCACTTAGGTTGGAGGCCTGAAATTCTATATATAAACTCATAATCAAAAATTAGTAAACATGTATTGCAACGTTTTGGACGATTCAGTTTTCAAAAAGAAAACACGGATAATTTTTACAATATTCAAATTTTCTCTTCTATATTCATTAAATATTATTTCCGTGTGAAGAATGGACACTTCTATTTGTTCTATTATAAGTATTCATTATAAATCGTTTACATAAACATCTAGGGGGCTGCGGTGGCTCAGTGGTAGAGCGTTCCCGGGTTCGATCCCAGTCCCCGTCAAGTGAACTTTCTGTGGACAAACATCGTGTGCCTGGGTTTTCTCGGGGTTCTCCCGTTTCCTCCCACTTTCTTCATTCAATTTCATTCATTACTCCCATTTCATTCATTATTTATCATCACCGTCTCCTTTAGCCTAACCGGCATAAGCGTGGGACGTAAAACTCAAAGATTTTAAATAAACATTTAACAGTCGAATTCCATCTGTGGGGCAGAAAGTCGTTTGGGGGTTATTTGGTTCTCGCGGATACACCTCTGTATTGGCTAATCTAACATATCATGAAATTAGTACAATCTTATCACAAAATTTCTAACGGATTTTATTATTATATTTTTCAAAAATTATATATTACTACGTTAAAACTATGTTACAGTGAATGAGTAAATTTCCTTATGATCTGTTAGATAAGTTTTTTTCTTAAAACGAGGAAACTGTTCCATAATTCAGACAATTGTGTGAAATAGTTATTATTTTTTTAAAAATACATTTTTGTATACCACACAGTACTACAGAGTGTATTCCAAATATCAAACTAGAACAATAAAACTAGTGACTGCTAGCAGGAACCCTCTGTTGATTGCCAGTGCAGTGATTTTAGCACAGTGTGGTATATATAATGTTATCGTTTGAACTAACGCTGTTAAGGGGCCAGACTACTAAAAATGATACAAAAGCTAACCATTTTTCTTTTACCCGCTTTTCGTAAGTGAAAAGATATAACGAAATGTAATTTACCACAATAATAGATAATGTTATTCTACACCCGAAAATAGGAATCAAGAGAATGTTCAGTGCTGCCACCCATATAAATTACAGTATGGCCAGAATATGAATTACTGTACCCAAAAATCTAGGTTAAGGCAGTCACTAGAAAAATATACTCAAGGGTAGTTGATTACTCATCATGTTGTCTTGGTTCCTTGTTAACTACTTTTTAAATAATATTTGTATTTATTTTGTACTGTTTATTACAAAATTATTTATTTTGTACTGTTTATTAAGTGTTAGAATAGGGGAGAAAATGACAGAGGAGAGTGCAATTGGAGGGGGGGATTCGACAGGGATAGCGTCTCTCGCTAACATTCTTTAATAACTATCTAGAAGAGATAGTGATATAGAGCCCACATAATGAAGACAGCATTTCGGTAGAAGGTAGAATGATTAAGTGTATAAGGCTTGCAGATGATATGGTGAAATCTGAAAGAAAATCATTAAGATGTTAGAAAACTTGAGGAAGGACTGTGAAGAATATGGAATGAAAATAAATGTTAGAAGGACAAAAGCCATGGTGATTGGAAAGAAGCGGTCGGTGTGAAATATAGAAGTAGAAGGGTTGAAAATAGGAACAGGAAAATAGGAAAATAGGTGACTACTTTTCGATACTTAGATAGTACCGGTATTATTAGTGATGATATGAAGTGTGAACGTGAAATGAAAGCAAGGATAGGAATGGCGAAAGAAGCCTTTAGGAGGAAGAAAAGGCTATTTTGTGAGACACTGAATAAAGAGTTGAGAAAAAAAACTAATAAAATCCTTCGTTTAGAATGTACTGTATGGGGCAGAAACATTGGCATTGCGCAAAAGTGATGAAAAAAGATCGGAAACTTTCAAAATGTGGGTGTGGAGAAGAATGGAGAGAATTAGCTGGGTCGAGCAGAAAACGAATGAGAGGATGTGAGAAAAAAATGACAGTTTTAGATATTATTTAAAAGAGGAATAGAAACTTGTTGGGACATTAGCTAAGGAGTAACTGTACCATGAGGGATGCACTAGAGGGTATGGTAATAGGAAAGAGAGGGAAGGGGTGAAGGAGACTACAATTGATAGTCGGGTATCAAAACAAAAATCTACGTGAAGTCGAAGACGTTAGCTGATGACTGTGGAGCATAGAAGCTTCTCAGTCGCAGCAGTTGACCTGCCAATAATGGATAAAAAAAATCTATGATAATGATGATGATTTTCTTGATAACAAGGCTTTCTTTACTTTTATTGTCGTTCGAAAGGAAAAAGGCAACGAAAGGAAAGTTTTTAATGTATTTGATGTATTAATGCCGGTTACGTCACTTCTCCGATAGTAAATATCTCGTATTGGTCACTTTTCTGTATTTTCTATCTTTAATATTAATAAAATAGAGCTGACATCAGCTGACGTTGTCTGACATGAGATTTTCGCATATAAAAGAGTCACCTAGAACCATAAGATCTAATCGTTTATGAATCTCTTTTCTCGATTTTCGGCTCGGAAGATGTGGAAATATTATTATTCTTCCCTCATTTATCCAGATTCTGACTTAAGGCCAAACAACGATCAGTGCTTATAATTAGAATATAAATCTTTCTTAAAATTGTAATATTTTTGTTGGAACGCAAACAGGGTACAAAAAAGTGCATACAATTTGAAACATGTTCATAATACTGTAACAAACATTTGTAAGTTTTGTAATATTTGTACAAAATTGTTTGTACAGATGATAAATTTATTTGGCTTACAAAATTACCAGCATTTTAAAAATAAATATGGCGTATGTTCCCTTTTTAACGTTTTGTGGTCGCCACTGCCTTTAAAGCTCATTATAAAATCTATTTACATTAATAATTCAACCATACTGCATAGGGATATTTTTCGATATGTCCTTTGGTTCAGAAAATAACCACTACACGTCTACACTGTTTTGCCAACAGATGGCACTGCCTGCTTTCAATGAACTGTTCTGGGGGTTACAAATGTAACCAGAATGTGTTTGAGAGTATGAGGATGTAAAGATTAACAGCCTCATACCCTCAAACGCATTCTGGTTACATTTGTAACCACCAGAACAGTTACTTTAAAAGCAGGCAGTACCATCTATTGGCAAAACAGTGTAGACGTGTAGTGATTATTTTCTGAACCAAAGGACATATCGAGAAATATCCCTATGCAGTATGGTTGAATTATTAATGTAAATAGATTTTATAATGAGCTTTAAAGGCAGTGGTTACTTAATCGACCACAAAACGTTAAAGGGTAATGTCGTAAGTAACCGTGTACCTTATGCAATCCATATCTTTCGGCGGACTAGAGCCAAACATTTTGAAAAAATGTTTGGCGCGTTAAAGGGTTAACAGTCATTGCCTTTTGCCTTTCCTTTGAGTTACAAGCGGTCAGGAGTAAAATTGAGTTAAGCGCCATCAAGGTATCTCTCTCTCTCTCTCTCTCTCTCTCTCTCTCTCTCTGTCTCTCTGTCTCTCTCTCTCTCTCTCTCTCTCTATATATATATATATATATATTTCTTGATAAATTAATCATTACTGTTATAGCTCGGAGTTTAAATTAGTCAGAAACTAGAGTGTGATTTCAGTTTCATTTTTAAAATAAACTAACTGAAACAGCTTTTCTTCGGATGAGGAGAACAGTATTTCAACCCGTTTGCCCCTTAGGATACATATTGCAATGAAATCGTATAAATTTGACATTCTACGTATTATCTAACCTGGCAGCTGGTTTTGAATGTGTCCATATGATGCAGACTTCTATTAAGTGCTGAATTCATATTCCCGTCAAGATATGGGAAATTCAAATTACGCCGTCCACGAAGTGAATCTTTATTTTTATGACGAAACAGAACATGCGCTCATTCCTTAGCTTATAGCCAATGCTACAGGATCTAATTCGGTTTTATCTTTTCTTTCTTCATTCTTTTCTAAATGTAACACTGCTTTCCTTTTGCCATTTCAACGAAAAACAAGAGTATTGGTTGGTGGGCCAATGTTATGAATAGACTTCGGATCGATATGCACTAAAAAACGGCTAAATATGCATGCAAATATGCGCTAAAAATTACGAAAATATGCACTGAAAATATGCAAATATGCACTAAAAATTGTAAATATGCACCATTCAAAAGCTAAAGTCAAATGAGGAATTTTATTATCTGTAGAGAAAAAGGTGTATTACATGAACTACATATACTTGGTGTATAACTATGATGTATTTATGCTACAATATACAACTATGTACTTTTCGATGTTTCTGGCAAAAGCCTGTATTTATCTGTCAAAACATTACTGTATATGGAAAATGTTCTTTCCTTGTCACGGGTCGTTAAGAGACAGTATTTCAAAGAAGCAATGTTACTTGCCTACAAATCTGAAATTCGTGAGTCGTTGTTCCCAGGAACACTTTATTTACATTAGACAAGAATTTTATGCCAGACTTTTTCGCGTCTATTGACTATGAATTTCGAAAAAAAATTTGTCCGATTGGTTTTGGTGGCGTCTGTTTTGTTATTGAATCAAACTGCTCAAATGCACTACAAAGTCCTAATCATCGCTTTTCTAATCTCGTTATGATTTTTGAAATTGCACTAAAATGAAAATGAAATGAAATTTTTGAGTTTTACGTCCCATGGTTATGCCGGTTAGGCTAAAGGAGACGGTGATAATGAAAGAAATCGTGTAATGAAGAAAGTGAGAGAAAACGGGAGAACCTCGAGAAAACCCACACACACAGTGTTTATCCACCACAAAGTTCACTTGGCGGGAGCAGGGTTTGAACCCAGGACCCCAAACACTAGAGGTGAACGCTCTACCACTGAGCCACTGCGGCTCCCATGAACTGAAATGAGTATTGATAAACGTAAGGTCGCTTTTAATATTTCAGCTCCGTAAGCCTCCAAAGCTTCTTGAATACATTTGGTTTCTTCGGGTTGAAACAGCTCACAGGCAGTATGTGAAATTAAAATATACATATACTTATACATATACAAAACATTTCTGGCATAAACATACAATAAAAGCTACCTAGCGAAATTGAACAGGACTCACAAAAATTTCCGTTAAAGGTTTTAAAGTTAACGAAGATAGATGTGTTTTTTTTTTTTAAAAAATAGTAATGTACAGTCTGCAGCAAAAAAACCTGCAACATGAGCATGTAAATTTATTATGAAACGACGAAGTCTTTGCTCCAAAATTAGTGTTCAGGGAGGACGCCGAGGTTTAACCAGGCGTGATTCGTGCTTAGACGTTATGTTGATTCCCTGGACTGTTAGGCGTAGTTTCACAATAAACTTACATGCTCATGTTGCAGGTTTTTGCTGCGGACTGTACATACATATAATGGACATAGCGAGATAAAATAAAATGTTGTACATAGGTGTTTCGTATTCAATTACAGTATTTATTTGTGCTACGAATTAATACACATAAAACTTACAGTGAACAAAAAAAGCCTACATACGGTTTCAAAGGCCAAGACAAAGAGTAGATGATATGCCCTTTTCAGCGCTCCTCCCTCTACTGTTGATTCCCTTTTGAACAATTGTGTATATTATGCTCCTTGTTCCATGTCTCTAAACCAGCTAGAGAACGAGTTATTGGTATTTGGAAATTACTATGCAAATTGCACTTCGTTTAAAAAGTCGCACGGTATCTAGGGCCTTATGTGGCACTGGACTAAAGATTAAATATGTAGGGTAACAAGTAAACGAAGACCTTTACAACGTAGTTCATATATCTAACCTCTTACAAAATGTCGAAGAATTTTCTAAATGCTACATTCCGGAACTTGCAAATTTCCGTTAAAATATATATGTTAACATCCGTTCTTCGCAACACAGGTTCCGCCTAATCGAGAGAATTTAACCATTTTTTTTTTTTTTTACCTTTAAATTCATGGCACCGTGAAATATTTCCGTTTAAAATAATTTTCCGTTTAATAAGGGACCTGTTGAAGGTAGTTTTTACTGTATTAAAAACCTGTATTCAGAAACCTTAGCTTCTTGTTTAAAAGAAAATAAATCAACTTGAAATTACTTTTTGTATCCAATTATGTGTAAATCCTAGAATATTTTCTTCCAGCGTAACATTGTCCGTTTCAAATAGTAGGGTCTAATAATTTACAATGTATAATATAAATACTTTACAATGGAATAAAGTGATTTGAACGAGACATGGAGCATGAATGGAAAGAAGGTAAAGTTATCGAAAACATAACAGAAGACTTAGTAGGAAAGTTACGTTTCGAGAGACCTGGGTGCGTATCAAAGCAACACAAGCTTATATTTAAATACTCTCATAAACTCCTTAAAGGAAAACTTGGAAACTTATCTCAGAAAGTAACTGCTGTGACGAGTTTTAGATTTTGTAAAGCAAATATTTTAATTAATTTAGAGCTCATTTGCAAAGAATTCTTCATTCCTTCCCGAAATACATTTTTCAATGGTTTCTTTGCGATGAACTCTGTCGAATATGAAAAAAGCCACATCTGAGTTGTTTCATAGATGTATAAACTCCTTATTAGACTTGAAACTGCTATGAAAATATAAGAAGGATAAACTGCTGAAGTTTCAGCTGTTGCTGTCGAAAAAAATAGAAATGTCCTCTTCTGAAATCAAGCTTACTTACTTTGAAAATATTATTTGTTTAGCATACATTTTGCATAATATATTTTCTTCTTGAATTGTTAATGTCTCTCAACTTCAATCCATTGTTTCAGAAGATAACTTTTTAGAAGATTTTTCCGGCCCATTTAGTTGTAGTGCGACATCTTTGTCCAATTTTTGTCTACCCAAGAAAAAAAATGTGCCATTCAAGTTAACAGAGGAGGGCCATTTCAAAATTTCAGCCACTTCGATCACCTGTACTGCGACATTTTCAAATTTGAATTTTAACCATCTCAGAATTTTGTCCATTTTCGTCCACCCAAGAAAAAGAATCATCATTCAAATTAACAAAAGAGAACCATTTCAAAATTTCGTCCAATTCGATCACCTGTAGGGCGATATCTCTAAATGCGAATTTTAACTGGCTCAGAATTTTGTCCAATTTTTGTCCATTTTTGTCCACCCAAGAACAAATTTTGTACCATTCAAATTAACAGAGAGGGACATTAAAAACTTGGGCACTTCGATCACCTGTAGTGCGACATCGTCAAATTTGAATTTTAACTAGCTTAGGAGTTTGCCCAATTCCTGTCCATTTTTGTCCACCTCAAAAAAAATGTAAATTCAAATAAACGAGGAAGGGTCATTTCAAAATTTCGCCACATCGATCACCTGCAGTACGACATTTTTAAATTCGAATTTTAAGAAGCTTCAAGTTTTGTTCAATTTTTGTGCATTCATGTACCACCAACAAAACATTGTGTACCATTAAAATAAACGAGGGAGGGTCATTTCAAAAATTGGCCACTTCGATTACCTGTAGTGCGATATCTTCAAATTCAAATTTTAATTACCTCAGAATGCGTCCAATTTCTGTACATTTTTGTACAGTCACAAACATAAATAAATGGAGGTTTGAGCCATAAGAAATAATGGCTCCAACCTCCATTTATTTATGTTCGTGACTGTACCATCAAAAAATTGTACTATTCAAATTAACAAAAGGAGGGCCATTTCAAAATTTTGGCCACTTCGATCACCAGGAGTGTGATATCTTTAAACTCGAATTCTAACTAGCTTATAATTTTCCCTATTTTGTGTAGACTTTTATACCACCAAGATAGTTGAAATTCAAATTTGAAACTGTCTCACTACAGGTGATGCAAGTGGTCAAATTTTTAAATGACCGTCCCTGGTTTATTCAATAGTGCAGAATTTATTCTTCGTGGTACAAAAATGTTCAAAAATTCGACACAATTCTGTGCGAATTAAAATTCGAATTTGAAGATGTTGTGGTACAGGTGATCAAAGTGGCCGAAATTTTGAAATGGCTCTCCTTCGTTTATTTGAATGGTACAAATTTTTTGAGGAGTGGACAAAAATGAACAAAAAATTGGACAAGATTCTGAGCTAGTTAACTCAAGTTTGAAGTTGTCACACTACAGGTGATCAATGTGGACAAGTTTTGAAATGGCTCTCCCTCCTTTATTTAAATGATGCAATTTTTTTCTTGGGTGGACAAAAATGGGCAAAAATTGTACAAAATTCTAAGCAAGTTAAAATTCTAATTAAGATGTCGCACTACAACTAAATACACCAAAATTTTTCTTTTGGCATTCTTATACTGCCACACAATTTCAAACCCACACACACATAACAGTAGGTACTTTAACTACTGAGGTGAGTGACGTGGAAATTTTGTTGAAGATGATTTGACATTGTTATTTCTATCTTCTTCCAAAAAGCTGACATTCATGCATCATTACCGGGAGGATGATGAATCACTCACCCTTTTGTTATTCTCGTTTCACATAATCTTAGAAGATATTCTAAACTGACAACAATGAACCATTTAAAGATCTTGAGTCTATTTGTATTAGAAACTTGAAATTCCATTTATGAAGAAAGTTGTTGGTTGTTGAAAATTATCAATTTGGTCGTTCCTTTAAATATTCATTTATATGCAGTAACGACATAAACATGCACTAACGTCCGAAATATGCAAATATATGCACTATAAAACTCTGCTATTTTACCCCAAAACACCTGAAACGAATTTCTGTTTAAAGAGCATATCGATATCACATCAGGAAAAAAACATGCAAATATGCAAAAATCCGAAGTCTAGTTATGAACAACTAGATGTGTCATTTATAAACCCCTTATCAAAACTTACACCAAATAAGAAAAAGTAGGGCAGAAATATGATACTACTAACGTCTCACGATTTTGGTAGTGATTTGGATTTAGATGGGGTATTGCATCTCGAAAGCCCATTGAGAGATTTCATTTCCAGATGCAATAAAAGGTCAACGTACACATGGTGTCTTTTGATGTCTCTACGGCAAGTTTCCAGTAATATGGTATGTGGTGCACAGTGGACGGGTTTGTGTTATTGAAACTTAAAAGGTGCCTAAAGAGAAACATTGGGTTTTCTTAGGGGATATTGATCCGTAGAGAATCATTGTGTAATGAAGGAAAGACAATGATATAGTCTTCCACTGTCGTGGAAACAGCTCACCTTGGTAATAAATTATGACCACAGATGCATTATATTTTGCTATTTATTTTTTCGTTTGAGTCGCATTGCAGGACGTAATTCAGCACCATAAGTTCGTCTGATTTAATAAGAATAATATTTGTTACTTTATAAACGTAACAAATATACAGAACATAAACATTATATAGAATGACTGAAACTTCTGAAGTGTACGATTTGATTTGTTGGATATTATACTATAATGGCTTTTGTTTATTTTCAATTTCGACATTGTTCTTTGTTTTTCTCTTACGAATAAACTGTAATTTGAGTTAGCAAGTGTACCTTTCTAAGGTCAAGTGGTTAAATAGCGTGGTCGTGGGTTCGATGAGTGATAAAAGGTACTAAACATCGGTTACAGATATGAGTATGGTTCCATTCCCATTTTGAATAGTAATGTCGTACAGCCTCAGTGCTGAAAAGATACCTTGAACTTGAATTAATAAGTAAACTAATAAATAAATTAAGCCGTTCATGCTAGTATTTGCTTACAATCGTATTCTGAAGCAAATTATAACAAAAGTCCGAAGCTTCTACCAGCAAAGAATTAAAACATTTTCTTTACAATGTGTTATATTATGGACATAATATTTATCATTTGTATCAAATGATGGTGTACTTAAAGCTTTTAACGTACTGTTTTCTTATTTTCTTCTTGGGGGCAAGGACACGGTGGCTTAGTCGCCCTTCCCACTGATCTAGTGGCGCGTTTGGTATATGTGGTTTCGGGTTCGATTCCCGGTGGAAGAGCATTTGGAATTTTAACTGCCCTCATTGTTTCTGTGTTGGTGTCCCTATTCTTAAAGCAGGGTTCAAAATTTCCTGTCGCCAGGCCGCCATTGGTGACTCGAAATTTAGAGCTGGCGACCAGTGTTCAGTAGAAATAGTTTCTTCCTAAACTCACAGGGCTATGCAGTTTCTGTTTCGCACGAAAATAATTATCACTGAGTGAGAGGAAACACGGAATCTGAAGTCTTCACAACGGACACGGAAAGTGAAGTCTTTTACAACGTTGTAATTCTCCCCTCTTTTCCCATCCTCCATTGAAATTGTTTGCCTCCTGGATTCCTGCCTTATGAGATTCCCAAATTTGCTTCCAATTATCACATTTTGTGCAATTCTACCTATGAGTACTGCTTCATGTGAGAGAAGTCTCAGCAGTCTCAACAGAGTTAAAGCTGCCTACAGGAATGCACTGAAGACTGAGACATTGGATGATTTGCTGAGAATTTTCATCATGTCCTTCACGTAAGGACTTTGATCCGAAAACTGCAATCGATAACTGGTACTTTAGTGCAGAGGGAGAGAAAGCGTTACACCAATTCAAAATTGACTATCCTAAATCTAATTTGAAAATATACAGGGTATTCTCCTATATATACAGAAAATACACGAAACAATAACAGAAAAGCATGTGAAAGCCGAAGAACGAAACAATAACAGGAAACAATAATGTCAAAATACATATGATGATCTCTACAATTGCATTTTAATGCTTCATTTTATATTAATATTTTATAACAATAACAACAATGAAATTTAAATATGATTTCTAAGGAGCAAACGCAATTTACTAATAGGCTATACGTTATTGTGATAAGCTTCGCAACAGCATTTTCAAACTTACGCCGAGATGATTACAGAAAAGAGATCTCCTCCAGTTCCTTACCAGAGGGTAGCGTTCCCAAAACTGATGCAACGTTCCCTCTTTGTACTGACATACTGATGCGTTGTAGTAGAAAAGATGTTGCTATAGCGTCTCTTGACGATAAATAAATGCGGTGACCAACTTCTTTTATAAAGTTAAGGTCTTCGGGACCCCATGAACCACCCGATTCGATAGCTATAGCGACAAAATCTAATTGTCTGATTTTGAAATTTTATCCAATGATGTAATCTCTTTCTTTGTCCAACCAAAGGCCATGGCGGGGAGGGGGAAGGGCCTCTCATAATTTGTACATGAGAGATACTGGAACCATCATTTTTAGATTTGCGAGTGCGTCTGACTTTGAAATTTTGCACCCTGCCTAAAGGTTAATAGACAAAACTAAAATGAAGTAAGAACAGTAATAATTAAAGAAATTAAGTTACTGAAGAACGTTCGGTAAATCTATTAACTAAAATGGTAGAGCACTTATTTCTGGTGCGTGGGGGTCCTGGTTCGATTCTCGACCAAGTAAGTTTGTAATGAACAACATCGTGTCTGTGAATTTTCTCGGGGTACTTCCGTTTCCTTCTATATTCTTATTTATTTCATTCCTCTATTATCATCCACTTGCCTTAATCATCCGTTTCTCTTAGCCTAAAGAGCATAATTGTGAAAGCTGAAAGATTATGCCAACTAAAAATTTTAAAAAAGACATAAAATGTTGAAACGAACCTAATGTTGTAGATAACAATGTTATGTTACAAGCAGAATATTTATACTTTGCACTAGAAGAATTAGTTTTATGGAAAATATTTTAGAGATACTGTGTAGCCTATATAGCCTACAATTTTGGTCTGGTTTCAAAATAATTTTTGATGCAAGTTCCCCTCCTTACGGAGTCACATTTCATAAAACTGCAATTTATCGTCTGCTAGGACACAAGGGGGAATATTTACAAATTGTTAAGGTTCTGCGTCTAATACAGTAGTTATAGAGATCTGAAGAAAGGAAAAATAATACAAACCGCGTTTTCCCATTAGGGACGTCAACTTGAAAAAATCCGTCTTATACCTATATATAACTTAGACTACAAATAGATTATATATACATAATTTCATTCTTCTACACCTAATACATGAAAAATCAAATATTTAGTTTAACGTCCCTCGGGTGTGTACAGAGGCTAAGGGAAAAGGTGATAATGACAAATGTATGAAACGGGGAATGAAGAAAGTTGGAGGAAACGGAAGAACCCACGCACATGGTGTTTGTCCACCACAAAACTCACTTAGCAGGAGCTGGGATCGAACCAAGGACCACATGCACCAGAAGTGAACGCTCTATCACTGAGCCACTGCACTATGCCTAATAGTTTTGAAGATCTGGAGATAAATGAAGCAGTGAGTTATGGATTTACTCTTCTATGTAGATTTGAATTTTACATTTCACGATTTTGCTCTTTAAAGTGAAGAAGACAAAGAAAAACGAAGATAACGAAATAAATTGTTATAAGACAATTACCTGAAAGGGATTCGAACTCGCGACAGATAGGTCTTCTAGTGTAGTTTGTGTTGCAGGTTTTTGCAAGTTTTTTGTTGCAGGTCTGACAGTTAAAAGAAAATACACATACAAATAAATAATTTATAGGTATATGAAAATTATTGTAGATGGCTTAGAATACACTAGGATTTCTGATTGTAAACATACCTGATTCACGTGTTTATCTCCACACATAGCGTCCAGAAGAACACAATATTCTGAACGATATTATGTATAAGACACTTGTATTTTACAACAACATTGACTCTATTAGCACACTGTAAACACACTCGCATCTGTAACACTTATCGTTAAAATATAAACATTAGCTCTCTCACACCGAAACGCCACCGAAAGGCTGAAGCAATGCGGCCAGTCCAGTGTCTTCCTTGCACGCGGCAACAACAGATGGATCTCTTACACTGACTTACTGAACCCAGCAGACGACGCATACCTTGAACTTGGGAGGCTACAGTAGCGCCAACTAACAGAATTATATTATTACCACTCACTTGACATACATAACGTTCTTTTCCTAATGAGGAAGTAAAAGGGCGTGTGTAATGTGTGTTCTTTAATGCGACACCTTTGACAGCAGAAAAGAGAATGGAGTTCTTCGATAATTGAACACCGAACTCAGGTCTCCTACTAGATTTAACGGCGTAACGGCACTAGGTAGCTTAATAATAACGATGTGCTTTACTGCTAGTAGTTATCATCATCATCATCATCATAGGTATTCTGCATTTATTGGCAGGTCACTTGCTGCAATTGAGAAGTTTTCGTGCACCACGGTCTTCCACTAATCTCTTCATCTTTACGTATGATCTTTCTGTTTTGATATAGTCTATTAATTGCAGTCTCCTTCGTCCTCTCCCTCTCTCTTTCGTGCCATCATACCCTCTAGCATGCCCCTCATGATACAGTTTTTCTTAGCCAATATCTCAGTTTCTCTTTCTCTTCTTAATAATATCTAAAATTGTTTTTTTCTCCCAAACCATATCTAACACCCTCTCACTCGTTGTTCGCTCAACCCAGCTAATTTTGTTCATTCTTCTCCACACCCACATTTCGAAAACTTCAAGTAGTTTTTCATCATTTTTGCGTAATATAGTATTAGGACTGAAATACAGGCTATACCTTGGTACATACAGGCTGAATTTTCTTCACATACACTTCCACCAATCCGTTTTCAAGGTTGTCAATCTCCCTCCACAAAATCCCTAGATGTACTCCCTTAAATTATCTTGACATTTGGGGGGAGGACACGGAGTCTAAATGGTAGAGCACTCATCTCTACTAGGGATGACCACAAAGTTCCGGTTCCGGCGGAACCGGTTCCGCGAGGAACCGGTTCTCGTAGGTCCGGTTTTCAGAACCGGTTCCGGACCTGGATTCGAAAACCCGGATCTAGAACCGGATCTTAGGAACCGGTTCAAGAACCGGATCTTAAGAACCGGTTCCAGATCTGGATCTGAAAACTCGGTTCCAGAACCGGATTTTAGGAACCGGTTCCAAATCTGGATCTGAAAACCCGGTTCCAGAACCGGATCTTAGAAACCGGTTCCAGACCTGGATTCGAAAGCCCCCAAAGACCCGTAAAGGAAGCACAAAGTTCAAATTAAAAAAAATGCAAAGAGGACCATGCGCTTGTGCCTTCCCCCCAGACCCGTTTGTGCCCCCAGAAAAAATTTTGGTCCACCAGTGGGTGTTTAGCCAAATGAGTTGGTCAGTTTGCCTGTTTAGTCCATGAGTTTGCCAGTTACCCAGTTTATTTAGCTAAATGAGACAAGCTGCCGTTGCCTGGGCGCCTGCCTGTCGCTTCCACCATTTCATCTAGCATACTGTTCACAGCCTGCCAGCAGCTCGGGTTTAGCGTAGGGATGGTCATAAAGTTTCGGTTCCAGCGGAACCGGTTCCACGAGGAACCGGTTCTTGGAGATCCGGTTTTCAGAACCGGTTCTTGGAGATCCGGTTCTGGATCCGGTTCTAGACCTGGATCCGAAGAACCGGTTCTAGACCTGGATCCGAAAAACCGGATCCGTTCAGACCCGAAAACCGGTTCCACCAGGAACCGGTTCTGGCCATCCCTAATCTCTACTGCCAGAGGACTCTGGTTCACGCAAATGTTTGGTGAACAACATCGTGTTGGTGGGTACTCTAAAAAAAATTATTGTTTCCTTCCACATTCTCATTCCACTAATTTTTAATAGATATTCATTTTCATCAATAAACCATGATTAATCATGCATTACTGTTAACACGTTTATGTATCACGTTATTACGTCACAGTTAGGAGTAAGGAATATGTCTGTTATCTTTAGGAGAAAGTAGTCGGAAATATATAATCTGTTAGTTAACTTTTTTTCTTTAAGTATATACAGACAGAGCATAAATAAATAATTTGGTCTGCAAATCAAAACAAAATCTGTAACAAACGACTAATGGAGGATCATGAAGGTAAAAAGTGTGTGTGAAGGAGGCAGCCAGAACTTAAACTATGATAGGTATATCCAGGGCCGGATCCAGGATTCTCTAAGGGGCTGGGTGCACCAATAACTACCAGTACATTTGATTTAAATTTGAGTATTTTAAATGCCTTTAGGCATCTGTGATGTGAATGAGAAATTCCTTTGGAAATGCTAAGTGTCTGCTCTCGATGAATTCTTTTCCTTCAACCTTCAGAAAAATTGATTTAAACTATTGATTTTGCAAAACTCACTGCTAACTTCTCACTTTAGATAGTGTATATTTACAACGAAGGGAGTGTACACGTGCACCTTTGCACCCTCTCTAAATCCGGCCCTGGGTATATCATGAGTTTACTAGTATAAGCTTTCAAAAATATATAAATAATAGCTTAAATTATTTTTGTAACTCAAAAAACTGGGGATTTAGGCCCCGGTCTAGATCCGCTACTGTGAACCACATAAGTTTAGCTCAAAAAAAAAAAAAAAGTTTAAATTTTCATAAGAACTAATCACCATTTTGGGATACATAACATAGATCACCACACAACATTTGCGTTAGTTCCACTTGCTGAAGCCTTCCCACTAATGGGATCATCTTCCACTTCGTTGTGCCCCTATCCTATTCAAAAACGCTTGCACATTATTTATTTATTTATTTATTTATTGTCAACACAACAGGCTATAGCCCAATTATAGTGTTGTAAATTACGCAATTACATGTTCATAACTCTTGATAACATAACTTGAGTTCACAACTAACATGGTGTTCTCTCCATGTACTTGACAAAATATTTGAAGTGTTTCTCATAGAGTATTCTTCAACTGTACAGGAAATTTTAGGTTTATTCCATCGTCCATGTTCCACAACTCTCACAACTAAATGAACTGCCAAGACAAAGGTGTTAAACAAAAGCATATTTTTAAAGAAAAGAAAAACTAATACTTTCAGACAGCTGAGTTTAAAGTCATACTCTACCAAGATATAAGATTAAATATTCAACCAATCAGTCTTGGGAAGTAATGTAACGCAACTAACGCGTTACGTGTAACGCGTTACTTTTTAAGTAACGTTTCCTAGTAACGCGTTACATTTTTCCAAAGTAACTGTAACGGTAACGCGTTACAAAATTTTAAGTAACGTACCTAGTTTGCGTTACTTTTTTCGCGTTATATTTCGGATGGATAACTACAATATATGTATTTTTTTCGGAAACAAATGTTTCTTTCCTGTAAGTGAATTTCTCAGAATGAAACAGTCGAGCATGAACTACGTATGTCAGTGACCAACAGTCACCGACACACAGAGAAACAGATAAGTTCGTTTCTGTCAAAGAAGTAAGGAAAGTTTTGCTAGTCGTTTCTCCTAGTGTATAAATGATTGTATTGAATCTTATCTAGAAAACCAAAAATTAAAAAAAAAAATCTCGTATAACTTGATAAGGATTTGAACCTATGACGCTTGATTTCATATCTTTCACTTGCACTACGCTCTAATATTTTTAGAAGTAATTTTTCTTAGTTGGGATAAAATTCTATGTTTTAGAAACTGTTTTTCTAAATATTCACTTCATTGCGGAAAAAGAAAAGTGTTGGGGCGGCAGTGTCAATGATTGACACAGCACCCATCCTCATATTGCCACCATTGTTTGTAGTACATCTGTACTACTTATCCAAACCGCCCCAATTTATAAATGTATTATGTTGTTCAATATATACTTGCTTTGTTGTTGATACATCATATAGCTTTTAATTGTTATAATTTCATGTAATACACTAAATACCTAAAAATTAGTTACGTAATAAAAAAATTGGCGTCTAAGAGAACGTTGTATGTTCTGTCCCTTTCTCTATTTCCTGACTTACAGTGAACACTATGAAACTGACCACGAATCAAACAGTAATTAATTCTCGGTATCAATATACAATAGGGAACCATATACTTATGAAATTTACAGGATGTATATATGGTCTCATAAGTCCGTTTACATAGGTCATCTCGGTAACTATTGAAAATATGGAAAAATGTTAGGAGAACAATCTTATTGGAAAGTATGTGTTTTCAATATATAATGTTGAAATTTTCGGAATTGGACCAGCGTTTGGGCTCTACACTGGTATACCGCCCAGTGGTAAAGAAAAAATGCAACGTTGCCACGTCATTGTTGGATAACAATGAAGGAGTGTGAAGTTTGAAGTATCCTGAACTAAGGAGAATAGTAGGGATGGCCACAATGAAGGATATGAAGAAGGATCACACGCGACGTGAATCCAAGGCAATGGCGTCACCATAAGAAGGGGACAAGTACCAAAAAATGAATTGAATTTGTTCACGGTAAACTGGTATTAATGGCTAAGTGATGTAAACAAAACGAAACAAGAGAACAATTTAATAAAATTAGAAAGGGCCTAAATACCAAAACTCAAAAATCAGAAAAAATCGATAGACATGAGTTACCGCAAAACAAGTTAAAGGGATACTGCGACCATGTGAGTGCTTTAAAACAGAAGCAACATTTTTTAAGCTATAAGCACTTTATAAATGTATTCTGTTTGGTATTAAAACATTTTTAAACAATACAACTCAATTCTACGTATTGCAGCACTTAGATCCTTTCTCATTGTTCAATTGTTATATCGTCTAGAAACAGAAGTGTATGTATCATCACGTTTCTAGGCAAGTTGAAACCAGACAGATTAATATTATCTCGTACCCATCCGATAATGTTGGGGTAGCGTGCCTGCCTGGCACACGGCATTTGGGTAGGTCAAACTTGGGCACAAACCCTGCTCCTAGGGCCATCCTGACTAAGAATTTTCTTGGTTTTTCTCAGTCCCCCCGGGTGCATACAGGGATGGTCCCTTTTCAGGCCAGGGCCGGTTCCTTCTCCAGTAATAAATCCTCTAAAGCCTGCAATACTATTGTGACGCATTTATGTAACACCCTGTATATGAATTATCGGAAGTTTTACTATTTACTACTTTCGGTATGAGTAGAGAAATAAGAACTGAGATCGAATCTGTACTTGAAATTCGGAATATACGTTAGAAACCGTTTTTCATCTCCTATCGTCTTTTTTGGTCAATGGCAATCAATATTAGAACCGGAAATGGTACTATTTCTTCCACTTCCGGTTGTAGTAGAAAATAAAGTCGAAGATTGAATCTATTCTTGAGATCTGAAATCCATATTAAAGGACCGATCTTATTACAGTTTATTTTACTATGACAATGAGTATTTAAACCACCAGCACTTCCAGTTGGCATGAAGTGATAAAGGTTGAGATAAAAGTAAGATGACCATAAAGTACCGTTACCGCTCAAAATAAGTAACGTAAATCAGTAAACGTACGTAAATTACTACACGGAAAGAACTGAATTGCATGAACAACAATGCTTTCGAGAAGTTTTATTGAGATAGGAAACATTAAGTATCCAAAGGATCAATCTCCCAACCGTCATTCTCATGACAAAAAATACTACGCATCCAGGTTCTGTGCGACATTTTGCGTACTATTGCAGGTGTAACTTAAGTGAATGCTTGTTTCACAGCTTCTCTCAGTTCGGCAGTAGTACCGTAACGGTTTTGTGCAACGATGCCCTTTATGAATCTTTATAGCGAATTATCACAGGTGGTGAGGTCTGTGCTTTGTGGTGGCCAGGCAAGTGATGCGGGCAGATCTTCAGTTCTTAAATACTGTAACTGGAACTATCAACCATCGTTCACTGGAATGCAGTTTTTGGAATGGTGAACAACCGTGCCGTTGCATTCCGCATGATGTCTTCTCTTGACTCAAATCGGGTCCCTTTTAGTCGCATTTCGGGCTTGAGAAATAATCCAAAATCACGTGGAGCCATATCGGATGAGTAGGGAGCTTAACGAAACACAGGAATGTTGTGTTTGTTGTTGAAAGCCCGAATCATATACGCAGAATGGACTCCCGAAACAATTGCATAATCGTATTTTCTTTACACACGACTTCTAATATATATTCCACTAACTCAATGTTATCAATTTTTTACGAACAATTTGATTTCAGTTTCGCAATAGAAGCATGGAACTCGAGACGAAAAATTCCAACAAATGTAGTTCCATTTTTTGCCACTACGGCGTTGCAGTCAGACTATTTCCCTGACATCTGCACATTTCTATCTCACTTTTTTTATTGACAAACTATTACAATACTGATATTGAATTTCTGTGAAAAAAACAAATCTAACATGATCTAAATTATTATGTTAATTTTCAAATGCTAGTTTAATCTCTTTTAAATAAGTGTAATTACAAATTCAAATATCTGAATTTATTAAAACCAAAACTCACTTAATTACATTGATATAAAGAAACAACAATTGACTTAGATTAATGATTTATTCGTAATTTGATTCATTGCTCCTAGATGGAGGAACAGTAGGATGATAAATTATGATTAGCAATTCTATTCAGTATATGGATTAATGTTTCTACATATATATATATATATATATATATATATATATATATATATATATATATATATATATATATATATATATATATATATATAATGGCATACCATATGTATATATAGTTTAATCATAAACATTAAGTTTCAATGTATGGATATCTCTAAGAAAATTTGCTCTTGGAGACAAATTGCAAGGTAAGTGTGCTGCACTTAAACACTAGTTTGGTATTAACTTGTCTCGAGTAGCCCAAAGGCAGAAGATAACTACATTCATTTTGCTAACCAGCTCTCTGATGTTGCGGTGTGTTTGCACTTCACTTCATCCCTCATTCTATTTTCTATCTTCAACGTATATATTTATATTCACAATGTTATATATATATACCGATACACACACACACACACATATATATATATATATATATATATATACATACTATGTGATCAAAAGTATCCGGACACCCCCCAAAACACGTTTTTCATATTAGGTGCATTATGCTACCACCTACTGCCAGGTACTCATTATTAGCGACCTCAGTAGTCATTAGCCATCGTAAAAAAGCAGAATAGGGCGCTCCGCGGAACTCACGGACTTCGAACGTGGTCAGTGATTGTGTTTCACTTGTGTCAGAAGTCTGTACGTGAGATTTCCACACTCCTAAATATCCGAAGGTTCACTGTGTTTGATGTAATAGTGAAGTGGAAAAGTGAAGGGAGACGTACAGCACAAAACCGTACAGGCCGACTTCGTCTGTTGACTGACAGAGACCCCCAACAGTTGAAGAGGGTCATAAAGTGTAATAGGTAGACATCTATCCAGACCATCACACAAGAATTCCAAACTGCATCAGGATCCACTCCGAGTACTATGACAGTTAGGCGTGAGGTAATAATACTTGGATTTCATGGTCGAGCCGCTGCTTGTAAGCCACACATCATGGAGGCAAATGCCAAACGACGCCTCGCTTGGTGTAATGAGCGTAAACATTGGACGATTGAACAGTGGAAAAACGTTATGTGAAGTGACGAATCACTGTATACAATGTGGCGATCCGATGGCAGGATGTGGGTATGGCGAACGCCCGCTGAACGTCATCTGTCACCATGTGTAGTGTAAAGAGTAACATTCGGAGATGGTTGTGTTATGGTGTGGTCATGTTTTTCTTGGAGGGGGATTGCATCCCTTGTTGTTTTGAGTGGCACTCTCACAGTGCAGGCCTACATTGATGTTTTATGCACCTTCTTGCTTCCCACTGTTGAACAGCAATTTAGGGATGGCGATTATATCTTTCAACACCATCGAGCACATGTTCATACTTGCACGGCCTGTGGCGGAGTGGTTACACGACCATAACATCATGTAATGGACTGGCCTCCACAGAGTCCTGATTTGAATCCTAAAGAACACCTTTGGGATGTTTTGGAGCGCCGACTTCGTGCCAGGCCTCACCTACCTACATCGATACCTCTCTTCAGCACTCCGTGAAGAATGTGCTACCATTCCCCAAGAAACGTTCCAGCACCTGATTGAAAGTATGCCTGCGAGAGTGGAAGCTGTCATCAAGGCTAAGGGTGGGCCAACACCATACTGAATTCCAGCAGTACCGATGGAGGGCGCCACGAACTTGTAAGTCGTTTTCAGCCAGGTGTCCGGATACTTTTGATCGCATAGTATATATATACAGATGGTGATCAGAAAAATGGAAACACCTGTAGATGGCAACACGTCAGATGTATGGGTTGGCAGTGGTGTCGTGGCGCCCGCAGCGCCGGACCGCTGCTGGTGGTGTGTTAGGTCGGTCTTCATACTACGTCAGGCGCAGTGGAACAGCAGTGTCCAGTGGCTGCAGCAGACGGAGGTAGTGTAAAATGGGAGACCTCTCAGATTTGAAAGAGGGCAAATTGTTGGTGCGCGGTTATGTGGAGTGAGTGTGACGGCAGTGGCTACTGTGTTAGGTGTGTCGCGTGGGACAGTGTCGAAGGTGATGACGGCCTACACAACACACGGGAAAATCACATCAGGGAAGCGGAACAGTGGGCGGAAGAAAATCATGAGTGACAGGTCACGCCGGGTATTAAAGCGCATTGTGACGGAGAACCGTCGTGCCACTGCGGAGCAAGTCTCGGAGGAACTCAATCAGCACCTCCCCCACCCTGTTTCGACAATCACAGTCCGCCGCGAATCACATGACATGAACTTCCGGGGTCGTGTTGCACGGGCTAAACCGCTCATCAGTGACCATAACGCTTTCTCACGCCGCAAATGGTGCCGCGACCATGCAGCTTGGACCGTTGAGTTCTGGAAACGTGTGATATGGTCGGATGAGTCATCGTTTACCCTATTCCCAATCAAGGGCCGTGTTTATGTGTGGAGAACGCCCAAAGAAGCTTATGATCTGCGGTGTCTCCTCCCAACTGTGAAACATGGCGGCGGCTCGGTGATGCTGTGGGCCGCCATATCATGTTTTTCATTGGGTCCTGTGGTCACACTTAGCGGACGAATCACTGCCAACGATTATGTCGCGATTTTAGACCACTTGCATCCTATGGTCCGGATGTTGTTCCCGGACAATGACGCCATCTTCCAGGATGATAATGCACTCATTCACACAGGTGGTGTTGTTGCAGCGTGGTTTGAGGAACATCGGGATGAAGTTCAATACCTCCCCTGGCCCGCCCAATCCCCAGATCTCAACATAATTGAACATCTGTGGTCCGTCTTGGAAACACGACTAAGCGACGATTTCCACCTCCATTCTCTCTCACAGAACTGGTCGATGCCCTGCACGTGGAATGGTGTAAAATTCCACTTGCTACCATTCACGACCTCTATGCCTCCATCTCACGTCGCATCAAGGCTGTTCTCAAGGCGTAAGATGGCCCGACACCATATTAATCTGGTAAGTTGCAATTTCGTTCAGGTGTTTCCATTTTTCTGATCACCATCTGTATATATATATATATATATATTTGATATTGCACTTATTTTACTATTTACTAATTCTTTACGTGCTCTTAATATCACTATTATTTCTTTCACTATTTGTTAGATTTACCCATATATCTGTTCTTCTTTTGTTTATCATCCATACCTTAATTATGATTACGATCGCAAAGATCATAATATCCCAAAATTTGTATTATTGATGAAACAAAATTATGAAGTAATCTCCCTTAGCTCATCCCCTCTGACTTACATCCTACTTTCCCATTCATATCCCGTCCTTGAAAGAGGGTGTACCCTCTAAAAGGTAGCTAGCCTCTGGCTAGCTTTAAAAAAATGACTTGTCTGGTAGTTAATCGTAACTCCTATGGGAGGTTGGCTAACTCTAGGGGAGAGGGCAAAGACCCCCGGAAGGTAGGCGGGGAAGAAACACTGGTTAAAGTTGTTTTACCGAAGAAACGGTAAAAGCCTTTAAACGGCAAAGATAAGATACGATTAGGGTACGTGCCTTTGGAGTGGGAGACTCGGGTTCTATTCCCCGCGGGAGCTCATGTGGTACGGGTTCCACGTTAATCAATAGGTCACTTCTCATATAGCCTCGCTGCTGAAAGGCTTTAAATTCAAAATCAATTCAAGATACAGTTCCTACATCATTGAGAAGAAAATATTACTATTTCAGATAATTAATTTCTCCCTTCTAAACCTCAGCACGTTCTGATTCAATCGTAAACAAATCAATGAAGGTTAATCCGTGCAGTGTTGGAAACTGAGTGGACTGGTGCCCAGACTATAGGCAACCAGCAGAACTCATGGTTGTCGTGCTCGATGTGAACGTCCACACGCACACACACAGACAAATACACAGATTAACACTCACCTTCTAAACAGTTCACGCATCATTTTCTCTTTTCACCTGTCTTGTCTCGGGTTTTTGCGTTTTGGAGGGATCGTAGAATAGACATCATGCCTCATGTCCTGTTATTATGTGGTTCAGGAACGTTCCATCAGCGGCAACATTTCTGATCGTTGGTTTTGTGTCAGAATGCGTGGGACATGGTGCTCTGTGACACGCGAAATATTCAAGTCATCCGTCAGAATGTTGTGACGTGTACCATGGCTGATCCGTACTGCTGCTGCGAAGTCATACACTGACTGGGAGCGCACAATCATTGCAAAGCACAACCTGTTCGATTTTGCATTCTGATCGAACTGTTGATGGTCGAGCTACTGGTTCATAATGATCTAAACTGTTTCTCTCCTCCGTAAACCGTTGGTGCCACTTAAATACTGCACTTTAGTCCAGGCTTTGTCACTCTACACTTGCCTGATCATCTACAACGTTCCTGCAGCGGATTTGCCTAATTCTTGGCAGTACTTCGTGTTTGCCCGTTGCTCAAACTGCGATATTCTGCAAGTCTGCTGCCGCGCAATCAACTCGTTTCACAACACAAACAGTATGTCTTTTACACTCTATGCATAGACCTGCCTCTTGCTAGGTCGAAAGATGAACTTCCACTGCTTCTTCAAGGATATCACTTATCAGCTGTAGTGTACCACTAGTACCACACTGCGTCCAGTCCACGAACTTGTATATATATATATATATATATATATATATATATATATATATATATATATATATATATATATATATATATATTCATATCTATGTGATTTCTAATTTGTATTTGATCCCTGATTATTACTACTGTGGTGACTATTAAATGGCATATATATGTACACGCACGATTAAAAGATATATATTTTAATTCACTAATAATCGTACATGTATAATACGTACTGTATTTCATAATATTGATCCTATTCATGAGCCACAAAATAATAATAATAATATTCGATTCAAGCATCCACATGCACATTCAGATAACTAGACTCTAAGTACATCTGCACACATTAACAATACAAGAAATAATATTGCTAAATAGCATCATAAAAGTAAATTTCATTGAAGACAAAAAGTGCCATGAAATACTGTTTAAACTAAATGCATACTTATTTTGTTTCAAATATTATAAAGCCATCATGCACATATAATTGAGAATTGTTATGGACATATAGTCGAGTAGAAAGGACTGTAAAGGTCGAAACAAAGGAGAGGCGCCTTGTAAGTAGATATTTGATTTCGGGACTTCTCTTGTAAAAGTGAGTTGAAGCCTTCTGGAGGCTCGTGTCCTAACATGTTGGGTAGATTTCTCTTCGGTGACCTGACATAGAAGGTCATAATCCTTTGTATACGTTTTCTAATTTTATTATTTAACTAAGGTGAATAACATCACCTTAGAGAACAACTATGATCCTTGAGTATTGCCCATGTGCTTAAGGTGTACGGCTCCAATGGTTCCCAGAGCCCCTGCTTCTGTAACAAGCAGATTTGGTCCCCACTCTTATTTTTAAATTTCTTGGTTGGTAATAAACATTGCCCTTGTGTTTGTGACCCCGATAACATATGATATACCATGTGGTCACTACACTTATAACTCTTTCCCTTAAATCATTCCGACCCTCAGAGGTAAATGATAGTTCTCTGTTTCCCGTAAGAAGTCTATGATAGTCCCTAGGATCCCAGGTCCCCAACATCGTTCCTAGGGCCTACACCACTACCGCCCACAAGTTGTATAGGGTAAGGATGACTTTGTTCTATCTTTATTATTAAACGCGAACACTTTATTTAAATTCAATTAGTCACATATAAACTCGCGCCTCGTTTCGTCTCGCCTGAGAATTTTTAAATTATTACGGACGTATATCTAACTTAAAACTATTAAAACGAAAACTTTGACAAGCTCCGAACACGTAAAATAAAACTTTTAAACAGCACCTACCACAGTGTAAAGAAAGAAAATGTTCAAAAGGAAGTATAACATTATTGAATTATATGCTCACAGGAATACTGGAACAGGAGTTGTTCTTTCTATGCTGCATACTTGTGAACTGAACTTGTTTTCAGATTCTGACACCTGAGGCCAAATTATTATAGAAATGTTCATTATGTTTGTCACATTGTCTTCGGCTTTTTCAAGTAGACCCCTCTACTCATTTTTTTTTCATTTATTTTTGTAACGAAATGTAATGGCATAGTCATATTTTGAACTATACTCTCAGTTTTGTTTTGAACTTAGGAGAGTATTTTATTCTAAAGAAAAAATTATTTTAGTTATGTTTGATTTCAGAAATAGAAATGATGGAAGCCAATGTACATACAACAAACAAAATAACTAAAACCCACCTTGTTCACCATAGTTGTTTATGGACTATAAGTGAAGAGAACTTAATTTTGTTTTCGGTTGTATACTATTCACAGTTTTTATTAATAGAAAAATCTAGAACGATCTTTATAAAGTCCTACTTCTTCCTGTTTAATAGTCAAATAAACTACAGAATGTTGAATTACACCTAAATTTTATTCATATTTTCCTTTTGCTGTTCCCTTACCTGATCAATAAATAATAAGAACAAAGTGCAACGAAGATTCGAACACCGAACATGTGGGTGCGAGTCTTGTAGGGATCCAGTGAGCCATGGAACAACATGTATCTACACTCATGCACTCCGTAAATATGTGGCGAATAACCGTAAGTTATAAAGTGTGAAAGAATTTGTTTATTTTCTTCATTTTACTAAGTTTTGATATTTCTACAGAACCTTGTATGAACTGTAAGGAGAGAGATCGACTTTGTCGACATTTATCGACTTTGTTAGGAACTGGGCCTTTAAAACATTTAATTAAATCGCGAGGCGGTACAAAGATACGCAACCAATTTAATCTCATAATAAGAAAGAGATACTATTTTCTGATATAGTAAAGAGATAAAAACATACATTTTCTTTTGTGACAGATAATACTCAGGTATGTATACACTCGTGTGTATTCTATTAATGTTTATGCCGATTTGCTATTAGACGTCCACTATATTATTCTCCGCAGGATAAACGTTTTCTTAGTTGTGTGTTTTAAAGAAATAGGGAAAACTTTGCTACCCATTTCTCCCAGTGCATAAATGATTGTATTGAATCGTTTCTAGAAACCAAAAATAAAAATAAAAAATCTGGTATAGCTTGAGAAGGATTTGAACCTTTGACGCTTGATTTCATAGATTTCAATAGCACTACGTCTTATTTCTTAAAAAATTTCTTTCTTAGTTGAGATAAAATTCTATGTTTTAGAGACTGTTTTTCTAAAAATTCACTTCATTGCGGAAAAAGAAAAGTGTTGGGGCGGCAGTGTCAATGATTGACACAGCACCCATCCTCATATTGCCACCACTGTTTGTAGTACATCTGTACTACTTATCCAAACCGCCCCAATTTCTTACTGTATTATATTGTTCAATATATAGTTTCTTTGTTGTTGGTACATCATATAGCTTTTAATTGTTATAACATCATGTATTTTTTCGGAACTTTTTCTTAATTATAACCCATTAACTTTATAATTCTTTAAATATTTTACCCCTTAAATTTTATATACAGTTTCAAAACTCGCAATGCTCATCGTATAATAGTCAAAATTACCATTTAAAATTTTTAATTAATTAATTTTGAAGTTTAATTTTAATAATCATTTTTTCCCGATATTAATTTTAATTCAATCATTTTTTAAGTAAGCAGGAAATATATTTCGACAGTCGCCTTCTTCTACTCATTTGACATAGTTCGTATCAGCTTAAGGCGCTAGTCGGTAAGACTTAAACTCATTTTAGGGCTACATATTTTTTAAAGGTAACCAAGAAAGTTATATCGCTTTTACAACCACCACTTTCTAACATCGTTATGTCACTTAAGACTACCTTGAAGATCAAAAATGATTCCCAAAAACATCGACGATCTTCTGGCAACGTTCTGGAAGACCAAGGATTCCATCGCCGTGGGCCGTGAAGCGAAGAAAGCATCAAGTGCACTTTGCACCTCTACTAGAAATTTGAAGTGGCTTCCTCTATGGTGATTGTCCAAGGAATGGGACAGGTGATAATCGGATGTGCAATGTCCGGGGACTGTGACGGATGCAATAGTGTTCAATGCAAGGCGTAGAATGGTGTCCCGGGTCACACTACGCACGTGGAGCTTAGCGTTGTCCTCTAACAGGAGGACCCCTTTATGATTCAGAAGTACTGGCTCCAGAGCTTTGAATTTTCCTTGAACACGGTTCAACTGCTGACATTACACAGTTACATTGATTCTCTGACCAACTTGTAATAGGTCCCGATGCACGATGCCGCGAGCAATCCACCAAACACACAGGAGGATATTCTTCTGGTGCAGTGCTGGTTTCGGCTGTTTTAGAACCGGTTCATGGGATGCTAACTAATGAAGATGGTGCTTTGGAGCTCATTACAGGACCCAATTCTCATCACGTCAACACCCTGTCCAGAAATGGCTCCTTCCTCAGACGATAAAACAAAGAAACGTATGGGTCTGCTCTTGTTGCCTTCTGACTCGGAGTCAATTCATTTGATTTGATTTGAGTTGAATTTAACGTCCCTTTCAGCAGCGAGGCTATATGAGACGGGGCCTACTGATTAATGTGGAATCCGAATCACATGAGCCTCCGCCGGGAATCGAACCCGGTTCTCCCACGCCAAAGGCGCGTAGGCTAACCGCCTAGCTACGAAGGAGCTCGGGAGTCAATTCATGTGGAACCTACCTACCCAACTTGTAGTGTTTCCCAAGTTGATGGAGGTGCTGCCGATTGGTTTCTTCACTCACGATGAATTGTAGTTTCAGTTCCTCATATGTCTGGAAACTGTTCGCCTCAATGTTGGCTGACGATCTTTATTTTATACATGTGGTGCGTCTTCGAGTGTTTCGTCACCGTCTTTAAATTTGCTAAACCACCGCTGCACTGTCCGCGTAGCCACGACACCCTCACCAAAGGCCTGGTATATCTTCCGCCTCTCTGCATTGGTATTTGACCTCAGTTTGAACTTGTACACCATACACGCACTTATGACGTTCTGTGGAGGTCTATGTTCACTCTGTCCTTAAGCAAGTTCACAGTGTAAGTGAACTGCCAGAACCAAGTAGTATGTTGGATATACCCACACCAACAACTGGTCTTGGCAATATCTCCATTCGCATTAAACTCACGGTATAAGAGCCAATTGAACACAGACCTGCACAAAAATCGACAGAACTTTCTTGGTTACCTTTATAAGAAGTTGTCGTGGAAGTCCGTCAATACAGGTTTGTTAATATATTCATATTTTAATATTCTCAAAGTTATAAGACACTAATATTCTGGATTAGGATTTCTAAATGACGACAGTTTATATTAGTAAATACTTGTTTGGTTAATAATAATATGAATTAAAGATGCACTGATTTTTTTAAATTGAGATATTAAATTAGCAGTGATGCTTAGATAATTAGAAAATTCAAGTGCACTGCAACCTGCTAAAATCACTCTAAAAAAATATACATAATTCAAGTGCATTTCACGCCATGATGTTGATTTTAAACGTGTGAGTATAGGAATAAACGTGTGAGTATACTGTATTCAGCAATTTTGCTGCATATTTTTTTACTTTAACATATTTATCAATATACGCATTAAATTATGTAGAATTTATTACTTTTATAGAAAACATAAATTTACATTTCTAATACAGTACTTTAATTCATTTTTCGTTAAATAGGTAAAGAACTCAACTATAGATGCTCAATGGTAAAGCGCTCATCTATGGTGCATAGGATCCCTGGTTTGATTCCAGTTTTCATTTAGTTGTTTTTGTGGTGGCAAAAAGTATGTGCATCAAAATTTCAAGGAGTTCTCCTGTTCTCGCTTATCTTCAATCCACACTTTCGTTCATTATCATCATCACCGTCTCCCTTAATCTAGATGCATAACGTGAGAAATTAACTAAAGAAAACATCGTGTTCGTGGGTTCTCTTGGGTTCTCCCTTTCCTCCCACATAAAACTCAAAAATTTCATTTAATTTCATTTCAAAAATAGAAGACTTACGAAATTGCCGTGGAAATATTTTATTTACAATCAGGAGGGATTCACTCCCTCATTATTGGCATGTGTAAAAATAGAACAATGTTACGTATGTAATTGTAGAACACTTATATTTATTTGAAGACCGGGGAAATGAGATAATTTCAATGTGTAGTTCTCGATTGATTTTAAACTCACGTTGTAGGGATGATTGTGAAACCTCGAAAAATATGCACCATATTGAATCAACTTTTATTATTATTATTATTATTATTATTATTATTATTATTATTATTATTATTATTATTATTATTATTATTATTACGAAAGTTATAGTGTAGCTTATCCTGCAAAATTGTTTTAAATGTTTACAACATTGGATTGCTTTGATCCACCTTTCACTCCTTTAGGGGGAATTCACCCTATACTAGGGGTAAAGCCATCGATTTATTCCTGACTGATCCCAAGCACTAAAGACTGTACAAAATTCTGAAACAAAATGCTGTAGTAACTGAAGAACTTTTATCAAAATCGATTGACATTTACTTGATAACTTGGATTTTTTTTTTTAAATCGTCGGATGGAATGTAATCAATCTCTTTATATTTTACTGACTTCAGTTCTTCCAAGAGGGGCTCAAAGAAAATATACGCCATATTGCGTCAACATTTTTTTAAAAATGAAAATTATTGTGGAACGTATTTATTTAAATGAGGTATAAATTCACCCTCCCATTCTTGGCAAATTTTAGTGACGAACTGGGGTATTATGGGAATCCTCTAAGAAAATTTTACGTTTTCTCGAATAATTATTAATATATATTTGGTCTAGGAATTAAATCGTGCGGGTGGACAAGAGATGGCGCAACGAACGGAGCGTCCCACAGTTCCGTGTATCCACACGTGTGTTGCAAACCCCTGTCATCGCGTATCGTTCGTAGTGTAGGGCAGTGAATTAAAGCGACAACAACACCAGTTTGTAGTTAAGTGAACATGGCGCAATTTGTGCCTGGCAGAAAAGTGCGACTGAAAGTCATCGTAGTTTGGTGGAAGTGTATGGTGACCATGCTCTAGCTGAGCGAACGTGTCAGAAGTGGTTTGCACGGTTTAGAAGTGGTGATTTCGGCTTGGCAGACCAAGAGCGAGCTGGACAGCCAAAAAAATTTCAAGACGAAGAATTGACAGCATTGCTCGAGCAGGATTCGTGTCAAACGCAGGAACAACTTGCAGCAGCATTAGGCGTTGATCAAACAACAGTCTCCAAACGCTTGAAAGCCATGGGAATGATTCAAAAGATGTCACATTGGGTTCCACATGAATTGAAAGACAGAGACGTTGAAAGACGAAAAACCATTTGCGAATTGCTGCTTCAACGACAGAGCAGAAAGGGGTTTCTGCATCGAATTATTACGGGTGATGAGAAGTGAATCCATTACGAGAACCCTAAACGAAAAAAGGCCTGGGTGAAACCAGGTGAACCAGGTCCATCACAACCAAAACGAGATATTCACTGTGCAAAGGTTATGATGTGCATATGGTGGGATATGAAAGGTGTGGTGTACTATGAGCTGCTGCAACCGGGTGAAACTATGAATGGAGAACGTTATCGACGACAATTAATGCGTTTGAAGCAAGCTCTGGCCAGAACACGACCAGAATGGGAGAACAGACATGATAAACTTATTGTTCAACATGATAACGCTCGCCCACATGTCACAAAACCGGTCAAAACCTATTTAGAAAATGTCGGATGGGAAGTTTTACCCCACCCGCCGTATTCACCAGACGTTGCTCCTTCGGACTACTACTTGTTCGATTGCATGAACAACGATTTGATTGGACAGCGGTTTACTTCTTCAGAAGATATCGAAACATGGGTCTCTGACTGGATCGCTTCCAAGGATGAGGACTTCTTTCGCCACGGAATCCGTACATTGCCTGACAGATGGGCGAAAGTGGTGGCTAGCGATGGACAATATTTTTCTTAAGGTATTTATGTATTTTGTGTTTGTACTACAGCTTCAATGTGTGCGTACCAACCGCACGAATTAATTCCTAGACCAAATATATATATATATATATATATATATATATATATATATATATATATATATATATATATATATATATATATATATATATATATATATATATATAACTAATTTAATGTATTGAACAAAAAGGAGAATATCGTTAAAATAAACTACTAAATGTTTTACAAAATGAAATACGTTTCTGCAGGGAAGAATTTGCCATTAACATTGTTCCTAACAGGAATATTTTGTTCTATGAGATGGCTTTCGTTCCTGTATACACTGAAACTGATGGAAGGATGTAACTACAGGATATTTTACAGTAATCTGTTCATGTAATAATCTACTTCTACACTTAAGGTCTGCAAAATGTTCGTATTAATATACTTCTCAAACAACTATATTATGTTTAAATTCTACAATCGATTATTGTACAAAATTGTCCAAAGATGAGATATGCATATCAATGGATAAATCTATTGAACCTAAGAACCTGACATGCGGGAGGATAAAACCTTATGTGTACTTTTCGAGAAACTCTACAAAAGTAAAGGGGGCCGCGGTGGCTCAGTGGTAGAGGGTTCACCTCTTGTGTTTGGGGTCCCGGGTTCGATCCCAGCCCCAGCAAAGTGAACCTTGTGGTGGACAAACACCGTGTGCGTGGGTTTTATCGGGGATCTCCCCTCTCCTCCCACTTTCTTCATTCCACCATTTCATTCATTAGTCATCATCACCGTCTCCTTTAGCCTAACCGGCATAATCGTGGGACGTAAACACAAAGATTTCTTTTCATTTCTGCAAAAATAAATATTTACGGTGCTTGAAAAATGTTATTAGTGGCCAACAATAGCAGGCTCACTAACATTACACCTAATAAAGCGAAATTGATATTTAAAATCTTTACAAAGCATCTCATTATAACACCAGCAAGAAGGCAGTACATTCTTTGGTTAAAACTACAATAACTTAAAATCATCATTAACTTTAATTTTAATAGAATATATAAAAAATCCAGGATTGTAATTGTAATAATGTATTCCCTTGAACTAGGATCATACGAGTTTTACGTCCTCGGACAAGGCGCTGATAGCTATAGCAAATATGTGAAAGACGTGTGTGAATTGCCATCTCGCCACTTTCTACTTTTGATTCTTAACCGAAGACATACTTTCAGGCTCGTATTTATGTAAGTGCTATTCTGTACTCGAGCACAGGGCGGCAGAATTTAATGAGCTGTTTTTTACGATTCACAATAAAGTAATATTTGAAACTAGCAACCTACAGAGTCCCGTGCAAGCGTGAGAAAATATATTAATGTGTTTAATTCGCTCTAATTACAGTAGTTACTAATTAGCTAACTCAACTGATTATTTCTAAAATATGCGGTGCTTTCAAAGAATATAATTCTGTTCAGTAGCGTAAGCAAGGGAAGAGATTTCGGGGTTTGAAATCCTATATTTGAACAAGATGTTATGTAAAAGATATATGTATATATAAACACTTGAAATTATATGAACTTGGGAGTCTGAATCCCCCTTGACGAACTTCTGCGTAAGCTAATGATTGTGTTCCTCTTCTCATTTTTTTTTTTTACTGTTTTCTGCTTTGAATGAAATTTGCAAATACAGGGCAAGCGTGAAGATGATCACCAGCTTTATTATCAAAATATATTAAACGCTTTTCGATTTTTCTTCAAAACAATCAATAACGAAAGAAAATAACGACTGGGTTGGTTTTGAATCGAAACTTGAAATTTTAAAGACTAATGTGAAGTTGGCTTACCCAATGTTATTTTATAAACGACTCTTAATATTTTTCGAAACATTTTTTTTTCTACAAACCAATCAGTATGAAACGAAAAACAAATGATTGCCATGAGTCGAATTCAAATTTAAAAGTAGAATTAGTAGTATGAATATGACCATCAAATGTATCCTGTAAATTTCTGTTTTCATTTTTCGATTTTTTCCTCTCAAACAATCATGTACAAACAAAAAATAAGCCACGTTCATTAACGTAAATATGTCTTTATGTTTATCGAAACAAACTACTTTTCTTCAGAATGAACAACAACAAACCAATATAAAGAAAATTGATTTTCGTTTTGAATCAAATTTTCTAAGTGAAGGAACTAAGGAAAATTTGGCCACATTCCAGCTTTATTTTAATATATCTTTATGATATTGGAAGCAAACATCTCTTTCTTTTAAAATCCATCCATAACTTCAGGTTTGGATTTAAATTGAAATGTAGGGGAGGTCAGTGAAAGTGTAAATATGTCTTAATAACTTTCGAAAGAAATTATTTCTTTCAATAGAAACAGTAACAACTGAAAAACAAACAATTGTCTTCGGTTTCGAATCAAAATTTGAAAGTGGGAGGGGGGCAGTATGAAGTTAGTCTAGCTTTTTTTTTTAAATATATCTTAAAGCTTTTCGAAACAAACTATTTTTTAATTCAAAACAACCGATAAAAATGAAAAGAAAACTATTGATGTTCGTTTCGAGTCAAATTTTGAAACTGAGGGACAATGTAAAGAATCCCCAAACTTTATTTTGTAAATGTCTCCTGAAGTTTTTCGAAACGAACTATTTTTTCCTTCAAAACAATCAAAAACTAAAGATTGATTTTGGTTTTGAATCGAAATTTGAAAGTGAGGGGGTCATTATGAATTGAACTTTTAAAATCTATATAAATTAATCAAAGCCGCTTTAAGAGCGCAATCATTACAATACTCTAATAGTTAACAGAAGGTAATAGATGGTTTTCTTTTTAACAGCCACGTTTTGCAAATTATGTAATAATAAATACATATATTCCATGAGACGGTTTTTAATACATCTACAAAAAATTTTGATATCTGTATTAAGAAGTTATATAGGTCTATAATGACTAACGCTAGAAGGTTGAGAAGTTTTGGGGATAAATACCGTGATGGCTGTATTTGGGCGTTTTACAGTGTCTGAAGCAAAGAACCATTCATTGACAATCAATGTTAGTGTATCGCCCATTTTGTCCCAAAATTTAATAAACAAACGGCCAGAGATAGAGTCGTGGCCAGGAGATTTCCCTTGTTTCGCAGCATTCACAGCACTCTTTACTTTATATTTTGTAAATGAAGCACATAAAATTTGATTGTCTTCTCACATTTATCACCTGAGGCACACTGACAAATAATTTATTGTTACAGCAGATAGCGGAATCTATCCCAAATAATTGGTAGTAATAATCATACAGGGTGTTGCGGATATTGTCGTGAGTAGTTTGCAAAAAGCCTTGAGCATCTGTTACAGAAATAATTAGTTTCCTCCTTCCACGTTTGGCATCTTTTAACACATGTGTAAGAGAGCATTGTTCTTCTTCTGGAAACCCTGGAACTTTACTACATATCTTAATCCCTTCAATGTCCTGTTTGTGGAATTGTAATAATTTTGCTTTGTATTTAGTACAAAGGTAAGGGCGGAGCGATTTGTCATAGCCTCAGTCTGTGTCTCTAAGAGACGTCTGTAATATAAACTATAAAGTTTCCGCTTAACAGAATAAGTGTCAGAGGAATACCACCTACAAATCTTCGGATTTTATTCTTACAGTATTGATTCCACCACTCAAGATATATTTGAAACCACTCGTTTTGTTTAAGCCAATAATTCCACTCTCTAGAAAAGAGTTGACATCGTTAAGCAAACTGTCATTCATGTGATAATACCCGCGTCCTCGAACAAGCATCGTGTCAGTTATTTTAATTTCCATTATTAAACAGAGATGATCGGTGAAACACGTGGGATATCTATATACCCTACACAAACAACTTGAGATTTTAAGGTATCATTGGCATACAGCCTGTCAATACTGGATCTTGAATTTTGTGTAATAAATGTGTCTCCCTGTAAGTCTGAGTGTTTAAAGTCCCACACATCTACCAGGGACAAATTCTTTACTAATTCATTCTATGTAGAACAATAATTGTAAGTCGGTTCCGCTTTGTGAGCTATGATTGAATTATGATCACCTCGAAATGTAACATTATTTGTGATACTAAAACACGATGCTACCTCATTTTCATAAAAAGTGTTCCTTTTTTCTATTATTACTTCCACTGGGCGCATAAATATTGATAAGTGTGGTATCATAAACCTGACCTTTTATAATTCTACCACTATAATGTAATTCTACATTTGAAAGGGGAATGCCTTCTTTAACCAAAAGTGCAGTACCACGACTTTAATATGTGCAATTATTATATACAATATACGATGGATGTACGTTTACAATTTTAGGACCAACGTCTTGTAGAGAAACCAAATCTATTTCAGATTTAAGTAAAGAGTCATTGAGAGCTCCACTTCTTACTGGCGATTGAATCCGTTAATATTTATATTGCCGTTTTAAGATAGTACACATAAGTATAGTGGTAAAAAGGCATGGTAGTGGTAATGCACTTCATAATAAAGCACCACTGTTTGCAAGAACTGATCCGCTGAATGTCTAGGTAGGATTAGAAACTGATGGTGACTCATCTGAAGTAGGAACTACTGTATCATGTGTATGTTCATTCGTCACTATTTTTCCTACAGACGAACGGGTGAGTTTAGCTGATAATTCTGAAAGTCCCTGATTCGTCTTTTAGGTTGTTTCACTTGAGCTATAACCGTTACTGCTTTCTTCTGTTTCTTGCCTTGTGAAGCTTCCTGAGAATTCCGGACATCGGTCCCTTTTCTCCCACTAGGACAACTCACAGGGGAGGAAATGGGAACTTTTTCCTTGGACTGAACTGTGAACATGAGACTTACAGAGAAAACTTCTGATACACTAGAGATGCACTCTGGATTATCATTACCATCAACAACACTAGGGGATCAGGAACCACTTTCTAGCAAGACTTTCGTTGTATCCTACTTACTGACGACGTGTGGTTTGTGTGGACGATCTGACACAGTCAATTGAGAAGCACTATGTAAAGATGGAGGGGCTGAAGATGAGGAGCTGTTCTGATTGTCACTAACATCCTGGGCACGGAAATCTTCAGAAATTTCTCCGGAACATGGTTGGTTAGGAATAGTACTATTAAGCACTATCATAGCAGTGGCTACAGGGCTGCCCTGTATCACAGGGAGAGCAAAGGCAATCATTAACTGCGGAAAGTCCACATCTGAAGTCAAAGTAGGCAAATTAGCAGGTTTAACCAGAGTAATCTCTCGGGTTTGCGTTTCTTAGCACTTTCAGTACGTAATGTGGTTGTTGAAACAACGGCCCGTTTCGACGCTGAGAGCATTGGTTTGGTAAATGATCACATGATTGACAGTAGTAACAAATACGGCCCTGACCGTAATAAGTTACGAGGAACCTTTGGTTAAGAATATCAACGAATGATGGTATAGGCTTTAAAAAGCACATAGTTACAATCTTTCATCCAGATCTAATTTTATAAATATGGCTATCGTCATAAATTTCATCTTTTATACTTTTATATTCTCCATAAACAGACAAGGTACGTGTGACATCATTATCGCTATATTCCGTGGGAATTCCATGTACTCGCACGTGGATTACAGGCTTATCAGATAATTCTAAATTCACTGGGTATGTTTCACTATCGTCTTGAAAATTAACACTATCACCATGTGCTCGTAACATTTTCTCACACAACTCAGACAATAACATAATATATTCACATTTACGATAAGTATCCAACTCGAAACTTAGTATTTGTTCTTCATTTAACTTACAGGTGTCTTGAATAAACTCATGGATTTTAATTGTGGAGAGACGGTCGGGAATCGCACGGAATCCTAATTTTAATGTTTTCATACGTTTGACATGCATGTTGTAATTCTAAATAAAACACACTGGTCACCACAGGTGAAGAATATTAGCACCAAGTAAAGCATAAGTTCCAATCAAAAACAGAGTACACTAGGCGCATTCAATGCCACTCGCACGGTAAGACACTAGATGGTGCACCAACGAAAGACGTGCTACATCATGGGCAGCAAACACGCAACTTCCACTAAGCCACCGCGCCACCACCAACTGAAATATTACCCACGGTGTCGACCGGAGTCTTCCATGAGTTCTTGCATGAGTCAACGAGTTAAGTATTTCGTTTTCCTGATAGTAGAACAAAGGCCCACCGGACAAAAGAACATTCTAAATGTTCAATGGTAGGACAAAAGCCCACGCTAAACTACTAATGCGATTAATTTTATACATTTGATGTAATGACTGTGTATTTTTGGATTGTGGATACGTGTTGTTTTGAGTATCAAATTAGTAGTCCAGCGTTATTGACTTTTTTGTTTTCGCTTGTAAATATCAATATTATTACAATATATTCTATAATATAGTAATTACACCGAATACATTTTAACTATACAGTGAATTCTTTCACGGCGTTTATCCACCATAAAGTTCACTTGGCACGAGCTGGGATCGAACCAAAAACTCCATGCACCAAGGTAAACATAATAATACTCCGCCAAGATTTATGCGACATTTTGCAGAGCATTGCAGGTGTAACTTGAGTGAAATTTTGTCTCACAGCTTCTGTCCGTTGGGCAGTAGTATCGTAGCAGTATTGTGCAATGATGCCCTTTATGATCCACATTACGCATTATCACAGATGGTCTCTTTGATTGAGTGCTCCTCCAAGAGAGGAACAAACCAGTTCTGCTACATGTTCAGGAACGGCTGGTGATTTACAATCTGTGGTGGTTTCTGCTTGTTGACGGTCTGCAACTTCTTTCCTAATCTTTCCCAGTTCCTGTGGCGAATAGTTTCTGTTCACGTCGCAAAAATGTTTGTTTCGGGGGAGGATCTCGTTGAAACCTTGTACAAAAGTCTGTACGCATTTCTGCCAGTGTCTTACTTGTGTGGTTTCTCTCATGAACTCAACTACTTCCAATAACACGTTCTTCAACAACATAACTGGAAGTATTAGACATCGTTTACACAATCTGAAACAATAGAAAACCTTTCATTAGCATTTATAAACCGGTAACGGGAAAACTTACATTAGCATTTATCAAGGAGTAATGGGAATTTGTAGACACTCTATAGAATTGTACACAATGTTCGCCACATTGTCTTCCGCATTTTCAAGTATAAATGTATTCATTATTTTTATTCTTTGTGTACCGAAGTGTAATGGAACAGTGACATTTTGAACAATTCTCTTTGTTTTCTTTAGAACTAAAGATGAGTATTTTATTTCTAAAGAAAAATTGGTTAAAGGTATGTTTAGTTCCAGAAATAAAGATGATGGAAGCCAATGTGCTTACTACGCAAAATAAATGAAATCCACCTCGTTGTTTACGAACTACGTATAATTGAAGAGAACTCAATTTAGTTTTCGGTTGTAAATTATTCATAGCTTTTATTAATATAAAAATCTAGAATGGTCTTTATATTTGTAAAATCCAACTTCTTCCTCTTCACTAGTCAAAAAAGTATTACAGAAGTCGAATCAATCCTAAATTTTTAATCATATTTTTCTTTCGTTGTTCTCTTAGCTGATCAATAAAAGCTAGAGAATAGTGCAACAAAGATTCGAACACCGATTATGTGAGTGCGAGTTTTCCAGAGATCAAATGAGTCACGGAACAGCGTGTATCTAGACTTATGTATTCCTTAAATATGTGACGAATAACCGTAAGTTATAAAATGTGAAAGAATATAGTTTTATTTTCTTCTTTTTATTAAGTTTTATTATATTTGTATAGCATCCTGTGTGAACTGTAAAGAGAAAGATCACGTATTTATTCATTTTGTTAGGAATTGAGCCTTTAAAACATTTAATTAAATCGCAAGGGGATTAAAAGGTACGCATACAAATTTCATTCTCATAATAAACAGAAAGAGATACTACCTCGCAAAAAACATAAATTTTCTTTTGACAGATAATCCACAGGTGTATATACTCGTGTGTTTCCTTAATGTTTATGTCCATTTGCTATTAGACGTACACTATATTATCCTTCGCAGAATAAAAGTTTTCTTACTTGTTTGTGCCAAAGAAGTAAGGAAAGTTTTGCTAATCGTTTCTCTTAGTGTAAAAATGATTGTATTGAATCGTTTCTAGAAAACCAAAAATTAAAAAAAAATCTCGTATAACTTGACAAGGATTTGAACCTATGACGCTTGATTTCATATCGTTCAGTAGCACTACGCTCTAATATTTTTAGAAGTAATTTTTCTTAGTTGGGATAAAATTCTATGTTTTAGAGACTGTTTTCTAAAAATTCACTTCATTGCGGAAAAAGAAAAGTGTTGGGGCGGCAGTGTCAATGATTGACACAGCACCCATCCTCATATTGCCACCATTGTTTGTAGTACATCTGTACTACTTATCCAAACCGCCCCAATTTATAAATGTATTATGTTGTTCAATATATAGTTGCTTTGTTGTTGTTACCTCGCATAGCTTTTAATTGTTATAATTTCATGTAATACATTAAATACCTAAGATTAGTTATGTAGCCGGTAGACTTGTAGTACCGGTCACTTGTTTTGTTTTGTTTACCGCAATAGATTGTTTTAAAATTATAAAGTCATACTAAAAAGCAAATTGTGTAAAACACATTTTACTTTGGCAGGAACATATATTCATTTCTAGCAGTCCAAACTGTGGATAATGAAGTAGTGAATAGCATTAACTTTATATTTAAAAAAGTCTACTTTTTCCCCTTTTATTCGTAAAAAATAACAGAACGTCGAATCACACCTAATATAACATTTTTCCTTTTGCTGTTCTCTTATCTGATCAATAAACAATAAGAGCAAAGTGCAACGAAGATTCGAACACCGATCTTTGGTGATCCGGTGCGAGTCTTTAGTGATCCAATGAGCCACGGAACAACGTGTGTCTTGACTCATGTACTCCTCATGTACTCATGTACTTAGGAATTGAGCCTTTAAAACACTATGCTAGAAGGGTATGTATACCAATTTCATTCTCATCATAAGGGGAAAGAGATACTATCTCGCGAAAAGCATACGTTTTCCTTTGTGAAAGATAATACAGAAGTATGTATATACTCGTTTGTTTCCTATTAATGTTTATGTGCATTTGCTATTAGGTGTCCACTATAATATTCGCCACAGGATAAACGTTTTTTAGTTGTACGTTTCAAAAAAGTAAGGAAAACTTTGCTAGCTATTTCTCTTAGTGTATAAATGATTGTTTTAAATCATATCTAGAAAACAAAAAATTAAAAAAGAAATCTGGTATAACTTGAGAAGGATTTGAACCTATGACACTTGATTTCATAGCTTCCAGTAGCACTACGTTTTAATTTTTTAGAAGTATTTTTTCTTAGTTGAGATAAAATTCTATGTTGTAGAGACTTTTTCTAAAGATCCAGTTCATTGCGGGAAAAAAAAAGGTTGGGGTGGCAGTGTCAATGACCGACACAACACCCATATGTTTGAAGTACATCTGTACTACATATCCGCCCCAATTCCTTGACGTATTACTTTGTTCAATATATACTTGATCTGTTGTTGATACCTCGCATAGCTTTTAATTGTTATAATTTCATGTAATATACTAAATACCTAAAAATTGGTTACGTAAAAAAATTATTGACTCCTAAGAGAACGTTGTATGTTCTGTAACTTTCTCTATTTCCTGATTTACAGTGAACATTATGAAACTGACTACGAATCAAAGAGTAACGACTTCTAGGTATCAATATACAATAGTGAACCATTTACAGGGTTGGCCATAAGTTCCTTACCAACCGTTGTAAAATCCGTGTTCGTGGAAAATAGTGAATAACAACCATATAATAACATAGTGGACCGAGGGGGAAGTGATGGTGACCAAGATGGTGGCCATCTTGAAAGCCGCCATCTTGAATTCACGTCAAGATTTTTAAACGAGAACATGGTCATGCGGCACATCATTTTAGGCCAGAATCTAAAGACAAGCACAATGGTGAAATCAGTTTGTTGATATCTTAATGTATTCAAAAGTTAGAGGCATTCCAAATTGCTAATTTTACCGTACTGTTTCTGATGTTGCAGGTGAATAATTATGCCGCTAACGACAGCAGAGAGAAAGGAGTTGATCAGGGCATGGGGAGGAAGGAGTTCAAGGGCTGTAGCAGCTGAATTCAATGCCAGGCACACAGATCGACATCCTGTGTCCCATGTTAGTGTCGCCAACTCTTCCAGAAGTTCATGGATACTGGTTCCATAGCAGACAAGCCCAGGGGTGGAGGACCCACGACCGAAACAGATGAAGCCACATCAGTAGCAGTGCTGGCATCATTTGCTACATCACCACACCGCAGTATCCGTCATCTGTCCATGGAATGTGGTGTCAGCCGTACATCCATCATAAAAGCAAGTGGCATCCGTACAAATTGCAACTTCAACATCATCTATCTGAAGATGACCCTGATCGTCGTGTAGAATTTTGCGACTGGGCCCTTGCACAGTTGCAAACGGATCCCACATTCCACACAAATTTTATTTTCCGATGAGGCCAATTTTTATGTCACTGTGGAAGTGAATAAGCAAAACTTTCGCTATTGGTCCCCGACAAGTCCTCAATGGGTTGACCCTTGCAAAATGGTAGGTACAGGCAAATTAATGGTGTGGTTTGGTCTATGGGGCACAGAATATAATTGGTCCTTTCATCATTCCTGATACCCTCACTGCTGAACAGTATTTGGATATGTTGCGGATCTCATCTTCCCTTCCATATTGTCCGAGGACGGCACATTTCCACTCTCTTTCCAGCAGGATGGTGCCCCTCCGCATTACGGATTACCGGTTCGTACCTATCTGGATTAACAATTTTCTGGACGTTGGATTGGGCAACGTAGTTTCATTGAATGGCCAGCACGATCACCAGATCTGATGCTCTTGGACTTTTATCTGTGGGGTCATCTGAAGGCAAAAGTATACGCAGAAAAGTTCCGGGATCTTTAACACCTGGAAGAACGCATATTTGCAGCCTGTGCAGATATTTCACCAGAAACTCTTTTGAGGGTCATGGACAATTGGGTTAATCGACTTACCTTGTGCATAACTCGGGATGGGGGCCACGTAGAGTACGTGCTCCGCCATGCGTGACAGGTAAAATTAGCAATTTGAAATGCCTGTAACTTTTGAACAAATATAGATATCAACAAACCAATTTCACCATTGTGTTTGTCGTTTAATTCTAGCTAAAAGTAATGTGCCATATGACCATATTTCCATTTAAAAATCGACGTGAATTCAAGATGGTGGCTTTGAAAATGGCCGCCATCTTGGTCAGCATCACAATCCGACTTCCCTTTCGACCTACTATGTTATTACATGGTTGTTGTTCACTATTTTCCATGATCACGGATTTTACAAGGGATGGTAAGGGACTTATGGCCCACCTTGTACTTATGAAATTTACAGGAGAGGTGTATATATATACATACATACATACATACACATACACACACACACACACACATATATATATACATGGTCTCGTAAGTCCGTTTACATAGGTCAACTCGGTAACTATTGAAGATATGGAAAAATGATAAGAGAGCAATGTTATAGGAAAGTATGTGTTTTCAATCTAAAATGTTAAATTTTCGGAATTGGACCAGCGTTTGGGCTCTACACTGGTATACCTCCATATGGTAAAGAAGAAAGGCAACGTTGACACGTCATTGTTGGACAACAATGAATTAAAGAGTGTGAAGTTTGAACTATCCTGGACGAAAGAGAATAGAAGGGATGGCCACAATGAAGGATATGAAGAAGGATCACACGCGGCGTCAATCCAGGCAGTGGCGTCACCATAAGAAAGGGATAGGTACGAAAAAAAAACAACAAATTGAATTTGTTCAAGGTAAACTGGTATTAATGGCTAAGTGATGTAAACGAGACGAAACAAGAGAACAATTGAATAAAATTAGAAAGGGCCTAAATACCAAAACTCAAAAATCAGAAAAATCGATAGACATGAATTATCGCAAAACAAGTTGAAGGGATACTGCGACCATGTGAGTGCTTTAAAACAGAAGCAACAATTTTTAAGCTATAAGCACTTTATAAATATATTCTCCTTGGTATTAAAACATTTTTAAACAATACAACTTAATTCTAAGTATTGCAGCACTTAGATCCTTTCTCATTGTTCAATTGATATATCGTCTAGAAACAGAAGTGCGTGTATCGTCACGTTTCTAGGCGGGTTGAAACGAGACAGATTATTATTATCTCGTACCCAGTCGGAGATGTATTGGTAGCGTGCCTGCCTGGCACACGACATTTGGGTAGGTCAAACTTGGGCACAAACCCTGCTCTGAGGGCCATCCTGACTAAGAATTTTCTTGGTTTTTCTCAGTCCCCCCTGGGTGCATACAGGGATGGTCCCTTCTCAGGGCAGGGCCGGTTCCTTCTCCAGTAATAAATCCTCTAAACCCTGCAATACTATTGTGATGCATTTATGTAACACCCTGTATATGAATTATCCTAAGTTTTACTATTTACTACTTTCGGTATGAGTAGAGAAATAAGAACTGAGATCGAATCTGTACTTGAAATTCGGAATATACGTTAGAAACCGTTTTTCACCTCCTATCGTCTTTTTTGGTCAATGGCAATCAATATTAGAACCGGAAATGGTACTATATTTCTTCCACTTCCGGTTGTAGTAGAAAATAAAGTCGAAGATGGAATCTTATTACAGTTTATTTTACTATGACAATGAGTATTTAAACCGCCAGCACTTCTAGTTTGCATGAAGTGATAAAGGTTGAGATAAAAGTAGGATGACCATAAAGTACTGTTATCCCTTAAAATAAGTAACGTACACCTCTAAACGTACGTAAATTACTACACGGAAAGAACTGAATAGCATGAACAACAATGCTTTCGAGAAGTTTTATTGAGATAGGAAACATTAAGTGTCCAAAGGATCAATCTCCCAACCGTCATTCTCATGACAAAGGATACTACGCATCCAGGTTCAGTGCGACAGTTTGCGTAGTATTGCAGGTGTAAATTAAGTGAATGCTTGTTTCACAGCTTCTGTCAGTTCGGCAGTAGTACCGTAACGGTTTTGTGCAAACGATGCCCTTTATGAATCTTTATAGCGAATTATCACAGGTGGTGAGGTCTGTGCTTTGTGGTGGCCAGGCAAGTGATGGGGGCAGATCTTCAGTTCTTCAATACTGTTACTGGAAATATCAACCATCGTTCACTGGAATGCAGTTTTTGGAATGGTGAACAATCGTGCCGTTGCGTTCCGCATGATTTCTTCTCTTGACTCAAATCGGGTCCCTTTTAGTAGCATTTTGGGTTTGGGAAAATAACCAAAAGTCACATGGAGCCATACCGGATGAGTAGGGAGCTTAACGAAACACAGGAATGTTGTGTTTGTTGTTGAAAGCCCGAATCATATACGCAGAATGGACTCCCGAAACAATTGCATAATCGTATTTTCTTTACACACGACTTCTAATATATATTCCACTGACTCAATGTTATCAATTTTTTACGAACAATTTGAGTTCAGTTTCACAATAGAAGCATGGAACTCGACACGAAAAATTCCAACAAATGTAGTTCCATTTTTGCCACTACGGCGTTGCAGTCAGACTATTTCCCTGACATTTGCACATTTCTATCTCACTTTTTTTATTGACAAACTATTACAATACTGATATTGAATTTCTGTGAAAAAAACAAATCTAACATGATCTAAATTATTATGTTAATTTTCAAATGCTAGTTTAATCTCTTTCAAATAAATGTAATTACAAATTCAAATATCTGAATTTATTAAAACCAAAACTCACTTAATTACATTAATATAAAGAAACAACAATTGACTTAGATTAATGATTTATTCGTAATTTGATTCATTGCTCCTAGATGGAGGAAAAGTAGGATGATAAATTATGATTAGCAACTCTATTCAGTATATGGATTAATGTTTCCACATTTATATATATATATATATATATACATATATAATGGCATACCATATGTATATAGTTTAATCAGAAACATTAAGTTTCAATGTATGGATATCTCTAAGAAAATTTGTTCTTGGAGACAAATTGCAATGTTAGTGTTCTGCACTTAAACACTAGTTTGGTATTAACTTGTCTCGAGCAGCCCCAAGGCAGAAGATAACTACATTGATTCTGCTAACCAGCTCAGTCATGTTGCGGTGTGTTTGCACTTCACAACATCCCTCATTCTCATTCTATTTTCTATCTTCAACGTATATATTTATATTCACATATGTGATCAAAGGATCCGGACACCCCCAAAACATATGTTTTTCATATTAGGTGCATTATGCTACCACCTACTGCCAGCTACACATTATTAGCGGCCTCAGTAGTCATTAGACATCATTAAGAAGCAGAATGGGGATCTCCGCGGAACTCACGGACTTCGAACGTGGTCAGTGATTGGGTTTCACTTGTGTCAGAAGTCTGTACGTGAGATTTCCACACTCCTAAATATCCGAAGGTTCACTGTGTTTGATGTGATAGTGAAGTGGAAACGTGAAGGGAGACGTACAGCACAAAAGCGTACAGGCCGACTTCGTCTGTTGACTGACAGAGACCGCCGACAGTTGAAGAGGGTCATAAAGTGTAATACGCAGACATCTAGCCAGACCATCACACAGGAATTCCAAACTGCATCAGGATCCATTCCGAGTACTATGACAGTTAGGCGTGAGGTAAGAATACTTGGATTTCATGGTCGAGCCGCTGCTCATAAGCCACACATCACGCAGGTAAATGCCAAACGACGCCTCGCTTGGTGTAATGAGCGTAAACATTGGACGATTGAACAGTGGAAAAACGTTGTGTGGAGTAACGAGTCACTGTATACAATCTGGCGATCCGATGGCAGGGTGTGGGTATGGCGAACGCCCGGTGAACGTCATCTGTCAGCGTGTATAGTGTAAACAGTAAAATTCGGAGATGGTAGTGTTATGGTGTGGTCATATTTTTCTTGGAGGGAGATTGCATCCCATGTTGTTTTGAGTGGCACTCTCACAGCGCAGGCCTACATCGATGTATTAAGAACCTCCTTGCTTCCCACTGTTGAAGAGCTATTTGGGGATGGCGATTGCATCTTTCAACAGGATCGAGCACCTGTTCATACTTGCACGGCCTGTGGCGGAGTGGTTACACAACCATAACATCATGTAATGGACCAGCCTGCACAGAGTCCTGATTTGAATCCTATAGAACTCATTTGGGATGTTTTGAAGCGCCGACTTCGTGCCAGGCTTCACCGATCTACATCGATACCTCTCTTCAGTTCAGCACTCCGTGAAAAATGGGCTGCCATTCCCCAAGAAACGTTCCAGCACCTGATTGAAAGTATGCTTGCGAGAGTGGAAGCTGTCATTAAGGCTAAGGGTGGGCCAACACCATATTGAATTCCAGCAGTACCGATGGAGGGCGCCACGAACTTGTAAGTCGTTTTCAGCTAGGTGTTCGGATACTTTTGATCACATAGTATATATATATATTTGATATTGCACTTATTTTAGTATTTACTAATTCTTTACGTGCTCTTAATATCACTATTATTTATTTCACTATTTGTTAGATTTACTCATATATCTGTTCTTGTTTTGTTTATCATCCACACCCCAGTTATGATTATGATAGCAAAGATCATATCTTATAATTTTTTTATTATTGATGAAATAAAATTATAAAGTAATCTCCCTTAGCTCATCTCCTATGACTTACATCCTACTTTCCCATTCATATCCCGTCCTTGAAAGAGGGTGTAGCTCTCTAAAAGGTAGCTAGCCTCTGGGTAGCTTTTAAAAAAATGACTTGTCTGGTAATTAATCGTAATTCCTATGGGCGGTTGGTTAACTCTAGGGAAGAGGGCAAAGAACCCCGGAAGGTATGCGTGGAAGAAACACTGGTTAAAGTTGTTTACCGAAGAAAAGGTAATACCCTTTAAATGGAAAAGATAAGATACGATTAGCGTACGTGCCTTTGGTGTGGGAGACCCGGGTTCTATTCCTCGCGGGAGCTCATGTTGTTCGGATTCCACGTTAATCAATAGGTCACGTCTCATATAGCCCCGCTGCTGAAAGGCTTTAAATTCAAAATCAATTCAAGATACAGTTCCTACATCATTCAGAAGAAAATATTACTATTTCAGATAATTAATTTCTCCCTTCTAAACCTCAGCACGTCCTGATCCAATCGTAAACAAATCAATGAAGCTTAATCCGTGCAGTGTTGGAAACTGAGTGGACTGGTGCTCAGACTATAGACAACCAGCAGAACTCATGATTGTCGTGGTCGATGGGAACGTCCACACACACACAAGGACAAATACATAGATTAACGCTGACTTTCAAAAGAGTTCACGCATCATCTTCTCTTTTGACCTGTCTTGTCTCGGGTTTTTGCGTTTCGGACATGATGGCGATTTCCAGATGGCTGCTTGTCTCGTTAGTCGTGGATCGTAGAATAGACCTCATGCCTCATGTCCTGTTATTATCTGGTTCAGGAACGTTCCATCAGCGGCAGCACTTCTGATCGTTGGTTTTGTGTCAGAATGCGTAGGACATGGTGCTGTGTGACACGCGAAATGTTCAAGTAATCTGTCAGAATGTTGTGATGTGTACCATGGCTGAGCCGTACTGCTGCTGCGAAGTCATATACTAACTGGGAACGCACAACCATTGCAAAGCACAACCTCTTCGATCTTGCATTCTGTTCGAACTGTTGATGGTCGAGCTACTGGTTCATAATGATCTAAACTGTTTCTCCCCTCCGTAAACCGTTGGTGCCTCTTGAACACTGCACTGTAGTCCAGGCTTTGTCACTCTACACTTGCCTCATCATCTGCAACGTTCCTGCAGCGGATTTACCTAATTTTTGGCAGTACTTTGTGTTTGCCCGTTGCTCAAAGTGCGATATTCTCCAAGTCCGCTGCGGCGCAATCAACTCGTTTCACAACACAAACAGTATGTCTTTTACACTCTATGCATAGACCTGCCTCTTGCTAGGTCGAAAGATGAACTTCCACTGCTTCTTCAAGAATATCGCTTATCAGCTGTAGTGTACAACTAGTATCACACTGCGTCCAGTCCACGAACTTGTATATATATATATATATATATATATATATATATATATATATATATATATATATATATATTCATATCTATGTGATTTCTAATTTGTATTTGATCCCTGATTATTACTACTGTGGCGACTATTAAATGGCATATATATGTACACGCACGATTAAAAGATACATGTATTTCAATTCACTAATAATCGTACATGTACTGTAATTCATAATATTGATCCTATTCATGAGCCACAAAATAATAATAATAATATTCGATTCAAGCATCCACATGCACATTTAGATAACTAGACTCTAAGTACATCTACACACATAAAAAATACAAGAAATAATATTTAAATCATATTGCTAAATAAAATCATAACAGTAAATTTCATTGAAGACAAAAAGGGCCATCAAATACTGTTTGAACTATATGCATACTTATTTTGTTTGAAATATTATAAAGCCATCATGCACATATAACTGAGAATTGTTAGGAACATATACTTGAGTAGAAAGGACTGTAAAGATCGAAGCAAAGGAGAGCCGCCTTGAATTAGATACTGATTTCGGGAGTTCTGTTATAAAAGTAAGCTGAAGCCTTCTGGGGGCTCCTGTCCTAACATTGGGTAGATTTCTCTTCGGTGATCTGACATAGAAGGTCATAATCCATTGTAAACGTTTTCTAATTTTATTATTTAACTAAGGTGAATAACATCACCTTAGAGAACAACTATGGTCCTTGAGTATTGCCCCTGTGCTTAAGGTGTACGGCTCCAATGGTTCCCAGAGCCCCCGCTCCTGTAACAAGCAGATTTGGCCCCACTCTTATTTTTAAATTTCTTGGTTGGTAATTAACATTGCCCTTGTATTTATGACCCCGATAACATATGATATACCATGTGGTCACTACACTTATAACTCTTTCCCTTAAATCATTCCGACCCTCAGAGGTAAATGATAGTTCTCTGTTTCCCGTAAGAAGTCTATGATAGTTCCTAGGATCCCAGGTCCCCAACATTGTTCCTAGGGCCTACACCATTACCGCCCACAAGTTGTATAGGGTAAGGAAGACCTTGCTCTATCTTTATTATTAAACGCGAACACTTTATTTAAATTCAATTAGTCACATTAAACTCTCGCCTTGTTTCGTCTCGCCTGAGAATTTTTAAATTATTACGGACGTATATCTAACTGAAAACTATTAAAATCAAAATTTTGACAAGCTCCGAACACGTAAAATAAAACTTTTAAACAGCGCCTACCACAGTGTGAAGGAAGAAAATGTACAAAAGGAGGTATAACATTATTGAATTATATACTCACAGGAATACTGGAACAGGAGTTGTTCTTTCTATGCTGCATACTTGTGAACTGAACTTGTTTTCAGATTCTGACACCTGAGGCTAATTTATTATAGAATTGTTCAAAATGTTTGTCACATTGTCTTCGGCTTTTTCATTTTTTTCATTAATTTTTTTATCGAAATGTAATGGCATAGTGATATTTTGAACTATACTCTCAGTTTTGTTTTTTGCACTTAGGAGAGTATTTTATTTCTAAAGAAAAAAATATTTTAGTTATGTTTGATTCCAGAAATAGGGATGATGGAAGCCAATGTACATACAACAAACAAAATAACAAAAACCTACCTTGTTCACCATAGTTGTTTATGGACTATAAAAGAAGAGAACTTGATTTTGTTTTCGGTTGTATACTATTCACAGTTTTTATTAATAGAAAAATCTAGAACGATCTTTATAAAGTCCTACTTCTTCCTGTTTAATAGTCAAATAAACTACAGAATGTTGAATTACACCTAAATTTTATTCATATTTTCCTTTTGCTGTTCCCTTACCTGATCAATAAAAGATAAGAGCAAAGTGCAACGAAGGTTTGAACACCGAACATGTGGGTGTGAGTTTTGTAGGGATCCAGTGAGCCATGGAACAACGTGTACCTACACTCATGTACTCTGTAAATATGTGGCGAATAACCGTAAGTTATAAAGTGTGAAAGAATGTATGTTTATTTTCTTCTTCTACTAAGTTTAGTATTTCTACAGAACCTTGAGTGAACTGTAAGGAGAAAGATCGACATTGTCGACATTTATCGACTTTGTTAAGAACTGGGCCTTTAAAACATTTAATTAAATCGCGAGGCGGTACAAAGTTACGCATACAAATTTCATCTCATAATGAGAAAGAGATACTATGTTCTGATACAGTAAAGAGATAAAAACATACATTTTCTTTTGTGACAGATAATACTCAGGTATGTATATACTCGTGTGTATTCTATTAATGTTTATGCCGATTTGCTATTAGACGTCCACTATATTATTCTCCGCAGGATAAACGTTTTCTTAGTTGTGTGTTTAAAAGAAATAGGGAAAACTTTGCTACCCATTTCTCCCAGTGCATAAATGATTGTATTGAATCGTTTCTAGAAACCAAAAATAAAAATAAAAAATCTGGTATAGCTTGAGAAGGATTTGAACCTTTGACGCTTGATTTCATAGCTTTTAATAGAACCACGTCTTATTTTTTAAAAGATTTCTTTCTTAGTTGAGATAAAATTCTATATTGTAGAGACTGTTTTTCTAAATCTTCACTTCATTGCGGAAAAAGAAAAGTGTTGGGGCGGCAGTGTCAATGATTGACACAGCACCCATCCTCATATTGCCACCATTATTTGTAGTACATCTGTACTACTTATCCAAACCGCCCCAATTTCTTACCGTATTATATTGTTCAATATATAGTTTCTTTGTTGTTGGTACATCGTATAGCTTTTAATTGTTATAACATCATGTATTTTTTGTGACTTTTTTAATTATAACCCATTAACTTTATAATCCTTTAAATATTTTACCCCTTAAATTTTATATACAGTTTCAAAAATCGCAATGCTCATCGTATTATAGTCAAAATTATCATTTTTAATTTTAATTAATTAATTTTGAAGTTTAATCATTATTTTTTTCCGATATTAATTTTAATTCAATCATTTTTTAAGTCAGCAGGAAATATATTTCGAAAGTCGTCTTCTTCTACTCATTTGGCATAGTTCTTATCAGCTTAAGCTGCTAGGCGGTAAGACTTAAACTCATTTTAGGGCTACATATTTTTTAAAGGTAACCAAGAAAGTTATGTCGATTTTCAACCACCACTTTCTAACATCATTATGTCGCCTAAAACTACCTTGAAGATCAAAAATGATCCCGAAGAACATCGACGATCTTCTCGCAACGTTCTGGAAGGCCAAGGATTCCATCGCGGTGGGCCGTGAAGCGAAGAAAGAATCAAGTGCATTTTGCACCTCTACTAGAAATTTGAAGTGGCTTCCTCTAAGGTGATTGTCCAAGGAATGGGAAAGGTGATAATCGGATGTGCAATGTCCGGGGACTGTGACGGATGCAATAGTGTTCAATGCAAGGCGTAGAATGGTGTCCCGGGTCACACTACCCACGTGGGGCTTAGCGTTGTTCTCTAACAGGAGGGCCCCTTTGTGATTCAGAAGTACTGGCTCCAGAGCTTCGAGTTTTTCTTGAACACGGTTCAACTGCTGACAGTACACAGTTACATTGATTCTCTGACCAACTCAAAGCTCAGACATCATGGCTACCATCTATATCAGGGTTTCTCAAGCTATGGGCCACGATCCCTAGGAGTTCACAAGGGGGTTTCATGTGAGTCGTGAAGATAAGTGCAAGAGAGAAATATAATTAGAATCTAGTACCGGGAAATATTTTTAGATATTTTGAATTTTGTTCTGATAGGCATATTTTTATTTTTATACATACTGTTACGAACAACAAAAAATAGGACTACTAAACATTTTCAACAGTTTTTTTTATCATATGACTCAAAATTAAGGGAGTTATAAAGTTTTAAGATTTTCAAACACTCTTCATTTTGAAACAGTATGATGGATCGGATTCTATATTTGTAATGTGAACAAATTTGGTTTTAATCCATCCGCTTTTATGGAAGTTACTGTTCCCACTATATACAAGAAATGTATTCTACTATTATAGAAATAGATGGATATAGTGAGATCTCCGCAATAGATATATTAAAAATTCCGTACAGACTTATTAAAAACCAGAAATTATAAGGGGGTCCCTGGCAAGAGAATGTGATAAAATGGGGTCATGATAGGCAGCGGCGTGCCGTCAAGGGGACTAGGGGACTAGGCTAGTCCCCTGGAATTTTAATTAAAGTATTTGTGTTAAATATATACCAAAGAAAACGAAAACTTTTCTCTATTTTTGTAAAATAACACTATTTCAATTGTTCTGACACAACTATAGTCAGCGCCCTATTGCTGGGTGCGATAGCGAAGTGGAGATCGGAAACGCTCGGGTTTTAATCGGCTTTTCTCGGGGAAGGGAACAGGGTCCAGTCAGCTAGTCCTCATATTATGCTGTCTAAGCTCTAAGAACGGGCGTTCTGCCGTAAGCGAATTTAATGCTCGTTTGCTTTTTACAGTTAATAGTTTTAACGCTATTAAATTTACAGTATTAATCTTGGCACTTTAAGAAATCTAGTGAAGTGTGAACTTTTTAGATTATCAATATATTTTGAAATTGACTCAAAGAATAAAGTATGGAAGGGGACTCGTTTGAGAAACCGAGTCCCTTGCAGCAAAGCGATGGCGCAAGCAGTGATATTACTTCAATTGGTATAGGGGACAGTAGGGGTGGGGATCGGCTGTTTCAGTCTTGTATTCTGGACCATTGGATTCCTTAATTTTCAAGAAATGCAACAAATAATAACCAGTGGTAGAACAACTCCAAGCATTTCCATTTAGACAAAAATGAAAGATTATATACATAATATCAATACGGATTATTTTGCTTCTTCAAAATAGCTAACTGCATGTAAGTCAAGAAACAAACTGTATTACTGGCAGTAGTAGGGGTCCGCGTATGGCTCGCTGAGTCAGCAAAAATTTTCGTGACGTCATAGGTCAAAGGTCAATGACCTTGGCCCAGGGTCAATGACCTAGGGGTACTTAGGACCACCCCCTCTAGATTTTGGCAGGGGTACCATGGCCCACCCCCTAAATTTTGGCAGGGGTACATAGGACCACCCCCCTTAAATTTTGGAAATTGCCAAATCTAAAAATTTGGTATGGTAGCCTAGGACCATAGTATGTACCTCTATCAGTATTGGGTGTCTATGTCGTTCCCTTTCATGGGTAAAAAATTGCCAAAAATTCAAATTTCGGAGGTTTTTGACCTAATTTATCCCCTTGGATGAGGTGTTATTACCCTATATAGTTATATGGGCGTATACAGGGGTCCATTACCTTTCATAAGACATGGGTATATTAATGCACCCCTTGAGAAATTTGGGAGGGGTACCTTGGCCCACCCCTTCAATTTTGGAAATTGCCCAATTTCAACATTTGGTATTATAGTACAGGACCCTAATATGTATTATGATAAATTTGGATGGTCCACCTCGTTTCCTTTTAGGGGTACCAAATTGCCAAAAATATAAACGTAAGCAATACGTTGTACCACGTGTTTGGTTTTTGGCTCAATTTATCCCCTTTGATGAGATGTTATTACCTTATATGGTTATATGGTCATGTATAGGGGTCCATTACCTTTCATAAGACATGGGTATATTTGTGCACCCCTTGAAAAATTTGGGAGGGGTACTTTGGCCCACCCCTTCAATTTTGGAAATTGCCCAATTTCAACATTGGGTATTATAGTATTGGACCCTAACATGTATTATGATAAATTTGGGTGGTCCACCTCGTTCCCTTTTAGGGGTACAAAATTGCCAAATTTTAGTACAACCACATGTTTGGTATTTTGGCTCATTTTATTCCCTTGGATGAGGTCCTATTACCTTATATGGTCATGTATAGGGGTCCATTATCTATTATAAGACATGGGTACATTGGTGCACCCCGGGAGGGGTACCTTGGCCCACCCCTTAAATTTTGGAAATTGCCCAATTTCAACATTTGGTATTATAGTACAGGACCTCAATATGTATCATGATAAATTTGGATGGTCCACATCGTTCCCTTTTAGGGGTACAAAAATTGCCAAAATATAAACGTTGTACCACGTGTTTGTTTTTTTGGTCCATTTTATCCCCTTTGATGAGATTCTATGATTACAGGGGTTCATTTCTTATCATAAGACATGGGCACCCTTCTTAAATTTTGGCAATGGGGGTCCACTGAAATTGTCCAATTGAAGCATAGTACAGGACCTCAATATGTTTCGGTGGTCCTATTACCAAATTTGTTTAGTACAACCACGTGTTCGGTTACTGACTCAATTAAGGTTATAAGGTATGGATGGGTATCCCCTTTCAATTTGGTAGGACCCTTCGGGTGTAGTACAGTCACGTGATCGATGATTTGGTTTTAATGCGCGACGAGGTCCCTGGTCAATGTTCTCTAGGAATTAGGTGGAAACTTTGCCCAGGGTTCTCGTCTTATATCGCACAGTTCTTTAGGAGAATCTGATAACGTTGTATATGGAATGGACAATAAAAACACATAAATAAGTATAAATTGTATTTTATTCATTTTTCTGGTTTCTTCTTTTTCTTTCTTATTGACAATGTTTGTATATTGAGCTGGGTTTCTTCATTAGACCGCCTCCTCTTCTTGATTGCGATGATTTGTTTCCATGTTTTGCAGCATAGCACCCGTTTGCAAAGCTTCGTATTGTGAATTCTGTAAAAAGAACGAGGAAAAAAATGATTAGTATAGAAATAGATGATGATTAAACAATACATTTGCAATGATAAATATGATAAAATTACCTGGAAGGTATATTGCACCAGTCTACGATCATTAACCGTGGGTACTGTTGTGAACAAATATTGAATTTCACGCAGAGATTTTCCTTGGGCTTTACAGCACAAATAAAAATAAGCATAATAGCCACATACGGATGAACCAAGACTTTGCATTTGGCTATTATTATATTTATAGTATATACAATGAAGTTTTAAGAATGCAACATGTTGTGGTACATAAGGAGGAAGGCCATAGCTGTCAAAATATTCTCCAACACTGCGATGATCAATATAAATTGCAATCCAATGGCTTCCTAGTTTTGTGGATGGATCTGTATTTACAATGATTGCCAGAGGAAGAGAAATCCGTGAGGGCAACTCATCGCTTGCAAATACCCCAGTAAAATGATTTCTGAATAATGGGCTCCCGTTTAAAGCACTAGCTAATTGTAATGTATTCAACATCGTGAATGGAAATGATACATAACGTATACGTACCTTGTAATTTAAAAGTCCAGGATAATGTTGCGCTGGTGGTCGATCTCTAGGAGTGAGGAAAACTCTCCATACACAATACAGTTTGCAGGTGCTGCTAATTTCTCTTGGAAATGAACTTCCAATCGGATGGCGCCATGTCGTTGTAAATTCCAATAGTGACAATCTCCAGCAGAAGAATCGGGAGTTAGGTCAAATACAAACAGTGTATATCCATTCTTGTAGTCGGCTCTTGAAATTGTATTTCCAGTATTGGTAAAATGTATGCCAGAGCCTGAGAACAATGTGTGGTACGATGAAATGTAGAAATTTTCTTCAAAGTTGGGTTGCAATGGTTTTGAAGGTACAGCTTTTCCATCCACGTACAATGTAAAGAAATTAATGTTTAGATGTTGAAATTCAAATGGATTGGTGGTAATAGTTCCACTGGATGCTTCATTCGATGTAAATCCTACAATAATACGATTTGGCAATGTTCCCATAAACAGGTTATCAATAGTTTTGGATTGTATATCCTTCGGGATGGTAAATGATTTCATTTGAACCCTAGTCAGAGGATACTTTGCCGGTGTAGATTGTAAAATTTTATTGTGTGCCAATTTGACACTAGGGCTGATGCTGACTTTTTTCACCTGCAACGATGCATCTAGAATATTGATTTTTGCATTGACACCACTTTCACCGGCCATGAGACAAAAGTTTGGCTTTGCAGGAATAAGTTTCACACGTAATTCCACTCCATGAATTAAAAATTTATCTTGATTAAAAATGTCACAATGAAGATGTCCAATCATATCGAATTTCATACTTTGTTTTGTCAGTTCATAGCGTTGTTGAAATCCTTTGTTCTCACTTGTGGTTGCGTTCATATGACCAGCCGTATCTTGAAACCACATTGCTGTTTGTAAATGTGTATTTTTAGCTCCATCACTATAATTGAGCAGTTTTTCCATGTACGAACGATATGGATGATTATGTGACGGAAATGAAATCAGTTTATTGTTCAAGTAGATTTGTACTTCACTAAACATAGCATTTAGAAAATCATTGACAGGTGCAATTGCTTTATCCGTATTGGTGAAGGAGGAACCATCTGGTTTCACAATTTGTGCTTGGATGTATAATAAGGTTTGTGGTAAATCAATGTATTCATCACTGCTACCACTCACTACAAATTCTATTGGTGAATTTTCAGCTATTGAACTAATTGGTTTGTAGCCAATAATACGATTGTCCAGAACACTGGTTTGCGTGGGCAACGTTGAAAAAATGTCCAATTCACTTTTTACACATTCACAGGATTGATGATGTAAGAAAGCCATCGTTGAATTAATCAAAAATATCTGGTGACGATGCCAATGATTTCTTCTTCTTCTTATGTGATAATTTACGTCTCTTTGTAGGATTGATGGTGTTGTTGATCGTTGGAAGGTCAACCTCAAACTGAGAGCAGTCATCCCATTTTCGTTTATGATATCCACTTCCCAGCATAGTTTTCAACTTGTTTTTAGCTTTTTCTTGTAAATTCGATTTTGCCTCTTGCATACGTTGATGAAACGATTCATCCAGCGGTTGATTCGAGATCACAACATCATTAATCATATTGGCACCTGATTTCAATAATTCTTTTCCCACAGTTTTAGCGCCTTGCTTCACAAGTGGTAACACTGAACGAAATAAGCCACCAAGGAAACTTCCAATGCCATGTCCTGCTTGATAGGGACTTCCCACATAGACGTTGCCGATACCGGATAACGCTTGTTTTTGGTAGTATTGCAAGTACGGATCAGTCATGACGACGACGACGGAAATGTAGTTTTGTACACACCGTTCCAAAGGTGAATGGCATACGATGACCTGTGCTATCCCTTATATCGATTTGTATTTGCTCAAAATTCATTTTTTCCACCGGAACATAATGTGCAGGATTAAAGATTTGTACTGCATGACTTCCAAAAGTATGATTCACAGGATCCATGTTGACAATTCGTAGCAAGGGTACCATTGTATCTCCAACAATGACAGATTCAATAATGTCACAGTAGACGTACATTTGTGATGGTAAGCCTAATCGTACATCCGGTGTATATTGTCCCTTTTCCATATCTTTTAAATCACTTTTCGGGTCAAATCCAAGCATTAAACTAACACTTGGTGACAATTGTACAGAAGTATGGATTTCCTTTTTGGGATGTCTTATGAGGCATATATTATTAGTTGCGTCATGAGATATAAATAAATTGGTTTCTTTATGATGTATATTAATTGCATGAATAAGATCCCGTATATTGTTATAATAGCGTACAGGGATCGTTACAACCTTCCACGGTTCTTGATCATTACTACTTGATGATTTGTAATATATTTTATTGTTTTTACTGTTAATGTTCAGCAAAGAATGTGGATAATGAATCTCTACAATTGCCACATCCCATTTCTGGCGAAACTCTACACGTCGTTGTAATTTCGTAATATATGAAGTCAATGTATTTTCTGGAAAATAATCCATGGAACTATTACTGGGAAGTGTAACGTAAAAATCTTGATCAGGTTCCATTCTTCTTCTTCTTCTTCAATGAAGTTGCAGGGATCCACGAATTGAATGAGGAAGGATATCCTTTCCACTGGACGAGATACTCCTTTCTGCGACCTTTTGTTCTTGTACGTAATATTTTATCGATGAGGAACGTCGAAGGGAGCGGTACTGGTTGTAATTCTTCTCTGTAGAAAACACCATCGATGAGTTGATGATTTAAATCCTCTAGTCGATACACTGTTGGGTTTCTTGGTACAATGGCTTTTACTCTGAATATTTCCCAAGTCCAGTTCTCGAGGTAACCCTTGTCAAAGATACGTTTTGTTTTACTTATACGAACAGTATCACCAACAGATAAATCCGTATCTTGTTTTGAACGTTGTAGCTTTTTGTCGTATAAGTTATGCCACACCTCCAGTAAATTGTCCTGAGAAACGTTTGCAGGTGCCATTTTAATACTGGAATGCCGACTTTCATTGTATGCTTTTACAAGTAAAGGCAATACTTTGATGTAATTGTATGTTTGATATTTGGTAAAGTATTTCCACATACGATGTTTCAATGTCTGATTAAATCTTTCTGCGATGCTGGCTTTAATATCTGGATCCTTTGTTGTAACATGTTGCACGTTGTGTTTTCTGAGAAACTTTTGTACTGTCTTGTTGGTAAATTCAGTTCCTTGATCACTACGTAGTACAATTGGTTTCCTCTCCTGGAAAATCATTTCAAATGCATTCACTATATCCTCGGCACTTTTTGATTTTAGTGGTACAGCCCATCCGTACCGACTAAACACATCAATCACTGTAAGAATATAGCGGTAATTGTCATTATAGTTTTGAAGTGATTGTAAATCATTTAAATCACATTCCCATTGATCATCAATATTGTTGACAAGATAAAAATCTCTACGGAAACGACGACGTACAGGGCGATGTAACGTGTAGGTAGGTTGTTTGTTTAACCAAAGTTTTATTTTGGTTAGAGGTATAGATTTTCCTGTGGCTTGCCATAATTTCTTTGCAGTAGAAAACGATGCAGGATGTGCTGGATTGTAATAAATGGATTTCAACTTTTTGTTCATGGTTTGTACGTTGACCATTGTGGAATGATACGTTTTCTTTTTGGTCGGACTTCTAAAACATCATCATCATCTTCTTCTTCTTCTTCTTCTCCGGAAGAAAATAATTCAGGTGCCGGTTTTGGTGGTGCAGATCCTTCAGATGCTGTTGTACTATTATGCTTGACAATATAGTTTAATCTTCGTGGATTACCAATCAATTCTTGAGGTGTGTTTGACGATGCAAGGTAGTTGCAAAACAATTCCCAGCCTTGAGGATTAGAATGTTTCCTCGGTCGAGTCACATCGCACATTAAATCTACAATATTGGATCCATGTAGTTTATTATCGTTGATGTACACTGTTCCTTTATGATCCCACGTAATTGCGTCATCTTGTTTTAAACGACGGAATAGTAGTTCGGCTTTCTTACGATACATTTGTGGTATTGCGGCTAAAATTTCTTGTTTCGTGCTATCGTCAACATTCGGGACGTCACCATCAGGTTTCATTTATGTAATTGTAAGTGGTATTGGTTCTTCTTGTTTACGTATCACATAAAGATATTTCTGTAATATTCTATTGTACTGATTCCATTTTTCTTCATCACTTGGATACGATGTATTCAATATAGATTGCATTTCACGATCGAGATTAGATTCTCGATTTTCACTCACACGGGCTGATGATGCATGCATTCGTTGAAGCATTTCTGGTGGCACTAAAACCATCTTCTTGCTATGTTCCATGATGTTTATTGTTTAAACAAAATACTGGATAACACACTTCCTACAATAGGTGCAAGTAATGCAGGTAAGAATCCTCCTTGTTGTACGGCTAAATGTTTCTTCTTTTTATCCAATGATTTTGTATTGTCTACGAGATAGCGGAGCGTGTTCTTGTAACGCTTTAATCTTGACTTCTGCACACTTGTCAGTGGAACATTGCCTTTTAAGACATTATAACAACATTCACAAATACTATGAATTAATGAAGCGTCTGCATTGGCAATAATAGCTTTACGCAATCTTGGTTTAGCTTTGTGCAGAGCACGTAGCAGATCAGCGTGTTTCACTGTAGGAGACATCGTGACAGACTAAGTCATTCTTTTCACATGCACAATAATTTAAACATGTTTTGTTGGTACGTAAACATAATGATGCAAATCGTCGGGAAAAATATTTGTACGAAATCGCATTTCATCGGGTGTATCTTGTTTAAGATCCATCAGTAAATAGCCATGTGGATTTCTTGTTGCGTCTGCATAACTTTCTTGTAGAAACAGTGGATGCTCAGGCATGATTTGATAACTCATATGCTTGATTTGTGACTTGTCACGTGGATTTTTAAACAACACCAAATACGAACAATTTAAACTCATATTTCTATTTGCTTTACTTTGATGAAATACATTTTGTGTTATAAAAATCACACTAATATTTCGATGATGTGATCCTTTTGTGAACATATCAACAATATCACTATTCACTTCTCGCATATGGTCATCAATAATAATCAAATGTGGTCCATCTTGAGGCTGAAAATCTTTCATTCGTGGAAGTCCTTCGTGAAATTCTACTGGAACTGGCATTGTTGCATACACGTCTTGCCATTCTGCATAATACCAGTATATCTTACGAAATTTTGCATTGATCATGGTTGGGAGATGTGACAGTAATCGCTTCACAAAATACGTTTTTCCACACCCACTAGGCCCTGCGAGAATACAGGTAAATGGATGTTTCCACTGTGTATCCATGATGAACACTAACACCTTGTTTCAAAAATGATGCGTATTTAAAGCGAGTACAACAATTCTTGCACTCACTGGTGTGAAAAGGAAAGAAACAGTTCATCTGTTTATCGAGTAGTTGAAAACCGTTTATTTGTTAATCGAATAGTTGAAAACCGTTTATTTGTTAATCGAATAGTTAAAAACCGGATAAAGTTTAACGGTTAACCGTGAAAGCTGATCACTGTTTGATTTAAATTCTATTTGAAAATTTTTCGTTTCAAATTTGTTTTGAAATTTTTGTTTCAAAAATTTTGTTGAAAATTTTTTGTTTCAAAATTTTTTGTTTGAAATTTTTTTGTTTGTAAATTTATTCTTTCAAAATTTTTTGTTTGAAAATGTTTCGTTTCAATTTTTTTGTTGAAAATTTTTGTTTTGAAATTTTTGTTTTCAAAATTTTGTTTGAAATTTTTTTCGTTTGAAAATTTTTAATTTTTTGTTGCAAAATTTTTGTTTCGAAATTTTTGTTTTGAAATTTTTCGTTTCCAATTTTTTTTTGTTTAAAATTTTTTTTGTTTCAAGATTTTTGTTTAAAAGTTTTCGTTTCAATTTTTGTTTTGATTTTTTAGTTTGAAAAGTTGAAAAAAAAGTTTTAAATGCCAAGAATCTTGTTCAAAGTTTCCACCTAATTCCTAGAGAACATTGACCAGGGACCTCGTCGCACATTAAAACCAAATCATCGATCACGTGACTGTACTACACCCGAAGGGTCCTACCAAATTGAAAGGGGATACCCATCCATACCTTATAACCTTAATTGAGTCAGTAACCGAACACGTGGTTGTACTAAACAAATTTGGTAATAGGACCACCGAAACATATTGAGGTCCTGTACTATGCTTCAATTGGACAATTTCAGTGGACCCCCATTGCCAAAATTTAAGAAGGGTGCCCATGTCTTATGATAAGAAATGAACCCCTGTAATCATAGAATCTCATCAAAGGGGATAAAATGGACCAAAAAAACAAACACGTGGTACAACGTTTATATTTTGGCAATTTTTGTACCCCTAAAAGGGAACGATGTGGACCATCCAAATTTATCATGATACATATTGAGGTCCTGTACTATAATACCAAATGTTGAAATTGGGCAATTTCCAAAATTTAAGGGGTGGGCCAAGGTACCCCTCCCGGGGTGCACCAATGTACCCATGTCTTATAATAGATAATGGACCCCTATACATGACCATATAAGGTAATAGGACCTCATCCAAGGGAATAAAATGAGCCAAAATACCAAACATGTGGTTGTACTAAAATTTGGCAATTTTGTACCCCTAAAAGGGAACGAGGTGGACCACCCAAATTTATCATAATACATGTTAGGGTCCAATACTATAATACCCAATGTTGAAATTGGGCAATTTCCAAAATTGAAGGGGTGGGCCAAAGTACCCCTCCCAAATTTTTCAAGGGGTGCACAAATATACCCATGTCTTATGAAAGGTAATGGACCCCTATACATGACCATATAACCATATAAGGTAATAACATCTCATCAAAGGGGATAAATTGAGCCAAAAACCAAACACGTGGTACAACGTATTGCTTACGTTTATATTTTTGGCAATTTGGTACCCCTAAAAGGAAACGAGGTGGACCATCCAAATTTATCATAATACATATTAGGGTCCTGTACTATAATACCAAATGTTGAAATTGGGCAATTTCCAAAATTGAAGGGGTGGGCCAAGGTACCCCTCCCAAATTTCTCAAGGGGTGCATTAATATACCCATGTCTTATGAAAGGTAATGGACCCCTGTATACGCCCATATAACTATATAGGGTAATAACACCTCATCCAAGGGGATAAATTAGGTCAAAAACCTCCGAAATTTGAATTTTTGGCAATTTTTTACCCATGAAAGGGAACGACATAGACACCCAATACTGATAGAGGTACATACTATGGTCCTAGGCTACCATACCAAATTTTTAGATTTGGCAATTTCCAAAATTTAAGGGGGGTGGTCCTATGTACCCCTGCCAAAATTTAGGGGGTGGGCCATGGTACCCCTGCCAAAATCTAGAGGGGGTGGTCCTAAGTACCCCTAGGTCATTGACCCTGGGCCAAGGTCATTGACCTTTGACCTATGACGTCACGAAAATTTTTGCTGACTCAGCGAGCCATACGCGGACCCCTACTACTCTGGCCTTGTATTCTGTTCCACATAGAAAAGGACGTGTGGAATAATGATGGCCTTTGTGACATGAACAATTTTCACAAACCCAAGTTCCACCAAGAAAAATGTTATTCACACATGTCCACAATAACTAAATTGAAAACTTTCAGGAAACCAGAATTGATTTTTAATTGAGCAAGCAATGCAGAATTGATTCAAACCGAGAACTAATGAACCGATTGATTTATTCCTCTTGTTTTATGGCTAAACAAGAGCTATAACAAACAGGAAGATTCTGTCAATTAGGGAAATTATATTGAAGTAATTGAGTTACTTTCTAAGTACGACACTAAATGGACTTGCAGGGGCACCTGAAGAAAATTTTCTAGGGAGGGGCCCATCTCCATGGTTGCTATGTTGCATCTGGTATTTCTGATATTTAATATACGTGGTTTGCTATATTACGTATACATTTTCGTGAACCAGAGGAAGGTCCGGGCCCCACCCTGCCCTCTCGTTCGGGCGCCCGTGTTGACTTGTCATCTTCACAGCATGGGAGTGTTTAAAAGAACGTCAAACAGAATTCAGAATTATATTATTAAATGTGTTGGTGAGTAATTCTGGATAAAATTAAGTCAGAAATAAACAATACACATCTTACAGCAATAATGTTGGACAAAACTACGGACATTGCAAAGATCTCTCAACATTCAATCGGTACGTGAAAGACGGCAATTCGTGAAAGATTTATTTGTTTTGCAAATGTTACTATTAAAAAAAGCAGTGATTGCACTGCGACTGCTCTAAGTAAGCATGCTTTCCAAATTCTCTCTCATTTTAATTGTAAGCAAAAGCTTGTAGCACTAGGCTATGGATGGAGCTGCCACATTTTCTGGACATTTGAACGGTTTACAATTTTTTGTGAAAAGGTGTTTGAGTGCACTCACCATACACTGCTATCATCACAGACTCAATCTCGTTGTTCCACAGTCTGTTAATCACATCAAAAAATGTAAAATATATTTTAGAATAAGTGGCATTCCAAATTTCTTTTCATATTCATCGAAACGCTGTAACGCGCTTGCTGAATCAGAAGTAACTAAGCGATTTCCAACGGTTGCCACTATAAGATGGAATTACAATTCCAAAATTGTGAATGCAGTAAATGAAAATCAAATAGAACTCTTACGGTGTTCTGAGAACATTGTAGAAGATTCAGATAACTGCGACACCGAAGCTTTCATGACTACAAAAAAGAAAAAAAGAAAAAATGAGAGAGTTATCATTGAAGGATTTCGATTTTGCATTTCTCCGCACGGATATACTATTCAACATTCTTTAAAGTAAAACCTTGGATGTGAAATATTGCATCCAAAAAGTACAAAAGATGGTATCTCAACTTAGAAACGCAAGAAATGATTTTGAAGACTTATAGAAAAGTAGAATTGGATGACAACGGGAACCTTCTAATAAAAGACGTAAAGTAGATGACTCAACAGACATCAGAAATTAAATATGTGCGTATCTTCAATGACATTATTGATACTGTGATTTCAAGATCTCAGTGAGTTACAATTTCTTGAGCTGTTAGATTAAAAGAATTTTCAGTGCTTGAAATCTCGATTTCCTGATTGCTTGTTTTTGACCCTTAAATCAATTTACGGGAGTCTTTTTTTTTTTAATTTTAACAATTTGCGGAGTGAATTAATATAGGTTTACAGACTCTTAGATTTTTCAAATAAAACTTTGACTGAAAATATCCATTTCTTGAAAGAAAGAGGCTTGGTAGAAGAAGCGTTTACAGAAACATATAAATTGTGTTATTTGGTGTCGACAATACTACTCAGGACCTCCACTCTACAGCACACATTCTCTTATAACCTAGTCCCCTGTGAGAAAAGTCACGGCACGCCACTGATGATAGGAATTAGGTTGAGAACCACTGATCTATATAATACGCACTTGTCTATCGGACAGTAAAATTGTGAATTAATTTCCTTTACGCAAGTGACAGAATGGCAGAAAGTATTATTTCTACATTAGATTTTCTTCATTTATAGATTTTTAAGAAAACGAAAAAAATGAAATGAAATGAAATCTTCAAGTTTTAAGTCCCACGATTATGCCGACTATGCTAAAAGGAGAGTGTGATGATGAGAAATGAATTAAATAGTGGAATAAAGAAAGTGGGAGGAAACGGGAGAACCCGAGAAAACCCCCACACACGATGTCTATCACAAAGTTCTTTTGACGTGAGCTGGGATCGAACCATGCACAGAGGTCAACGCTTTACCACTTTTTTTTATTAAATCATCTATTGTACGCGAAAAGCAAATATAATGAAATGTTAATGAAACTTTATCAGAAGTCTTTAAAAAATAAAAAAAAATACATGAATATTGGAGGAAATTAAAAGAACAAAGAGTTGGCTTGCATACATCCGTCGATAATTTTGAGTATTGTTGTTGTAAATACTGTACATAGAAGGCTCCCTCTGCTTCTAAGTTGGAAGTAAAAATATATGTTACGGTCGTTCCTATATACCAATCGACACAATGTTGTTTGCTAGCTGAATAAAAAAGATAATCTGACCTTAAAATTATGTTAATATGTTTATTGTGCTCTGAGCTACTTTTGAGAAGGGCTAACAAAAGTGACGCAATTGAACCATATTTTTGGGGGATTCAAGACAGGATGTGATTCTATGAACTAACGTATTTGAGGCGCCTATTATCAAAATCCGCCCCATCCATTTCACTTAGTTTCGAATAATCTTGCAAAATGTGCAGTGAAGCTCCATATACACGCGTACAAAGTCCCTTATTTGAACTAGCTTTTTAGTATGAGGAATTAAGCTTCTAAATGAAATGCTGTTTCCATGGAATTCCTTTAGAACAAACGTATAACAAGCGATATATAACTCAATTTCGGTTTTAAAAAAATGGATTTTGCGGCTTTTGATACTAGGCGCCTCTTTACATTATTACATTTATGACAAATACAATTAGCACTAAAACCATGTTTTCTACGCTTGTCCTTATTATCTATAACATCATAAACAAGCATAAACCAAATCGATTTGCTACTGACACTCAATGTCGGGTCATTGATATTGGCCCAAATATTGAGCCAATTACACGAGCATTCATCTAACATAATTTTAGGTGGGACATACAAGTTATTCATTTTAAAGGATTACCGGTTTTTACTATGTATATGTTAGAAATCAAAATGCTGAGAAATATATATATATAATCAGACAAAACAGTTTCTAAGTACTTACAGCTTTGAGGTAGGTCAATCAGACACAGCGGAAGTTTCCTATCTGTTCGTGCTAGAAAGTAATGCCGCAGTCATTTTGTGACACTAAGACTCGGTTCAGACGTGCAGAAAAGTCTGTTGCGGGCCCGCAACAGACTCGCAGCAGACTCGTGCGGGCGTCTCAGCCCAACCACTTCACATAGACATAGAAAACAGCTCATTTTATTTTCAGCTGCAGTTGAATGAAGATGGAAATTGAAAGAAGAAAACGTGCTGTTTTTGTATACTTAGCCAGTAAAATCCTAAGGAAGAAACAGAAACGATACTGGGTACATCCGTACGTAAGCTCACGACTGCTTAAAGGTGAATTTTCTTCCATGTTTATTGATTTGCGCAATGAGGAAGAAAAGTTCTTTAATCATTTTCGCATAAGCATCAGTTCATTTGATGAACTCTTATCGAAAATAAGTGATAAAATTAAAGTAGAAGATACTTTCATGAGACACCACCAATTGAAATGTTGGCTGTTACATTAATGAGTTTATTTTGAGTTTAACGTCCCGTTTGGCACCGAGGCTATATGAGACGTGGACCTACTGATTAACGTGGAATCCGAATCACATGAGCTCCCAACGGGATTCGAACCCGCGCCTCCCACACCATAGGCGCGTATGCTAACCGCCTGGCCACGGAGGAGCTCTGACTGTTACATTAAGGTAAGTTAATTATGTTAACTAATTATCGTTTGTAAGAGCACAGAAAATTAAAGATTCGGAGACCTATTCATAGACATTTTCAGATGTTATTAGGGGCCACTTGCGTAGTTTAACAATGCGTAACTAATTTCGATTTTTTGACATAGTTGGTGGCTTTAAATTAAAAATGAGACATTGATTTGAGACTTCCCGAATATCCTGCTCAAGAGGGGGCGTTTCAATAATAGTAAAATTTTCCTTTATTTATTCACAAATTACCGAATGTGAGGATTCGCTTCAGTTAGAGATGTAAAATTCGGCATAATAAAAATAATGGAGCACGGATTTCAACGTCTTTGAAAATTTCTCTTGAAGGGGAGATGGGGGATTTCTATAGTAACTTAGTGGGGTCCGGTGGCTCAGTGATAGGGTGTTCACCTCTGGTTCGAGCCCAGCTTGCGTCAAGTGGGCTTTGTGGTGCGAGAAGCACCGTGTGCGTGAGTTTTCTCGGGGTTCTCCCGTTTCCTCCCACTTTATTCATTCCACCATTTCATTCATTTATAATCATCATCATATTTCCTTTAGCCTACCCGGTATTAACCTGCGACGTAAAACTCAAGGATTTCATTTCATTCTTATAGTAGTGACATTTCCTGTTATATATTGAGAAAGTGTTCAATATGAGGACTCGCTTAGATTGGAGATAGGAAATTCTTAATGCAAACTCTTAAATAAAAATAATGGATTTAGTGTTCCGAATAATCCATTTGTAAGGTGAGAAAAAGGAAACATTTTTATAATTGTGACATTTAACGATAGAAGATTCACGAAGAAATTAAATGTCGACTAAAAGCAGGGAATTCGTGTTATTATTCAGTTCAAAATATCTTGTCGTCGCGAATTATATCGAGGAATCTGAAGCTTAAAATATACAAAACGATAATCATGCCTGTTGTTCTGTATGGTTGCGAAACATGGTCGCTTACTCTGAGGGAAGAACATAGACTGAAAGTATTTGAGAACAAGATCCTGAGACGAATATTCGGAACCAAGAGGAACGGGAATGGGGAATGGCGGAAACTTCATAACGAGGAACTACATAATTTATATGGTCTACCCAACATTGTTAGGGTCGTCAAGTCTAGGAGGCTTAGGTGGGCGGGTCATGTAGCTAGAATGAAAGAAAATAAAAACGCTTTCAAAGTCTTGACTGGAAGACCAATCGGAAAACGACCATTAGGAAGACCTAGGCGCAGATGGGAAGACAATGTTAAGATGGATCTCGCAGAGATTGGAATACAAAGTAGAAACTGGATGCAGTTAGCTAAGGATAGAAATCAGTGGAGAGCTTTTGTGAACTCGGCATTGAACCTCCGGGTTCCATAGGCCATAGAGTTAGTTAGTTAACGATAGAAGGTTTTGAGGAAATCCCCAATACGTGTAGCACACCACAAGGAGGCAATGCAGCAAACGAAAGCAGAAACAGATGGGCTGATTATTTTGTAAGCGACATAGGTAGAGTTCCATGGCAAGATAACTTTGTTTAAGTTGTTCTTTATGTAAGAAAACGTTCAGTTGTTATCTCTGTACCCTGATGTTCAACAATTTTCGTGTTAACTCTATTTTTCTTAAAAAAAAAAAAAAAAAAAATAGTACATTAACAAATAAAGACAACTGTCAGCCGAAAAACGATGTTTTTTTTCTTTCTTTTCTGTTCTGCTATTATGTTGATGGTTGTTTTGGACTTCAGCGTCCCTTTTGAGCACAGAGGCTATATAATACGTGACCTCAACCTAAAGTATAATGCAACGTACGTTATAAGCAGTCGGTTCATTCCGGAGGGAGTGACAAGAAATCTCGTCAAAGAAACTGCATTAACAATAAAGGCTTGTTCTCCAAGCGTATTTGTTTATTGTTATCACAGAAAAGTATTCATAGCCTCGCTGCTGGAAAGGGAACTAAACGAAAATCAAATGTAAATGCTACATGAATATTAGATTTTTACATTGAAAAGTAATAATAGTAGATACGAATGCTGTTTTTTTCTTCTGTTTTTTCATTAAATTTCTCACATGTTTCACACACCTTATTCCATGCTGTCTTTTATTTTATTTTATTTTATTTTTTTTTAATTTCTATCTCTATACATTTCGCACTTTAAATTCTATATCGCGTGATATTATTGCATTTCGTTAATGCATAGTTCTTCATTCAATTCTTCGCTTTCCATTTCTGCGGGCGCGGGAAAGTCTGCACGTGTGGCTTGACTCATTGCCAGCAATGGTTTTCCGACCCGTTACACCTGTGCGGACTCGCTGTGAGCCAGCAGTCCCCGCAACTCAATTTTTGCCAGTTGCGGGTCCGCAGCAGAGTCGTGCGGGAAAGTCTGCACGTGTGGCATGAATGAAAACTCTGTTGCGGACCCGCGCGAGCCGGAAATACATTGGTTCATATCATTCATGCCACACGTGCAGACTTTCCCGCATGACTCTGCTTCGGACCCGCAGCGGGAGAAAATTGAGTTGCGGGGACTGCTGGCTCGCAGCGAGTCCGCACAGGTGTAACGGGTCGCAAAACCATTGCTGGCAATGAGTCAAGCCACACGTGCAGACTTTCCCGCGCCCGCAGAAATGGAAAGCGAAGAAATGAATGAAGAAGTATTCATTAACGGAATACAAAAATATCACGAGGTATGGAATTTAAAGTGCGAAATGTATAGAGATAGAAATCAAAAAAACGGGATGCATGGAATAGGGTGTGTGAAACCTTATGTGAGAAATTTAATGAAAAAACAGAAGAAAAAAAACAGCATTGGTATGTATTATTATTACTTTTCAATGTAAAAATCTAATATTCATGTAGTGTTTACATTTGATTTTCGTTTAGCGTCCCTTTCCAGCAGAGAGGCTATAAATACTTTTTTGTGATAACGATAGACAACAAATACGCTTGGAGAAAAAGCCTTTATTGTTAATGCAGTTTCTTTGATGAGAATTCCTGTCACTCCCTCCGGAATGAACCGACTGTTTATAACGTATGTTACATTATACTTTAGGCCGAGCCAAGGCACCCATTAGGGGGTGGGCAAGGTGGGGCGTTCGCTCCTTCCCCTAAGAGGAAATAGTACTTGGGAATATCGAAAACCCAATAGAATTTTTGCATTAGTTGCAGCAAAAAATGAAACTATATTCGAAAAGTCGCTTATATTTGCCCCCCTTGAAAACCACAACATGGGCGCTCTTGGGTCGAGGTCACGTATTATATAGCTTCTGTGCTCAAAAGGGACGCTGAAGTCCAAAACAACCATCAACATAATAGCAGAACAGAAAAGAAAGAAAAAACATCGTTTTTCGGCTGACAATTCTTGTCTTTATTTGTTAATGTACTAAATTAAAAAAAAAATAGAGTTAACACGAAAATTGTTGAACATCAGGGTACTCATGTGGTTAAAAAATAAAAAAGCATGCTCGAGATGTAACAGAAATATTTTTGTTTCTCGTGCAATTGATAATATTGTGCACGTCGTTGCTATTCTAGAGATAACAACTGAATGTTTTATTACATAAAGAACAACTTAAACAAAGTTATCTTACCATGGAACTCTACCTAAGTCGCTTACAAAATAATCAGCCCATCTCTTTCTGCTTCCGTTTGCTGCGTTGCCTCCTTTTGGTGTGCTACACGTATTGGAAATTTCCTCAAAACCTTCTATCGTTAAATGTCACAATTATTAAAATGTTTCTTTTTTCTCACCTTAGAAATGGATTATTCGGAAACTCTAAATCCATTATTTTTATTTAAGAGTTTACATTAAGAATTTCACATCTCCAATTTAAGCGAGTCCTATACATTCTCAATGTATAACGGGAAATGTCATTACTATAGGAATGAAATTAAATCCTTGAGTTTTACGTAGCACGATTATACCGGGTAGGCAAAAGGAAATAATGATGATGATGATAAATGAATGAAATGGTGGAATGAATAAAGTGGGAGGAAACGAGAGAACCCCGAGAAAACTCACGCACACGGTGCTTCTCGCACCACAAAGCCCACTTGACGCAAGCTGGGATCAAACCAGAGTTGAACACACTATCACTGAGCCACCGGATCTCACTACTATATTTGAAAATCCCCCATCACCTCTTCAAGAGAAAATTTTCAAAGACGCTGAAACCTGTGCTCCATTATTTTTAATATGAGATTATATGCCGAATTTTACATCTCTAACTGAAGCGAATCCTCACATTCGGTAATTTGTGAATAAATACAGGGAAATTTTACTATTATTGAAATGCCTCTTCTTGAGCGGAATATTCGGGAAGTCTCAAGTAAATGTCTCATTTTTAATTTAAAGCCACCAACTATGTCAAAAAATCGAAATTAGTCACGCAATTCTTAAACTACGCCAGTGGCCGCTAATAACGTCTGCAAATGTCTAGGAATAGGTCTCCGAATGTTTAACTTTCTGTGCTCTTACAGACGATAATTAGTTAACATAATTAACTTATCTTAATGTAACAGCCAGAGCTCCTCCGTGGCTAAGCGGTTAGCGTACCAGCTTTTGGCGTGGGAGGCGCGGGTTCGATTCTCGTCGGGAGCTCATGTAGTTCAGATTCCACGTTAATCAGTAGGTCCACGTCTCATATAGCCTCGCTGCTGAACGGGACGTTAAACTCAAAATCAACTCATTAATGTAAGAGCCAACATTTCAATTGGTGGTTTCGCAAGTCTCATGAAAGTATCTTCTGCTTTAATTTTATCACTTATTTTCGATAAGAGTTCATCAAATGAAGTGATGCTCATGCGAAAATAATTAAAGGTCTTCTCTTCGTCATTGCCCGAATCAATAAACATGGAAGAAAATTCACCTTTAAGCAGTCGTGAGCTTACGTACGGATGTACCCAGTATCGTCTCTGTTTCTTCCTTAGGATTTTACTGGCTAAGTATACAAAAACAGCACGTTTTCTTCTTTCAATTTCCATCTTCATTCAACTGCAGCTGAAAATAAAATGAGCTGTTTTCTGTCTATGTGAAGTGGTTGGGCTGAGACGCCCGCACGAGTCTGCTGCGAGTCTGTTGTGGGCCCGCAACAGACTTTTCTGCACGTCTGAACCGAGCCTAACAGCTTCGTCTGCGTCATTGCCTGTCTGCGTACAAGGTCAGCGATCGAGTAACATACAGAGTGGCAGCTTTTAATTTTACATTTGTCAATTTGTACAATTTATCAATACCTCCTTGTGAATGTAAACAAGACATTGCATCATATTTTACACGAAAGACCTGATGTTTCCATAGGAAAAAACTACATAAACTTTGGATTTGTTTTTCTATGAGTTGAGGCATAGGTAATACATTTGCCAGATACCATATTTTACTTAAAAGGTAAACATTTATAAATGGACTATAAAGAGAGAGTTCTGCCGTGGACTATAAAGAGAGAGTTCGAGATTGATTCACATAACTTGAATGACGCAGTGACGAGAATTACAACATTCTTATAGTTGTAAGTAATAGTGTTCATTATGTTAGAATAAAAAGTAATTCCTAATATTGTGACACTGTCGTCCCTAGGGACGGTATTTAAATTAGTAAAATCAACACTATTGTTTATGTTTAACATATGTGATTTACAGACTTTTAATCTAGCTCCAGATGTTAACTCATAATCGTGAACGCATTCCATCATGATAGAATAATCTAGTTGTGAGGATACAAAAACTGTTACATCATCTGCGTAACTAGCCACCTTCAAAGCAGATGTAATAATATTTAGTCCAGTTAGTCGGTCATCCATAGCATGTAACAGGGGAGCAAAACTAATTGCAAAAATCAGCATCGAAAGGGGATCACCTTCTCGTATTGAACGATTGATGGGAATGCTTTTGGAGAGGTGACCATTAACATTTAACGTTGAATGTGAGTCTTTATAAAAATATTGAATCCAGGTAACAAATTGATCACTAAAACAAAATTTTCGGAAACAATAAATTCGGAATGTTCAATATTATCAAAGCCACTTTTAAAATCTAAATTAATCAAAGCCACTTTAAGAGCGCAATCATTACAAATAGTAATGTTACCTCTAATAGTTAACAGAAGGTAATAGATGGTTTTCTTTTTAACAGCCACGGTTTGCAAATTATGTAATAATAAATACATATATTCCATGAGACGGTTTTTAATACATTTACAAAAAAATTTGATATCTGTATTAAGAAGTTATATAGGTCTATAATGACTAACGCTAGAAGGTTGAGCAGTTTTGGGGATAAATACCGTGATGGCTGTATTTGGGCGTTTTACAGTGTCTGAAGCAAAGAACCATTCATTGACAATCAATGTTAGTGTATCGCCCATTTTGTCCCAAAATTTAATAAACAAACTGTCAGAGATAGAGTCGTGGCCAGGAGATTTCCATTGTTTCGCAGCATTCACAGCACTCTTTACTTTATATTTTGTAAATGGAGCACATAAAATTTGATTGTCTTCGTCATTTATCACTTGAGGCACACTGACAAAAAACTTATTGTAGCAGAAGATAGCGGGATCTATCCCAAATAATTGGTAGTAATAATCATACAGGGTGTTGCGGATATTGTCGTGAGTAGTTTGCAAAGAGCCTTGAGATCTGTTACAGAAATAATTAGTTTCCACCTTCCACGTTTGGCTTCTTTTAACACATGTGTAAGAGAGCATTTTTCTTCTTCTGGAAACCCTGGAACTTTACTACATATCTTAATCCCTTCAATGTTCTGTTTGTGGAATTGAAATAATTTTGCTTTCTATTTAGTACAAGGGTAAGGGCGGAGCGATTTGTCATAGCCTCAGTCTGTGTCTCTAAAAGACGTCTGTAATATAAATTATAAAGTTTCCACTTAACAGAGGAATACCACCTACAAATCTTCGGATTTTATTCTTACAGTATTGATTCCACCACTCAAGATATATTTGAAACCATTCCTTTTGTTTAAGCCAATAATCCCACTCTCTAGAAAAGAGTTAACAAAATGTCTCATCGTTAAGCAAACTATCATTCATGTGATAATACCCGCGTCCTCGAACAAGCATCGTGTCAGTTATTTTAATTTCCATTATTAAACAGAGATGATCGGTGAAACACGTGGGATATCTATATACCCTACAGAAACAACTTGAGATTTTAAGGTATCATTGACACACCGCCTGTCGATACTGGATCTTGAATTTTGTGTAAAATGTGTCTCCCTGTAAGTCTGAGTGTTTAAAGTCCCACACATCTACCAGGGACAAATTCTTTACTAATTCATTCTATGTTGAACAATAATTGTAAGTCGGTTCCATTTTGTGAGCTATGATTGAATTATGATCACCTCGAAATATAACATTATTTGTGCTACTAAAATACGATGCTACCTCATTTGCATAAAAAGTGTTCCTTTTTTCTATTATTACTTCCACTGGGCGCATAAATATTGATAAGTGTGGTATCATAAACCTGACCTTTTATAATTCTACGATTATAATGTAATTCTACATTTGAAAGGGGAATGCCTTCTTTAACCAAAAGTGCAGTACCAAGACTATTATATGTACAATTATTATATACAATATACGATGGATGTACGTTTACAATTTTAGGACCAACGTCTTGTAGAGAAACCAAATCTATTTCAGATTTAAGTAAAAAGTCATTGGGAGCTTCACTTTTTACTGGCGATTGGATCCGTTAATATTTATAGTTGCTAGTTTTAAGATAGTACACATAAGTATAGTGGTAAAAAGGTGTCGAATATTAGTAATGCACTTCATAATAAAGCACCACTCTTTGCAAGAACTGATCCGCTGAATGTTTAGGTAGGATAAGAAACCGATGGTGACTCACCTGAAGTAGGAACTGCTGTATCATGTGCATGTTCATTCGTCACTATTTTTGCTACAGACGAACGGGTGAGTCTAGCTGAGAATTCTGAAAGTCCCTGATTCGTCTTTTAGGTTGTTTCACTTGAGCTGAAACCGTTACTGCTTTCTTCTGTTTCTTGCCTTGTGAAGCTTCCTGAGAATTCCGGACATCGGTTCCTTTTCTCCCACTAGGACAACTCACAGGGAAGGAAATGGGAACGTTTTCCTTGGACTGAACTGTGAACATGAGACTTACGGAGAAAACTTCTGATACACTAGAGATGCACTCTGGATTATCATTACCATCAACGACACTAGTGGATCAGGAACCATTTTGTAGCAAGACTACTTTGTATCCTACTCACTGACGACGTGTGGTTTGTGTGGACGATCTGACACAGTCAATTGAGAAGCACTATGTAAAGATGGAGGGGCTGAAGATGAGGAGCTGTTCTGATTGTCACTAACATCCTGGGCATGGAAATCTTCAGAAATTTCTCCGGAACATGGTTGGTTAGGAATAGTACTATTAAGCACTATCATAGCAGTGGCTACAGGGCTGCCCTGTATTACAGGGAGAGCAAAGGCAATCATTAATTGCGGAAAGTCCACATCTGAGGTCAAAGTAGGCAAATTAGTAGGTTTAACCACAGTAATCTCTCGGGTTTGCGTTTCTTAGCACTTTCAGTACGTAATGTGGTTGTTGAAACAACGGCCCGTTTCGACGCTGAGAGCATTGGTCTTGTAAATGATCACATGATTGACAGTAGTAACAAGTACAGCCCTGACCGTGATAAGTTACGAGGAACCTTTGGTTAAGAATATCAACGAATGATGGTATAGGCTTTAACAAGCACATAGTTACAATCTTTCGTCCAGATCTAATTTTATAAATATGGCTATCGTCATAAATTTCATCTTTTATACTTTTACACTCTCCATAAACAGACAAGGTACGTGTGACATCATTATCGGTATATTCCGTGGGAATTCCATGTACTCGCACGTGGATTAAAGGTTTATCAGATAATTCTAAGGTCACTGGGTATGTTTCACTATCGTCTTGAAAATTAACACTATCACAATGTGCTCGTAACATTTTCTCACACATTCACATAATATATTCACATTTACGATAAGTATCCAACTCGAAACTAAGTATTTGTTCTGCATTTAACTTACACGTGTCTTGAATAAACTCATGGATTTTGATTGTGGAGAGACGGTCGCGAATCGCACGGAATCCTAATTTTAATGTATTCATACCTTTGATATGCATGTTGTAATTCTAAATAAAGCACACTGGTCACCACAGGTTGAAGAATATTAGCACCAAGTAAAGCATAAGTTCCAATCATAAACAGAATTCACTAGGCGTATTCAATGCTACTCGCACGGTAAGACACTAGATGGTGTACCAGCGAAAGACGCATGGGCAGCAAACACGCAACTTCCACTAAGCCACCGCGCCACCACCAACTGAAATATTACCCGCGATGTCGACCAGAGTCTTCCATGAGTTCTTGCATGAGTCAACGAGTTAAGTATTTCGTTTTACTGATAGTAGAACAAAGGCCCACCGGACAAAAGAACATTCTATATGTTCAATGGTAGGACAAGAACCCACGTTAAACTACTAATGCGATTAATTTTATAAATTTGATATAATGACTGTGTATTATTGGATTGTGGATACGTGTTGTTTTGAGTATCAAATTAGTAGTCCAGCGTTATTGACTTGTTTTGTTTTCGCTTGTAAATATCAATAATATACAATATAATATAGTAATTACACCGAATACATTTTAACTATACAGTGAATTCTTTCACGGTGTTTGCCCACCTTAAAGTTAATTTGGCACGAGCTGGGATCGACCCAAAAACTCAATGCACCAAGGTAAACATAATAATACTCCGCCAAGATTTATGCGACATTTTGCAGAGCATTGCAGGTGTAACTTGAGTGAAATCTTGTCACACAGGTTATGTCCTTTGGGCAGTAGTATCGTAACAGTTTTGTGCAATGATGCCTTTATGATCCACATTACGCATTATCACATATGGTCTCTTTGAATGAGTGCTTCTCCAAGAGAGGACAAACCAGTCCTGCTACATGTTCAGGAACGGCTGGTGATTCACAATCTGTGGTGGTTTCTGCTTGTGTGGACGGTCTGCAATTTCTTTCCTAATCTTTTACAGTTCCTGTGGCGAATAGTTTCTGTTCACGTCGCAAAGATGTTTGTTTCGGGGGAGGATCTCGTTGAAACCTTGTCCAAAAATCTGTACGCATTTCTGCCAGTGTCTTAATTGTGTGGTTTCTCTCATGCACGCAACAACTTCCAATAACACGTTCTTCAATAACATAACTGGAAGTATCAGACATCGTTTACACAATCTGAAACAATAGAAAACCTTTCATTAGCATTTATAAAGCAGTAACGGGAAAACTTACATTAGCATTTATCACGGAGTAATGGGAATTTGTAGACATTCTATAGAATCGTACACAATGTTCGCCACATTGTCTTCCGCATTTTCAAGTATAAATGTATTAATTATTTTTATTCTTTGTTTACCGAAGTGTAATGGAACAGTGACATTTTGAACCATTCTCTTTGTTTTCTTTAGAACTAAAGATGAGTATTTTATTTCTAAAGAAAAATTAGTTTTAGGTATGTTTAGTTCCAGAAATAAAGATGATGAAAGCCACCTCTTACTACACAAAATAAATGAAATCCACCTCGTTGACCATAGTTGTTTACGAACTACGTATAATTGAAGAGAACTCAATTTAGTTTTCAGTTGTAAATTATTCATAGCTTTTATTAATATAAAAATCTAGAATGGTCTTTATATTTGTAAAATCCTATTTCTTCCTCTTCACTAGTCAAAAAAGTATTACAGAAGTCGAATCAATTCTAAATTTTTAATCATATTTTCTTTTGCTGTTCTCTTATCTGATCAATAAAAGCTAGAGAAAAGTGCAACAAAGATTCGAACACCGATTATGTGAGTGCGAGTTTTCCAGAGATCAAATGAGTCACGGAGCAGCGTGTATCTAGACTCATGTACTCCTTAAATATGTGACGAATAACCGTAAGTTATAAAATGTGAAAGAATATAGTTTTATTTTTTTCTTTTTATTAAGTTTTATTATATTTGTATAGCATCCTTTGTGAACTGTAAATAGAAAGATCACGTATTTATTCATTTTGTTAGGAATTGAGCCTTTAAAACATTTAATTAAATCGCGAGGTGATTAAAAGGTAAGCATACAAATTTCATTCTCATAATAAACGGAAAGAGATACTATCTCGCAAAAAAACATAAATTTTCTTTTGTGATAGATAATACACAGGTGTATATACTCGTGTGCCTCCTTAATGTTTATGTCCATTTGCTATTAGACATCTACTATATTTTTCTCCGCAGAATAAAGGTTTTCTTACTTGTTTGTGCCAAAGAAGTAAGGAAAGTTTTGCTAATCGTTTCTCCTAGTGTATAAATGATTGTATTGAATCTTATCTAGAAAAATAAAAATTAAAAAAAAATCTCGTATAACTTGACAAGGATTTGAACCTATGACGCTTGATTTCATATCTTTCAGTAGCACTACGCTTTAATATTTTAAGAAGTAATTTTTCTTAGTTGAGTTAAAATTCTATGTTGTAGAGACTGTTTTTCTAAATATTCACTTCATTGCGGAAAAAGAAAAGTGTTGGGGCGGCAGTGTCAATGATTGACACAGCACCCATCCTCATATTGCCACCACTGTTTGTAGTACATCTGTACTACTTATCCAAACCGCCCCAATTTTCAAATGAATTATGTTGTTCAATATATAGTTGCTTTGTTGTTGTTACCTCGCATAGCTTTTAATTGTTATAATTTCATGTAATATATTAAATACCTAAGATTAGTTATGTAACCGGTAGACCTGTAGTACCGGTCACTTGTTTTGTTTTGTTTACCGCAATAGATTGTTTTAAAATTATAAAGTCATACTAAAAAGCTAATTGTGTAAAAACACATTTTACTTTGGCAGGAACATGTATTCATTTCTTGCAATCCAAACTGTGGATAATGAAGTAGTGAATAGCGTTTATCTTCATATTTATAAAAGTCTACTTTTTCCTTTTATTCGTAAAAAATTAACAGAACGTCGAATCACACCTAAATATAACATTTTTCTTTTTGCTGTTCTCTTATAATCAACAGAGAATCAATCAAAAATAAGAGCAAAGTGCAAGGAAGATTCGAACACCGATCTTTGGTGATCCTGTGCGAGTCTTTAGTGATCCAATGAGCCACGGAACAACGTGTGTCTTGACTCATGTACTTCGTAAATATGTCGCGAATAACCATAAGTTATAAGGTGTTAGAAAATGTAGTTTCATTTTTTTTTTTTGTATTAAGTTTTATGATATTTCTAAAGTATCTTGTGTGAACTGCAAAGAGAAATATCATGCATTTATCAATTTTGTTAGGAATTGGGCATTTAAAACACTATGCTAGAAGGGTGTGTATACCAATTTCATTCTCATAATAAGGGGAAAGAGATGCTGTCTCGCGAAAAACATACGTTTTCCTTTGTGACAGATAATACAGTAGTATTTATATACTCGTTTGTTTCCTATTAATGTTTATGTTCATTTGCTATTAGGTGTCCAGTATATTATTTGCCGCAGGATAAATGTTTTTTAGTTGTACGTTTCAAAGAAGTAAGGGAAACTTTCGTATCTAGAAAACCAAAAACTAAAAAAGAAATTTGGTATAACTTGAGAAGGATTTGAACCTATGACACTTGATTCCAGTAGCACTACGTTTTAATTTTTAGAAGTATTTTTTCTTAGTTGAGATAAAATTCTATGTTGTAGAGACATTTTCTAAAGATCCAGTTCATTGCGGGGAAAAAAGTATTGGGGTGGCAGTGTCAATGACCGACACAACACCTATCCTCATATTGTACCCATATGTTTGTAGTACATCTGTACTACATATCCACCCCAATTCCTTGACATATTACTTTGTTCAATATATACTTGCTCTGTTGTTGATGCCTCTCATAGCTTTTAATTGTTATAATTTCATGTAATATACTAAATACCTAAAAATTAGTTACGTAATAAAAAAAATTGACGCCTAAGAGAACGTTGTATGTTCTATAACTTTCTCTATTTCCTGATTTACAGTGAACATAATGAAACTGATTACGAATCAAACAGTAACGACTTCTCGGCATCAATATACAATAGTGGGTTGGCCATAAGTTACTTACCACACCTTGTAAAATCCGTGTTCGTGGAAAATAGTGAATAACAACCACATAGTAACATAGTAGACCGAGGGGGAAGTGATGGTGACCAAGATGGTGGCCATCTTGAAAGCCGCCATCTTGAATTCACGTCAGGATTTTTAAACGGGAACATGGTCATGCGGCACATCATTTTGGGCTAGAATTTAGAGACAAATACAATGGTGAAATCGGTTTGTTGATTTCTTAATGTGTTCAAAAGTTAGGTGCATTTCGAATTGCTATCTTTACCGTACTGTTTCTGTTGTTGCAGGTGAATAATTATGCCGCTAACGACAGCAGAGAGGAAGGAGTTGATCAGGGCATGGGGAGGAAGGAGTGCAAGGGCTGTAGCAGCTGAATTCAATGACAGGCACACAGATCGACATCCTGTGTCCCATGTTAGTGTCGCCCAACTCTTCCAGAAGTTCATGGATACTGGTTCCTTAGCAGATGAACCCAGGTGTGAAAGACCCATGACCGAAACAGATGAAGCCACGTCAGTAGCAGTGCTGGCATCATTTGCTACATCACCACACCGCAGCACCCGTCGTCTGTCCATGGAATGTGGTGTCAGCCGTACATCAATCAGACGTATCTTACATAAAAGCAAGTGGCATGCGTACAAATTGCAACTTCAACATCATCTATCTGAAGATGACCCTGATCGTCCTGTGGAATTTTGCGATTGGGCTCTTGCACAATTGCAAACGGATCCCACATTCCACACAAATTTTATTTTCCGCTGAGGCCAATTTTTATGTCACTGGGGAAGTGAATAAGCAAAACTGTCGCTATTGGTTCCCGACAAATCCTCAATGGGTTGACCCTTGCAAAATGGTAGGTACAGGCAAATTAATGGTGTGGTTTGGTCTATGGGGCACAGAATTAATTGGTCCATTCATCATTCACTGCTGAACGGTATTTGGATATGTTGCGGGATCTCATCCTCCCTTCCATATTGTCCGAGGACGGCACCTTTCAACTCTTTTTCCAGCAGGATGGTGCCTCTCCGCATTACGTATTACCGGTCCGTACCTATCTGGATTAACAATTTCCTGGACGTTGGAATGGGCGACGTGGTCTCATTGAATGGCCAGCATGATCATTGTTATTGAATCATCAGATCTGATGCCCTTGGTTTTTTATCTGCGGGATCATCTGAAGACAAATTTACACGCCGAAAAGATCCGGGATCTTGAACACCTGAAAGAACGCATATTTGCAGTCTGTGCAGATATTTTACCACAAACTCTTTTGAGGGTCATGGACAATTGGGTTGAACGACTTACCTTGTGAATAACTCGGGATGGGGGCCACGTAGCGCACGTGCCCCGCCATGCGTGACAGGTAAAATTAGCAATTTGAAATGCCTGTAACTTTTGAACAAACAAAGATATCAACAAACCAATTTCACCATTGTGTTTGTCTTTCAATTCTAGTCTAAAATGATGTGCCACATGACCATATTCCTATTTAAAAATTTTTACGTGAATTCAAGATGGTGGCTTTCAAGACGGCCGCCATCTTGGTCACCATCACATTCCGACTTCCCCCTCGGCCTACTATGTAATTACATGGTTGTTGTTCACTATTTTTCATGATCATGGATTTTACAAGGGATGGTAAAGGACTTATGGCCCACCTTGTACTTATGAAATTTTACAGGAGAGGTATATATATATATATATATACAAGGTCTGTATGATAAGTAATGAGACTCGCCGCGCCGCGGCGCGCGTGTCGCTGGAGCGGGTTTGTCGGTGATGGAGGATGTAGGGGGGGGTCCGAGCAAAGCAACGCACCGCGCGTCAGTTGGCTCCGAGCCTTAGTGGAGCGCGGACAAGCCTTGGACAAAGCCCTTGTGAACATTCTTGTCACGGCGGAAAATCAACAAACATGGAGGGTTCCATCGAACAGCGTTATGCGATCAAATTTTGCGTTCGCCTGGGGAAAACGGCTACTCAGACGCTTTCTCTCATCACGGAGGCCTACAAAGAGGAAGCCCTATCCAAAGCCCAGGTGTTTCGTTGGCACAGTGCGTTCCGGAACGGCCGGGAAAGCGTTGAGGATCTGGAGAGGGCTGGACGCCCGACAACAGTGACTACGGACGAAACTGTGGCAAAAGTGAGGGATCTCCTGAACTCAGACCGTCGATTATCGTTGAGATTGATTGCTGATGAACTCGATATGAACCACACAACAGTGCACAAGATTGTGACGGAACAATTGGGAATGAGAAAAATCTGTGCGAAACTGGTGCCGCGAGTGTTGACTGACGAACAAAAGCAACGACGTGTTGATTGTTGTCAGGAACTGTTGAACCTCATGAACAGTGACCCTAACTTTGAAGATGACGTCATAACAGGTGACGAGTCGTGGGTGTTCCAGTACGACCCTGAAACGAAACGTCAAAGCGCGGAGTGGCACACTCCTGCGTCCCCGCGCCCCAAGAAGGCCAGAATGTCGAAGTCAAAGGTGAAAACAATGTTGATTGTTTTTTTTGACAATGTGGGGGTGGTCCACAAGGAGTTTGTACCCCAAGGACAAGCCGTCAACGCCGCCTTCTACAAACAAGTCCTTGAGAGACTGCACAGGAGCGTCAAGCGGAAAAGACCGGCGATCGCTAGCCGGTGGAAGTTGCATCACGACAATGCCCCTGCCCACACCGCCTTCTTAGTGACCTCCTTTTTGACCCGGATTGGGGTGGAAGTCCTTCCACAACCACCCTACAGCCCAGATGTGAGCCCGGCCGACTTCTTCCTCTTCCCGAAGCTGAAGCCACGCTTGAAAGGAACCCGTTTTGCAGACGTCACAGCCATCCAAGCAGCCGTGACCACATTTCTAAAGGACATGCCGGCTGCTGACTTCCAGGGGGCGTTTGCAGCGTGGAAACATCGATTGCAGAAGTGCATCGACGCAAGAGGAGAGTACTTCGAAAGCTTTTAAGTCCCTGTACAGATCAGATCAATAAAACAATGTTTCCAGACCTGGTCTCATTACTTATCATACAAACCCTGTATATATATATATATATATATATATATATATATATATATATATATGGTCTCGTAAGTCCGTTTACATAGGTCATCTCGGTAACTATTGAAGATATGGAAAAATGATAAGAGAGCAATCTTATTGGAAAGTACGTGTTTTCAATCTAAAATGTTGAAATTTTCAGAATTGGACCAGCGTTTGGGCTCTACACTGGTATACCGCCCAATGGTAAAGAAGAAATGCAACGTTGACACGTCATTGTTGGACAACAATGGAGGAAAGAGTGTGAAGTTTGAAATATCCTGGACGAAGGAGAATAGAAAGGATGGCCACAATGAAGGGGATGAAGAAGGATCACACGCGACGTCAATCCAGGCAGTGGCGTCACCATAAGAAGGGGACAGGCACGAAAAAAAAATTAAATTGTATTTGTTCACGGTAAACTGGTATTAATGGCTAGGTGATGTAAACGAGACTAAACAAGAGAACAATTTAATAAAATAGAAAGGACCTAAATACCAAAACTCAAAAATCAGAAAAATCGATAGACATGAATTATCGCAAAACAAATTAAAGGGATACTGCGACCATGTGAGTGCTTTAAAACAGAAGCAACTATTTTTAAGCTATAAGCACTTTATAAATGTATTCTGCTTGGTATTAAAACATTTTAAAACAATACAACTCAATTCTACGTATTGCAGCACTTAGATCCTTTCTCATTGTTCAATTGTTATATCGTCTAGAAACAGAAGTGCGTGTATCGTCACGTTTCTAGGCGGGTTGAAACGAGACAGATTATTATTATCTCGTACCCAGTCGGAGATGTATTGGTAACGTGCCTGCCTGGCACACGACATTTGGGTAGGTCAAACTTGGGCACAAACCCTGCTCCGAGGGCCATCCTAAGAATTTTCTTGGTTTTTCTCAGTCCCCCCGGGTGCATACAGGGATGGTCCCTTGTCAGTGCAGGGCCGGTTCCTTCTCCAGTAATAAATCCTCTAAAGCCTGCAATACTATTGTGACGCATTTATGTAACACCCTGTATATGAATTATCGGAAGTTTTACTAGTTACTACTTTCGGTATGAGTAGAGAAATAAGAACTGAGATCGAATCTGTACTTGAAATTCGGAATATACGTTAGAAACCGTTTTTCATCTCCTATCGCCTTTTTTGGTCAATGGCAATCAATATTAGAACCGGAAATGGTACTATATTTCTTCCACTTCCGGTTGTAGTAGAAAATAAAGTCGAAGATGGAATCTATTCTTGAGATCTGAAATCCATATTAAAGGACCGATTTTCACTATCTTATTACAGTTTATTTTACTATGACAATAAGTATTTAAACCACCAGCACTTCTAGTTTGCATGAAGTGATAAAGGTTGAGATAAAAGTAAGATGACCATAAAGTACCGTTACCCACAAAATAAGTAACGCACACCACTAAACGTACTTAAATTACGTCATAGAAAGATCTGAATGGCATGAACAACAATGCTTCCGAGAAGTTTTATTGAGATAGGAAACATTAAGTGTCCAAAGGATCAATCTCGCAACCGTCATTCTCATGACAAAGGATACTACGCATCCAGGTTCTGTGCGACATTTTGCATAGTATTGCAGGTCTAACTTAAGTGAAAGCTTGTTTCATAGCTTCTGTCAGTTCAGCAGTAGTACCGTAACGGTTTCGTGCAACGATGCCCTTTATGAATCTCCATAGCGAATTATCGCAGGTGGTGACGTCTGTGCTTTGTGGTGGCCAGGCATGTTGTGTTTGTTGATGAAAGCTGGAATCATATACGCAGAATGGACTCGCGAAAGAATTGCATATTTTGCGTAATTGCATATTGCATAATTGCGTATTTTCTTTACGCACGACTTCTAATATACATTCCACTAGCTCAATGTTATCAATTTTTTACGACCAGTTTGATTTCAGTTTCACAACAGAAGAATAGAAGTCGAGACGGAAAATTCCAGCAAATGTTGTTTCATTTTTTGCCACTACGGCGTTGCAGTCAGATTATTTCCCTGACGTCTGCACATTTCTATCTGTTACTTATTTTTTATTGACAAACTATTACAATACTGATATTGGATTTCTGTGAAAAATTAAATCTAACATGATCTAAATTATTATGTTAATTTTCAAGTGCTAGTTTAATCTCTTTCAAATAAGTGTAATTACAAATTCAAATATCTGAATTTATTAAAACCAAAATTAACTTAATTACATTGACATAAAGAAACAACAATAGACTTAGATTAATGATTTATTCGTAATTTGATTCATTGCTCCTAGATGGAGGCACAGTAGGGTGATAAATTATAATTAGCAATTTTATTCAGTATAATGGATTAATGTTTCCATATATATATATATATATATATATATATATATATATATATATATATATATATATATATATATATATATATATATATATATATATATATATATATATATATATATATATGTATATAGTTTAATCAGAAACATTAAGTTTCAATGTATGGATATCTCTAAGAAAATCTGCTCTTGGAGACAAATTGCAATGTTAGTGTGCTGCACTTAAACACTAGTTTGGTATTAACTTGTCTCGAGCAGCCCCAAGGCAGAAGATAACTACATTCATTCTGCTAACCAGCTCAGTCGTGTTGCGGTGTGTTTGCACTTCACTTCATCCCTCATTCTTATTCTTTTATTAGCGACATCAGTAGTCATTAGACATCGTAAAAAAGCAGAATGGGGCGCTCCGCGGAATTCAAGCACTTCGAACGTGGTCAGTGATTGGGTTTCACTTGTGTCAGAAGTCTGTACGTGAGATTTCCACACTCCTAAATATCCGAAGGTCCACAGTGTTTGATGTAATAATGAAGTGGAAGCGTGAAGGAAGACGTACAGCACAAAAGCGTACAGGCCGACTTCGTCTGTTGACTGACAGAGACCGCCAACAGTTGAAGACGGTCATAGAGTGTAATAGGCAGACATCTATCCAGACCATCACACAGGAATTCCAAACTGCATCAGGATCCACTCCGAGTACTATGACAGTTAGGCGTGAGGTAAGAATACTTGGATTTCATGGTCGAGCGGCTGCTCATAAGCCACACATCACGCAGGTAAATGCCAAACGACGGCTCGCTTGATGTAATGAGCGTAAACATTGGACGATTGAACAGTGGAAAAACGTTGTGTGGAGTGACGAGTCACTGTATACAATGTGGCGATCCGATGGCAGGGTGTGGGTATGGCGAATGCCCGGTGAACGTCATCTGTCAGCGTGTGTAGTGTAAACACTAGAAACCGGAGATTGTAGTGTTATGATGTTGTCATGTTATTCTTGGAGGGGGATTGCATCCCTTGTTGTTTTGAGTGGCACTCTCACAGCGCAGGCCTACATTGATGTTTTAAGCACCTTCTCGCTTCCCACTCTTGAAGAGCAATTTGGGGATTGCGATTGCATCTTTCAACACGATCGAGCACCTGTTCATACTTGCACGGCCTGTGGCGGAGTGGTTACACGACCATAACACCATGTAATGGACTGGCCTGCACAGAGTCATGATTTGAATCCTATAGAACACCTTTTGGGATGTTTTGGAGCGCCGACTTCGTGCCAGGCTCACCGACTTATATCGATACCTCTCTTCAGTTCAGCACTTCGGGAAGAACGGGCTGCCATTCCCCAAGAAACGTTCCAGCACCTGATTGAAAGTATGCCTGCAAGAGTGGAAGCTGTCATTAAGGCTAAGGGTGGGCCAACACCATATTGAATTTCAGCAGTACCGATGGAGAGCGCCACGAACTTGTAAGTCGTTTTCAGCCAGATGTCCGGATACTTTTGATCACATAGTATATATATATATAAGGGGTGGTCCAACTACAATGCACGATGTTAATTATGTGTCACACCGTAACGTCAAGGTTTCTGCCCAACTTAATTTGCCATTCCTTTGTTTCAGGGTTTGGCAAATTCAACCATGGAGAGGTACACAATTGAGCAACGCGTGAAGATTATTGAAGCCTTTTACGAAATTGGACGTTCAAATCAAAATGCATTTCGTGCACTTCGTGATGTTTTTGGTCAGCATAATCGACCAAATGTGTCAACAATCGGGAGAATTGTGCGCAAATTTCAGAAAACAGGGTCTGTAGGAAATGTGAAGACAGCTGTGCATGCTCGCCAAGTTCGTTCTGCGTAAAACATTGCTGCTGTTCGCGATAGTGTGGCAGAAGAGCCGTCAACCAGTTACCGTGACTGGTGTTCGCTATCGCGAGATGATAACGGACTTCTTGTGGCCAGAAATTGAGGATATGGACCTGGACGATATGTGGTTTCAACAGGATGGTGCCACGTGCCACACAGCCAACGAAACATTGGCTCTTTTGCGCGAAAAATTCAATGGCCGTGTAGTCTCACGTGGTGGCGATGTTAACTGGCCGCCACGATCATGTGATTTGACACCATTGGACTTTTTTCTGTGGGGATATTTAAAAGAAAAAGTGAACGTCAATAAGCCAAGAACAATTCAAGAGCTAAAGGATGCGATAATTCGGCACATTGATAATATTGAACCTCAATTATGTCTCAGAGTCATTGAAAATATGGACCATCGGATAGAAGTCTACCACTGAAGCCGTGGCGAGCATTTGGCCGATATTTTGTTTCACACATAATTGTCATAGATTCTTCTATCAGAATAAAAAATATTAAGATTATTCTATGAAAACTTTGCATTTTATTTACAATTAACATTGTGCATTGTAGTTGGACCACCCTTTATATATATATATTTGATATTGCACTTATTTTACTATTTACTAATTCTTTACGTGCTCTTAATATCACCATTTGTTAGAATTACCCATATTATCTGTTCTTCTTAAGTTTATCAACCACACCCTTAGCTCATCCCCTATGACTTACATCCTACTTTCCCATTCATATCCCGTCCTTGAAAGAGGGTGTAGCCCTCTAAAAGGTAGCTAGCCTCTGGCTAGCTTTTTAAAAAAATGACTTGTCTGGTAATTAATCGTAACTCCTATGGGAGTTTGGCTAACTCTAGGAGAGAGGGCAAAGACCCCCGGAAGGTATGCGTGGAAGAAACACTGGTTAAAGTTGTTTTACCGAAGAAAAGGTAAAACCCTTTAAGCGGGAAAGATAAGATACGATTAGGGTACGTGCCTTTGGTGTGAGAGACCCGGGTTCTATTCCCCGCGGGAGCTCATATGGTTCGGGTTCCACGTTAATCAATAGGTCACTTCTCATATAGCCTCGCTGCTGAAAGGCTTTAAATTCAAAATCAATTCAAGATACAGTTCCTACATCATTGAGAAGAAAATATTACTATTTCAGATAATTAATTTCTCTCTTCTAAACCTCAACAGGTCATGGTTTAATCGTAAACAAATCAATGAAGCTTAATCCGTGCAGTGTTGGAAACTGAGTGGACTCGTGCCCAGACTATAGGCAACCAGCAGAACTCATGGTTGTCGTGCTCGATGTGAACGTCCACACACACACACTGACAAACACACAGATTAACACTGACCTTCTAAACAGTTCACGCATCATTTTCTCTTTTCACCTGTCTTGTCTCGGGTTTTTGCGTTTTGGAGATGATGGCGATTTCCAGATGGCTGCTTGTCTCGTTAGTCGTGGATCGTACAATAGACATCATGCCTCATGTCCTGTTATTATCTGGTTTAGGAACGTTCCATCAGCGGCAGCACTTCTGAACGTTGGTATTGTGTCAGAATGCGTGAGACATGGTGCTGTGTGACACGCGAAATGTTCAAGTCATCCGTCAGAATGTTGTGACGTATACCATGGCTGATCCGTACTGCTGCTGCGAAGTCATACACTGACTGGGAACACAGAACCATTGCAAAGCACATCGATCTTGCATTCTGTTCGAACTGTTGATGGTCGAGCTACTGGTTCATAATGATCTAAACTGTTTCTCTCCTCCGTAAACCGTTGGTGCCACTTGAAAACTGCACTGTAGTCCAGGCTTTGTCACTCTACACTAGCCTCATCATCTGCAACGTTCCTGCAGCGGATTTACCTAATTTTTGGCAGTACTTCGTGTTTGCCCGTTGCTCAAAGTGCGATATTGTCCAAGTCCGCTGCGGCGCAATCAATTCGTTTCACAACACAAACAGTATGTTTTTAACACTCTATGCATAGACCTGCCTCTTGCTAGGTCGAAAGATGAACTTCCACTGCTTCTTCAAGGATATCACTTATCAGCTGTAGTGTACCACTAGTACCACACTCCGTCCAGTCCACGAAATTGTATATATACATATTCATATCTATGTGATTTCAAATTTGTATTTGATCCCTGATTATTACTACTGTGGTGACTATTAAATGGCATATATATGTACACGCACGATTAAAAGATACATGTATTTCAATTCACTAATAATCGTACATGTACTGTAATTCATAATATTGATCCTATTCATGAGCCACAAAATAATTATAATAATATTCGATTCAAGCATCCACATGCACATTTAGATAACTAGACTCTAAGTACATCTACACACATAAAAAATACAAGAAATAATATTTAAATCATATTGCTAAATAAAATCATAAAATTAAATTTCATTCAAGACAAAAAAGGGCCATGAAATAATGTTTGAAGTAAATGCATACTTGTTTTGTTTCAAATATTATGAAGCCATTATGCACATATAATTGAGAATTGTTAGGAACATATACTTGAGTAGAAAGGACTGTAAAGATCGAAGCAAAGGAGAGCCGCCTTGAAGTAGATACTGATTTCGGGACTTCTGTTATAAAAGTAAGTTGAAGCCTTCTGGGCTCTCGTGTCCTAACATATTGGTAGATTTCTCTTCGGTGACCCGACATAGAAGGTCATAATCCTTTGTAAACGTTTTCTAATTTTATTATTTAACTAAGGTGAATATCATCACCTTAGAGAACGACTATGGTCCTTGAGTATTGCCCCTGTGCTTAAGGTGTACGGCTCTAATGGTTCCCAGAGCCCCCGCTTCTGTAACAAGCAGATTTGGTCCCCACTCTTATTTTTAAATTTGTTGGTTGGTAATTAACATTGCCCTTGTATTTATGACCCCGATAACTTATGATATACCATGTGGTCACTACATTTATAACTCTTTCCCTTAAATCATTTCGACTGTAAGCGGTAAATGATAGTTCTCTGTTTCCCGTAAGAAGTCTATGATAGTCCCTAGGATCCCAGGTCCCCATCATCGTTCCTAGGGCCTACACCACTACCGCCCACAAGTTGTATAGGGTAAGGAAGACTTTGTTCTATCTTTTATTATTAAACGCGAACACTTTATTTAAATTCAATTAGTCACATTAAACTCTCGCCTAGTTTCGTCTCGCCTGAGAATTTTTAAATTATTACAGACGTATATATCACTGAAAACTATTAAAATAAAAACTTTGAGAAGCACCCAACACGTAAGATAAAACTTTTAAATAGCGCGTACCACAGTGTGAAGGAAGAAAATGTTCAAAAGGAGGTATAACATTATTGAATTATATACTCACAGGAATACTGGAACAGGAGTTGTTCTTTCTATGCTGCATACTCTTGAACTGAACTTGTTTTCAGATTCTGACACCTGAGGCGAAATTATTATAGAAATGTTCACTATGTTTGTCACATTGTCTTCGGCTTTTTCAAGTACTCATTTTTTTCATTAATTTTTGAAACGAAATGTAATGGCATAGTCACATTTTGAACTATACTCTCAGTTTTGTTTTGAACTTAGGAGAATATTTTATTCTAAAGAAAAAAATATTTTAGTTATGTTTGATTCCAGAAATAGGGACGATGGAAGCCAATGTACATACAACAAACAAAATAACTAAAACCCACCTTGTTCACCATAGTTGTTTATGGACTATAAAAGAAGAGAACTTAATTTTGTTTTCGGTTGTATACTATTCACAGTTTTTATTAATAGAAAAATCTAGAACGATCTTTATATTTATAAAGTCCTACTTCTTCCTGTTTAATAGTCAAATAAACTACAGAATGTTGAAATACACCTAAATTTTATTCATATTTTCCTTTTGCTGTTCCCTTACCTGATTAATAAAAAATAAAAGCAAAGTGTAACGAAGATTCGAACACCGAACATGTGGGTGTGAGTTTTGTAGGGATCCAGTGAGCCATGGAACAACGTGTACCTACACTCATGTACTCCGTAAATATGTGGCGAATAACCATAAGTTATAAAGTGTAAAAGAATGTGTGTTTATTTTCTTCTTTTTACTAAGTTTTGATATTTCTACAGAACCTTGTGTGAACTGTAAGGAGAAAGATAGACTTTGTCGACATTTATCGACTTTGTTAGGAACTGGGCCTTTAAAACATTTAATTAAATCGCGAGGCGGTACAAAGATACGCATACCAATTTCATCTCATAATGAGAAAGAGATACTATTTTCTGATATAGTAAAGGGATAAAAACATACATTTTCTTTTTATTTATTTATTTATTGAACAAATTCCCAGATACAGCATAACTTTGCCATTTTCCACAGGGACATGCTAACAAAAGAAAAAAAAACAAGACAACAATAACAACAACATAGAAAAAAGAGTGTAAGAGTAAAACTATTCCGTCAAAGCTCGCTTAATTGCTCTTTCAAACACTGGGTAGCTCGAAAATATGTCCACATCAGTTGTTACTTGATTATAACAGTTTGGTATTCTATAAAAAAAGAGACCTCTGTATAACAGCCAACCTAGGACGGGCAAGATGGAATAGGTGGGTATTCCGGGTGATGCGGGAAGGGACACGTAAGGATAGTTCCTGAAGTAATATTTCTGATCTTAAGTTTCCTTTAACTATTTTATGTAGATATTTCAGGTCAGAGATAGTTCTGCGTACTTCAGGAGTCTGAATATTAAGATGTCGCAAGAGTTCCTTCTTAGATAATATTCGAAGTGCAGGAACACGAAAACGGACTATAGCGATGAAGAAATTGAGAACAGTATCAAGTCTGGAGAGATGTGTAGGTGCTGCCATGGCCCATATGGGAGAGCAGTATTCGATCTTGGGCGCTATTAATGTCTTATAAAAAGTTGCTAATGAAGAAACAGTGCGTAGTTCGGTGAATCGATAAAGAAGTCCCAACATGCGCATTGAATTCTTTAGTATTGAGGGGATGTGGTCAGAGAATGTGAGTTTTGAATCAAAGATGACACCAAGATCATTATGACTAGCAGAATGTGTGATAGGGGAATCGTTGATATGGTATGTGGAGGGAACAAGAGACTTTTTCAAAGTAATAGTAATGCTGTCACATTTCTTACTGTTGAGTTTCAAGTGCCACATTTCACACCAGCCTGTAAGGTAATTTATGTCTTCCTGTAGAGCAGTTGTGTCATGGAGACACGATATTTCTCTGTATAACTTACAATCGTCAGCAAAAAGCAGAAGGCCACTAGGTTGAGCTGATAAGTGCGTGTAGAGATCATCCATATACAGGACAAACAGCAGAGGCCCAAGTACACTCCCCTGGGGGTTAGAAGTCGCCCCTGAAAGAACAACTCTCTGTTTACGGTCCTTCAAGTAGCTTGTGATTAGAGAGAGAAATTTGCCATGTACATTAAATCTATTGGAGAGTTTATGAAGAAGATGAATGTGACTGACAGAATCAAAGGCCTTCGAGAGATCAAAATAGATAACATCTAATTGAGTATTGTTATTCATACATTTGACTGCACAGGAAAGAAGAGTACTTAAGTTTGAGAGACTTGAGCTTTTCGGTAGAAAGCCGTGCTGAGAACTATGGATGTAAGGTGAGGTGAATTTAAGTAGCCTGTCTTTGATTATTTTTTCGCAGATAATTGATATTACAGAAAGAAGAGATATTGGCCTATAGGAGGATACATGATCTTTAAGTCCTGATTTATATATTGGGGTCACGTGAGCTAGTTTCCAACTGGTGGGATAATACCCTTCCTTGAAGCATCTATTGAATAAGATAGATAGAGGAACCGTAATGACTGAAGCAGTTTTGTTGAGAAAGAGAGGACTAATTTTATCAGGTCCAAGTGATCTGTGTGGAGATAACGATAGCAAGAGAGCCAGAACTTCGCCCGGGGTTGTAGAGAGATTGGATAAGGTGTCCGAACAGATGGAGCGGAGAGGGGGAAGATGGGTTGTAGAGGGAAGGGAAGTAAATGTTTTGCAGAAGTAGTTATTGAAGAGGTCGGGTCTTTGATCATCACTCGCTTCAGTATTTTCATCTTGAACTGTTGCCGGTATGCCCGGAGATTTTGTTCTAGATTTAATTACAGACCAAAAGACTTTAGGGTTACTAACAGTAAAATTACCAATTGAGTCCATGTATTCAAAGTATTTACGCCGCTGTATCTTCTTGGCAAGACTTCTAATTCTAGCAAAGTTTTTGTATGTGTAGTCACTCGGATGTGATTTCCATAGAGTCCAGGCAAGCTTTTTGTTTTTAAAAAGCTCACGAAGTTCATTGTCGTATCAGACCGGAAACCTGTTCGATTTTGATACTTTCACCGGCACAAAGTCCTTTATGGCTGAGTGGACAACAGATGTAAATAAGTCCACAGCGTCGTCAACAGTTCCTACCTCTAACAAACACCAAGGAAACAGTTCAATAGCCCGGCAGATGTCACCCCAGGGGGCTTTCTTCCAAAGAAGTTGTGACCTACTTTTGAGGGGCTGGTTTGTAGTAGTGGAGGGGAGGAAATCGAAAGAAACATCCAAGGAATCGTGGTCCGATGGAAAAAGATTTCTGCATGGGACAACACAACGAGGTTCTAAGTTAGAGAGAATATAGTCAAGATTGCTATTATTGCGGGTATTATGCATATTATGTTGACCTAGACCAAGTCCATGAATAAAATTGTCCATGAAATAACTGTCGTTTCCATCTTTAGTGACGCCATGCTTGCTGTCCTGCCACGTGATGGAAAGGTTGAAATCACCCAATAGAATGACGTCACCGTGTGACAACGCATGTAACAGTGAGTCATGGCAAGCTTCTAAGATGTGCTGGTTGGTGTTCTTGTGCGGCCTATAGAAGCACCCAATAAAAAAAGAACGACGCTTTGGAATAAATACTTCCACCCAAATGAGTTCACAATCCCGTTCGAGATCCAGTCTTCTCTTGCTCTTCCACTTATTATTTACACAAATCATCACTCCACCTCCACGAGTTATGCGGTCTTTACGATAAATGGTGAAATTATTTGAAAAGCTCATTTCACTGTCGTTCACTGATTCATTCAGCCACGATTCGGTCACTGCGAAACAATCCAGTTCCCTTATCTTACCTAGGTTCAATGAGCACTCAAGTAATTTGTTTTTAATACTACGAACAGTTTGATAATATATATTGAAAGTACTGGTGTAATATGGACAGGGTGGGCCAGGGTTTACGTGAATATCACCACAAAGGAGGAGAAAACAAACGAGAATGAGGCACTGTTTTTTTGCTTTTGACTCATACCTTGGCACAAAATCACTGGTAGTTCCTCCGTCACTGTTAGCAGTACCAGAGAGAGCACATGGCGGTCCTCTTGGTATGAAGGCAGCAGCAATAAAATGAAATGATCTTCCACTACACTTCAGTCCATGTTTCATTGGCAATGCTTCACTTGGGAAAGTCACAGCACCGATACTACATGAAGACAGTAGAGCACGCACATAAACACTACACACAACCACTACACACAACCACGAAACACTACACACAATCACAATCTCATTTTACGGCTACATATTTTTTAAAGATAACCAAGAAAGTTATGTCGCTTTTACAACCACCACTTTCTAACATCGTTATGTCACCTAAGACTACCTTGAAGATCAAAAATGATCCCCAACCGTTTTGTGACAGATAATACTCAGGTATGTATACACTCATGTATATTCTATTAATGTTTATGCCGATTTGCTATTAGACGTCCACTATATTATTCTCCGCAGGATAAACGGTTTCTTAGTTGCGTGTTTAAAAGAAATAGGGAAAACTTTGCTACCCATTTCTCCCAGTGCATAAATGATTGTATTGAATCGTTTCTAGAAACCAAAAATAAAAATAAAAAATCTGGTATAGCTTGACAAGGATTTGAACCTATGATGCTTGATTTCATAGCTTTCACTAGCATTTCGTTTTAATATTTTTAGAAGTATTTTTTCTTAGTTGAGATAAAATTCTATGTTGTAGAGACTGTTTTTCTAAGAATTCATTTTATTGCGGAATGAAAAAGTGTTGGGGCGGCAGTGTCAATGATTGACACAGCACCAATCCTCTTATTGCCTCCATTGTTTGTAGTACATCTGTACTACTTATCCAAACCACCCCAATTTCTTACCGTATTATATTGTTCAATATATAGTTTCTTTGTTGTTGGTACATCATATAGCTTTTAATTGTTATAACATCGTGTATTTTTTGTAATTTTTTTTAAAATTATAACCCATTAATTTTATAATCCTTTAAATATTTTACCCCTTAAATTTTATATACAGTTTCAAAAATCGCAATGCTCATCGTATAATAGTAAAAATTACCATATTTAATTTCAATTAATTAATTTTGAAGTTTAATTTTAATCATTATTTTTTTTTCCGATATTAATTTTAATTCAATCATTTTTTAAGTCAGCAGGAAATATATTTCGATAGTCGCCTTCTTCTATTCATTTGACATAGTTCTTATCAGCTTAAGCCGCTAGCCGGTAAGACTTAAACTCATTTTACGGCTACATATTTTTAAAGATAACCAAGAAAGTTATGTCGCTTTTACAACCACCACTTTCTAACATCGTTATGTCACCTAAGACTACCTTGAAGATCAAAAATGATCCCCAAAGACATCGACGATCTTCTGGCAACGTTCTGGAAGGCCAAGGATTCCATCGCGGTGGGCCGTGAAGCGAAGAAAGCATCAAGAGCATTTTGCACCTCTACTAGGAATTTGAAGTGGCTTCCTCTAAGGTGATTGTCCAAGGAATGGGACAGGTGATAATCGGATGTGCAATGTCCGGGGACTGTGACGGATGCAATAATGTTCAATGCAAGGCGTAGAATGGTGTCCCGGGTCACACTACTCACGTGGGGCTTAGCGTTGTCCTCTAACAGCCCTTTGTGATTCAGAAGTACTGGCTCCAGAGCTTTGAGTTTTTCTTGAACACGATTCAACACACCGTGTTCACACCGTTACATTGATTCTCTGACCTACTTGTAGCAGGTCCCGATGCACGATGCTGCGAGCAATCCACCAAACACACAGGTGGATATTCTTCTGGTGCAGTGCTGGTTTCGGCTGTTTCAGAACCGATTCATGGGATGCTAACCAATGAAGACGGTGCTGTTGAGCTTTATACAGGACCCACTTCTCATCACGTCAACACCCTGTCGAGAAATGGCTCCTTCCTCAGACGAGAAAACAAAGAAACATATGGGTCTGCTCGTGTTGCCTTCTGGCCCGGAGTCAATTCATTTGATTTGATTTGAGTTGAATTTAACGTTCCTCTCAGCAGCGAGGCTATATGAGACGGGGCCTACTGATTAATGTGGAATCAGAACCACATGAGCTTCCGCCGGGAATCGAACCCGGTTCTCCCACGCCAAAGGCGTGTAGGATAACCGCCTAGCTACGAAGGAGCTCGGGAGTCTATTCATGAGGAAACTACCTACCCAACTTGTAGTGCTTCCCAAGTTAATGGAGGTGCTGCCGATTGGTTTCTTCACTCACGATGAATTGTAGTTTCTGTTCCTAATATGTCTGGAAAGTGTTCGCCTCAATGCTGGCTGACGATCTTCATTTTGTACATGTGGTGCGTCTTCGAGTGTTTCGTCACCGTCTTTAAATTTGCTAAACCACCGCTGCACTGTCCGCGTAGTCACGACACCCTTACCAAAGGCCTGGTATATCTTCCGCCTCTCTGCATTGGCATTTGACCCCAGTTTGAACTTGTACACCATACACGCAAGTCCGTCAATACAGGTTTGTTAATATATTCATATTTTAATATTCTCAAAGTTATAAGACACTAATATTCTGGATTAGGATTTCTAAATGACGACAGTTTATATTAGTAAATACTTGTTTGGTTAATAATAATATGAATTAAAGATGCAGTGATGCTTAGATAATTAGAAAATTCAAGTGCACTGCAACCTGCTACAATCACTCTCAAAAAATATACATAATTCAAGTGCATTTCACGCCATGATGTTTATTTTAATGTATTTTTGCTGTATTTTTTTACTTTAACATATTTATCAATATACGTATTAAATTATGTAGAGTTTATTACTTTTATAGAAAACATAAATTATATTTCTAATACAGTACTTTAATTCATTTTTCATTAAATAGGTAAAGAACTCAACTATAGATGCTCAATGGTAAAGCTCTCATCTATGGTGCATAGGATCCCTGGTTTGATTCCGGTTTTCATTTAGTTGTTTTTGTGGTGGCAAAAAGTATGTGCATCAAAATTTCAAGGAGTTCTCCTGTTCTCGCTCGTCTTCATTCCACACTTTCGTTCATTATCATCATCACCGTCTCCCTTAATCTAGATGCATAACGTGAGAAATTAACTAAAGAAAACATCGTGTTTGTGGGTTCTCTTGGGTTCTCCCTTTCCTCCCACGTAAAACTCAAAAATTTCATTTAATTTCATTTCAAAAATAGAAGACTTACGAAATTGCCGTGGAAATATTTTTTTACAATCAGGAGGGATTCACTCCCTCATTATTGACATGTGTAAAGATAGAACAATGTTACGTATGTAATTGTAGAACACTTATATTTATTTGAAGACCGGGGAAATGAGGTAATTTCAATGTGTAGTTCTCGATTGATTTTAAACTCATGTAGTAGGGATGATTGTGAAACCTCGAAAAATATGCACCATATTGAATCAACTTTTATTATTATTATTATTATTATTATTATTATTATTACGAAAGTTATAGTGTAGCTTATCCTGCAAAATTGTTTTAAATGTTTACAACATTGGATTGCTTTGATCCACCTTTCACTCCTTTAGGGGGAATTCAGCCTATACTAGGGGTAAAGCCATCGATTTATTCCTGACTGATCCCAAGCACTAAAGACTGTGAAAAGTCCTGAAACAAAATACTGTAGTAACTGAAGAACTTTTATCAAAATCGATTGACATTTACTTGATATCTTGGATTTTTTTTTTTTAAATCGTCGGATGGAATGTAATCAATCTCTTTATATTTTACTGACTTCAGTTCTTCCAAGAGGGGCTCAAAGAAAATATACGCCATATTGCGTCAACATTTTTTTAAAAATGAAAATTATTGTGGAACGTATTTATTTAAATGAGGTATAAATTCACCCTCCCATTCTTGGCAAATTTTAGTGACGAACTGGGGTATTATGGGAATCCTCTAAGAAAATTTTACGTTGTGTTTTCTCGAATAATTATTAATATATATCTATATATCTATATATCTATATCTATATCTATATCTATATCTATATATATATATATATATATATATATATATATATATATATATATATATATATATATATATATAGTTACCCAGTTTATTTAGCTAAATGAGACAAGCTGCCGCCGCCTGGGCGCCTGCCTGTCGCTTCCACCATTTCATCTAGCATACTGTTCACAGCCTGCCAGCAGCTCGGGTTTAGCGTAGGGATAATCATAAAGTTTAGGTTCCAGCGGAACCGGTTCCACGAGGAACCGGTTCTTGGAGATCCGGTTCTAGACCTGGATCCGAAGAACCGGTTCTAGACCTGGATCCGAAAAACCGGTTCCGGAACCCGATCCGTTCAGACCCGAAAACCGGTTCCACCAGGAACCGGTTCTGGCCATCCCTAATCTCTACTGCCAGAGGACTCTGGTTCATGCAAATGTTTGGTGAACAACGTCGTGTTGGTGGGTTCTCTAAAAAAATTATTGTTTCCTTTCACATTCTCATTTCACTAATTTTAAATAGATATTCGTTTTAATCAATCAATCATCATTAATCATGCATTACTGTTAACACGTTTATGTATCACGTTATTACGTCACAGTTAGGAGTAAGGAATATGTCTGTTATCTTTAGGAGAAAGTAGACGAAAATCTATAATCTGTTAGTTAACGTTTTTTTAAGTATATACAGTCAGAGCATAAATAAATAATTTGGTCTGCAAAACAAAACAAAATCTGTAACAAACGACTAGTGGAGGATCATGAAGGTAAAAAGTGTGTGTTAAGGAGGCAGCCAGAACTTAAACTATGATAGGTATATCCAGGGCCGGATCCAGGATTCTCTAAGGGGTTGGGTGCACCAATAACTACCAGTACATGTCAATTTGAGTATTTTAAATGCCTTTAGGCATCTGTGATGTGAATGAGGAATTCCTTTGGAAATGCTAAGTGTGTGCTCTCGATGAATTCTTTTCCTTCAACCTTCAGAAAAATTGATTTAAACTATTGATTTTGCAAAACTCACTGCTAACTTCTCACTTTAGATAGTGTATATTTACAACGAAGAGAGGGTACACGTGCACCTTTGCACCCTCTCTAAATCCGGCCCTGGGTATATCATGAGTTTACTAGTATAAGCTTTCAAAAATATATAAATAATAGCTTAAATTATTTTTGTAACTCAAAAAACTGGGGATTTAGGCCCCGGTCTAGATCCGCTACTGTGAACCACATAAGTTAAGCTCAAAAAAAAAAGTTTAAATTTTCATAAGAACTAATCACCATTTTGGGATACATAACATTTCTCATTAATCATATTGGATAGTCGTTTTGCTAGTGTCATAGTGACAAACTTGAGGATATAGGGCTAGTTATGTTTGAATTTCATCTTAGTGGGTAGGTTGGTTATCACACAGTATCAACAGGTTTACGAAACATCAATTTTGTCTAAAACTACGCATGAAGATATACACTCCCGAACATAATTTTGTTTAGTTCAATGAGATCCATCCATTGTTATACGAGGTCCTTCTAAAAAATAGTAACCGAAGTGGTGACAATGGATATTTTTCTGGGTAACTACAAACTCATCATACATGATGTTCTTTTCCCCTAACACACTTCTCCATCCATCTCTATATACTGTTGGGGTGTTTTCAAGTTTCGTTGTTATGGCATTCTTGATTACCTCAACGCCTTCACCTTCAAATCGACTTTCATTAATAATCTCCTTCAGCTTGAGGGATTAAAAATAATCACAAGGGTCAAGATATGGTGAATAGGATGGTTGATCCAGGACGCGATGTTCTTCTCAGCCATTAAATTGCCAAATACTGAAAGTGTTGTAACTTCGTGTGTTGTCATGATGCAGCAGCCACGATTTGTCCTGTTACGAACCCTGTTTTTTCTCGCGCACTGAGCAAAGTAAACCCCCGTCACAGGATTTCTTTGTAGGCGTTTTCATTGGTTGTTTGGCCGTTGTCTCATAACTAGTGATAACTACGGAGCACGTCTAGTTCCATCTGGAGACCTGCAATGACGTCCCGACAAAAAGAAAAAAACAAAAAGGACGCAGCACTTTTTCTTATCATCATTCAGCAATAATGGTACTATTATTGCGCAGGTTTACCGCATACTAAAATTTTCGATGATGGTTTTCCAAACTAGCCTTTTCTGTGCCCTGATAGATGACGATCATTCGAACAGTAAGCTGACGATCACCACACAACATTTGCGTTAATTCCACTTACTGAAGCCTTCCCACTAATGGGATCATCATCCACTTCGTTGTGCCCCCTATCCTACTCAAAAACGCTTGCACACGATTTATTTATTTATTTATTTATTTATTGTCAACACAAAAGACTATAGCCCAATTACAGTGTTGTAAATTACGCAATTACATGTTCATAACTCTTGATAACATAACTTGAGTTCACAACTAACATGGTGTTCTCTCCATGTACTTGACAAAATATTTGAAGTGTTTCTCACAGAGTATTCTTCAACTGTACAGGAAATTTTAGGTTTATTCCGTGGTCCATGTTCCACAACTCTCACAACTAAATGAACTGCCAAGACAAAGGTGTTAAACAAAAGCATATTTTTAAAGAAAAGAAAAACTAATGCTTTCAGACAGTTGACTTTAAAGTCATACTCTACCAAGATATAAGATTAAATATTCAACCAATCATTCTTGGGAAGTAATGTAACGCAACTAACGAGTTACTTGTAACGCGTTACTTTTTAAGTAACGTTTCCTAGTAACGCGTTACATTTTTTCCAAAGTAACTGTAACGGTAACGCGTTACAAATTTTTCAGTAACGTACCTAGTTTGCGTTGCTTTTTTCGCGTTACATTTCGGATGGATAACTACAGTATATGTATTTTTTTCAGAAACAAATGTTTCTTTTCTGTCAGTGAATTTCGCAGAATGAAACAATCGAGCATGAACTACGTATGTCAGTGACCAACAGTCACCGACACACAGAGAAATAGATAAGTTCGTTTCTGTCAAAGAAGTAAGAAAAGTTTTGCTAATCGTTTCTCCTAGTGTATAAATGATTGTATTGAATCGTTTCTAGAAAACCAAAAATTAAAAAAAAAATCTCGTATAACTTGACAAGGATTTGAACCTATGACGCTTGATTTCATATCGTTCAGTAGCACTACGCTCTAATATTTTTAGAAGTAATTTTTCTTAGTTGGGATAAAATTATATGTTTTAGAGACTGTTTTTCTAAATATTTACTTCATTGCGGAAAAGGAAAAGTGTTGGGGCGGCAGTGTCAATGATTGACACAGCACTCATCCTTATATTGCCACCATTGTTTATAGTACATCTGTACTACTTATCCAAACCGCCCCAATTTCTTACTGTATTATATTGTTCAATTTATAGTTTCTTTGTTGTTGATACCTTGCATAGCTTTTAATTGTTATAATTTCATGTAATATACTAAATACCTAAAAATTAGTTACGTAATAAAAAAATGGCATCTAAGAGAACGTTGTATGTTCTGTCCCTTTCTCTGTTTCCTGACGGTAATAGTATACATGAGAACCCCCTGATCTGCGTTTCTTCTGTGTTCTATTACCACTTCTACATGAAATATCATAAATTTTCTACGTAGTGCTATAGTAAGAAGTATCCATGTGCACAAGACATGCGATATGCGTTAAACCCCTTCCCCCCACACACGTAGTCATAGATTAAGTAAAAGGGAACTGCACATGCAGATATAAAGTACAGGTACGTTCTTTTTTTATTTTCGTATCAGTCGATAAATAAATAAAAGTCGCTTTGTTACCCCCTTTGTAAGTTCGTACATACTCAATGAATAATCCCTAAAAGTATGAGCGTCCTGCTCCTCCGGGAACTGATGCAGCTTCATGTATAATATATCCCTGACTTACAGTGAACACTATGAAACTGACTACTAATCAAACAGTAACAAATTCTCAGTATCAATATACAATAGGGAACCATATACTTATGAAATTTACAGGATATACATATAGGATATATATATATACATACACACACACACACATATATATATATATATATATATATATATATATATGGTCTCATAAGTCCATTTACATAGGTCATATAGGTAACTATTGAAGATATGGAAAAATGATAGGAGAACAATGTTATTGGAAAGTATGTGTTTTCAATCTAAAATGTTGAAATTTTCGGAATTGGACCAGCGTTTGGGCTCTACACTGGTATACCGCCAAGTGGTAAAGAAAAAAATGCAACGTTGCCACGTCATTGTTGGAGAACAATGAAGAAGTGTGAAGTTTGAAGTATCTTGGACCAAGGAGAATAGAAGGGATGGCCACAATGAAGGATATGAAGAAGGATCACACGCGACGTCAATCCAGGCAGTGGCGTCACCATAAGAAGGGGACAGGTACCAAAAACATAAATTGAACTTGTTCACGGTAAACTGGTATTAATGGCTAAGTGGTGTAAACGAGACGAAACAAGAGAACAATTTAATGAAATTAGAAAGTGCTTAAATACCAAAACTCAAAAAACAGAGAAAAATCGTTATCGCAAAACAAATTAAACGGATACTGAGACCATGCGAGTGCTTTAAAACAGAAGCAACAATTTTTAAGCTTTAAGCACTTTATAAATCTATTCTGCTTGGTATTAAAACATTTTTATAATACAACTTATTTCCACGTATTGCAGCACTTAGATCCTTTCTCATTGTTCAATTGTTATATCGTCTAGAAACAGAAGTGTCTGTATCGTCACGTTTCTAGGCGGGTTGAAACGAGACAGATTAATATTATCTCGTACCCAGCCGGAGATGTAGGGGTAGCGTGCCTGCCTGGTACACGACATTTGGGTAGGTCAAACTTGGGCACAAACCCTGTTCCGAGGACCATCCTGACTAAGAATTTTCTTGTTTTTCTCAGTCCTCCCGGGTGCATACAGGGATGGTCCCTTCTCACGGCAGGGCCGGTTCCTTTTCCAGTAATAAATCCTCTAAACCCTGCAATCCTATTGTGATGCATTTATGTAACACCCTGTATATGAATTATCGGAAGTTTTACTAGTTACGACTGCCGGCATGAGTAGAGAAATAAGAACTGAGATCGAATCTGTACTTGAAATTCGGAATATACGTTAGAAACCGTTATTCTCCTCCTATCGCCTTTTTTGGTCAATGGCAATCAATATTAGAACCGGAAATGGTACTATGTTTCTTCCACTTCCGGTTGTAGTAGAAAATAAAGTCGAAGATGGAATCTATTCTTGAGATCTGAAATCCATATTAAAGGACCGATTTTCACTATCTTATTACAGTTTATTTTGCTATGACAATGAGTATTTAAACCACCAGCATTTCCAGTTGGCATAAAGTGATAAAGGTTGAGATAAAAGTAAGATTACCATAAAGTCCCGTTACCCCACAAAATAAGTAACGTACACCACTAAACGTACTTAAATTACTACACGGAAAGAACTAAATGACATGAACAACAATGCTTCCGAGAAGTTTCATTGAGATAGGAAACATTAAGTGTCCAAAGGATCAATCCCCCAACCGTCATTCTCATGACAAAGGATACTACGCATCAAGGTTCTGTCCGACATTTTGCATAGCATTGCAGGTTTAATTTAAGTGAAAGCTTGTTTCATAGCTTCTGTCAGTTCAGCAGTAGTAGCGTAACGATTTTGTGTAACGATGCCCTGGTGGCCAGGCAAGGCAAGTGATGCGGGCAGATCTTCAGTTCTTCAATACTGTAACTGGAAGTATGAACCATCGTTCACTGGAATGCAGTTTTTGGAATGGTGAGCAACCGTGCCGTTCCATTCCTCATGATGTGTTCTCTTGACTCAAATCACGTCCCTTTTAGTGGCATTTTCAGTTTGAGAAATAACCAAAAGTCACATGGAACCATATCGGATGAGTAGGGAGCTTAACGAAACACAGGAATGTTGTGTTTGTTGATGAAAGCCCGAATCATATACGCAGAATGGACTCACGAGACAATTGCATAATCGTATTTTCTTTACACACGACTTCTAATATACATTCCACTAGCCAGGCACGTAGCCAAGGGGGGGGTCCGGACCCCCCCCTTCGAGACCAGAAATGAAAAAATTAAGGAAGGATAAAACAAAATGAAATGACAAAAAGAAGGATCAGCGTTAAAAAATAAAAAGAAAATTACAGGAAGCTTTTGCTTACTCTTTCTTATGAGGAGATTTGTATTACTTGTAATATGGTGGCGAGGTAAGCGAGGTATTCTGGAAGAGTCAGGGAATTTGAAATTTCAAGAAAAGTTACGAAATTCTCAGAATTCCTGCTACTAGTCAGGGAGATTTCAAGCTTTCGAAAGCATAAGTGCTGTTGTGTAACAGCGTGGATATTTTTAATCATAACTTTCCATAATTGCATCCTTGCAGTATCAAACATGTTATTTCAAGGACAATTTTCTGTTGCTCCTTTAACCTGTCATTTGGAACCGACAGTAGTTGACGGAATAATAAAAACAACGAAAAAAAATGTTTAAAGAAAGTTCTGTTAGCATTTGATTCAACAGAGAAAGGAACGCATATATTGTAAAACTAGTTGAATATACACATGCTTCGCACAGGAGCTGTATTTGGAAGTCAACGCCTATGGGAGTATACCATTGATCTCAGCGACCGCGAAAACTATGGATTTGATACTAATATAGGTCATTTTGGGCTATTTTTTACATATCTCGGTATGCACTCCCCACTGACTCCCGGCCCGCATACTTGCAAGTCATCGCTAATGGAAGTGTCACCGTTGACTTCAGCGACCGCGAAAACTATGGATTTGACACTAATATCGGTCATTTTGGATTACTTTTATATGTCATGGTATTTCACCCCACCTCCGGTGACCCCCGGCCCGGAGCGGAATAGCGTGAATTTGGAAGTTAATGCAACTGGAGTTTCACCATTGATTTCAGCGACCGCGAAAATATGAATTCGATACTAATAGCTCATGTGGTAGAGCGTTGGCTTCGCATTCGGGAGATCGTGCTTCGAATCCCGCTGCCTAACATCCTGACTGAGGTTTTCCAGGGTTTCCCTTAGTCCTACTAGGCAAGTGCCGGGATGGCACCTACTAAACAGGATCTGGCCGATACCTTCCCAAATCCTTTCCATTGTTAATGTTGTTGGATATTCAATGTAAAATGGCCTCTGAGCTGTATCTGGTGATTGTTAAATAAATAAATATCGGTCATTTTCTACTACTTTTACATGTCCCGGTAAACGCCCCCTGAGACCCCTCTGGTTCGAATTTCGACAAAAACGTTTCATTCTGGTCTGGAGCCTGGACCAAGGTATTCGTGACTAAAATTTAGTAACTCTCGGTCAATTTGTCTGGTTCCCAAGCCGGTTCCGGTAAACGCCCCCCTGAGACCCCACTGTTTCGAAATTTAAAAGAAAACGCTTTGTCTTGATCTGGGGCTTGGGCCAAGGCACCCTGACCCAAATTTGGTAACTCTCGGTCCACTCGTCTGGTCCCCAGGAAGCACACAGACAGACTAACACACAGACAAGTTTCTTTATTTTATTTATATTAGAAGATAGTTTACAAGACAGTATTGAGTAAGTACTTTTTATAATAATTGAGGTCATAACGAAAGGAAAATTGTTATATTTGAATAAACAGGAGAAGGACGTAAATATTGTAAAATCTTTTTCAATACTTTTTTTTATTATTTTGCTCGAAATTTCTTCATAGTTTATTATTAAAATACTTGCCAACATATCCTCATTTTATTGTCCTAACAACCAAATATATGTTGATGGTAAAGTAGTTTAGATTGATCGAGCTCCTGTGCCTTCATAATTTCATCTCCCTTCCCCCCCCCCCGTTACGAAATCCTGGCTAAACAAACCAATATGTATGTTCCAGTAAAATAGTTTAGAGTGATCGAGCCCCTTTTGTGATGACCACAGTATTTCATGTCACGGACCCCCCCCCCCCCTTCACGAAATCCTGGCTACGTGCCTGCACTAGCTCAATGTTATCAATTTCTTGCGACCAGTTTGATTTCAGTTTCACAACAGAAAAATAGAACTCGAGACGGAAAATTCCAGCAAATGCAGTTCCATTTTTTGCCACTACGGCGTTGCAGTCAGACTATTTCCCTGACATCTGCACATTTCTATCTCTTACTTTTTTTTTATTGACAAACTATTACAATACTGATATTGAATTTCTGTGAAAAAGCAAATCTAACATGATCTAAATTATTATGTTAATTTTCAAGTGCTAGTTTAATCTCTTTCAAATAAGTGTAATTACAAGTTCAAATATCTGAATTAATTAAAACTAAAAATCACTTAATTACATTGACATAAAGAAACAACAATTGACCTAGATTAACGATTTATTCGTAATTTGATTCATTGCTCCTAGATGGAGGCAGAGTAGGATGATAAATTATAATTAGCAATTCTGTTCAGTATATGGTATATGTTTCCATATTTATTATATATATATATATATATATATATATATATATATATAATGGCGTACCATATGTATATAGTTTAGTCAGAAACATTAAGTTTCAATGTATGGATATATCTAAGAAAATTTGCTCTTGGAGACAAATTGCAAGGTTAGTGTGCTGCACTTAAACACTAGTTTGCTATTAACTTGCCTCGAGTAGCCCAAAGGCAGAAGATAACTACATTCATTCTGCTAACCAGCTCTCTGATGTTGTGTGTTTCCACTTCACTTCATCCCTCATTCTTATTCTATTATTAGTGACCTCAGTAGTCATTAGACATCGTAAAAAAGCAGAATGGGGCGCTCCGCGGAACTCACGGACTTCGAACGTGGTCAGTGATTGAGTTTCACTGGTGTCAGAAGTCTGTACGTGAGATTTCCACACTCCTAAATATCCGAAGGTTCACTGTGTTTGATGTGATAGTGAAGTGGAAACGTGAAGGGACACATACAGCACAAAAGCGTACAGGCCGACTTCGTCTGTTGACAGACAGAGACCGCCGACAGTTGAAGAGGGTCATAAAGTGTAATACGCAGACATCTATTCAGACCATCATATAGGAATTCCAAACTGCATCAGGATCCACTCCGAGTACTATGACAGTTAGGCGTGAGGTAATAATACTTGGATTTCATGGTCGAGCCGCTGCTTATAAGCCACACATCATGGAGGTAAATGCCAAACGACGCCTCGCTTGGTGTAATGAGCGTAAATATTGGACGATTGAACAGTGGAAAAACGTTATGTGAAGTGACGAATCACTGTATACAATGTGGCGTTCCGATGGCAGGATGTGAGTATGGCGAACGCCCGCTGAACGTCATCTGTCAGCATGTGTAGTGTAAACAGTAAAATTCGGAGAAGGTAGTGTTATGGTGTGGTCATATTTTTCTTGGAGGGGGATTGCATCCCTTGTTGTTTTGAGTGGCACTCTCACAGCGCAGGCCTACATTGATGTTTTATGCACCTTCTTGCTTCCCACTGTTGAACAGCAATTTGCGGATGGCGATTGCATCTTTCAACACGATCGAGCACATGTTCATACTTGCACGGCCTGTGGCGGAGTGGTTACACGACCATAACATCATGTAATGGACTGGCCTCCACAGAGTCCTGATATGAATCTTATACAACACCTTTGGGATGTTTTGGAGCCCCGACTTCGTGCCAGGCCTCACCTACCTACATCGATACCTCTCTTCAGCACTCCGTGAAGAATGTGCTGCCGTTCCCCAAGAAACGTTCCACCACCTGATTGAAAGTATGCCTGCGAGAGTGTAAGCTGTCATTAAGGCTAAGGGTGGGCCAACACGATACTGAATTCCAGCAGTACCGACGGAGGGCGCCAAGAACTTCTAAGTCGTTTTCAGCCAGGTGTCCGCATACTTTTGATCGCATAGTATATATATACAGATGGTGATCAGAAAAATGGAAACACCTGTAGTTGGCAACACGTCAGATGTATGGGTTGGCAGTGGTGTCGTGGCGCCCGCAGCGCCGGACCGCTGGTGGTGGTGTGTTCGTTCGGTCTCCATACTACGTCAGGCGCAGTGGAACAGCAGTGTCCAGTGGCTGGAGCAGACGGAGGTAGTGTAAAATGGGAGACCTCTCAGATTTTCAAGGAGGGCAAAATGTTGGTGCGCGGTTATGTGGAGTGAGTGTGACGGCAGTGGCTACTGTGTTAGGTGTGTCGCGTGGGACAGTGTCGAAGGTGATGACGGCCTACACAACACACGGGAAAATCACATCAGGGAAGCGGAACAGTGGGCGGAAGAAAATCATGAGTGACAGGTCAGGCCGGGTATTAAAGCGCATTGTGACGCAGAACCGTCGTGCCACTGCGGAGCAAGTGACGGAGGAACTCAATCATCACCTCCCCACCCTGTTTCGACAATCACAGTGCGCCGCGAATCACATGACATGAACTTACGAGGTCGTGTTGCACGGGCCAAACCGCTCATCAGGGACCATAACGCTTTCGCACGCCGCAAATGGTGCCGCGACCATGCAACTTGGACCGTTGAGTTCTGGAAACGTGTGATATGGTCGGATGAGTCATCCTTTACCCTATTCCCAACAACGGGCCGTGTTTATGTGTGGAGAACGCCCAAAGAAGCTTATGATCTGCAGTGTCTCCTCCCAACTGTGAAACATGGCGGCGGCTCGGTGATGCTGTGGGCCGCCATATCATGGTTTTCATTGGGTCCTGTGGTCACACTTACCGGACGAATCACTGATAACGATTATGTCGCAATTTTAGACCACTTGCATCCTATGGTCCGGATGTTGTTCCCGGACAATGACGCCATCTTCCAGGATGATAATGCACACATTCACACAGGTGGCGTTGTTGCAGCATGGTTTGAGGAACATCGGGATGAAGTTCAATACCTCCCCTGGCCCGCCCAATCCCCAGATCTCAACATAATTGAACATCTGTGGTCCGTCTTGGAAACACGACTCCGGCGACGATTTCCACCTCCATCCTCTCTCACAGAACTGGCCGATGCCCTGCACGAGGAATGGTGTAAAATTCCACTTGCTAGCATTCACGACCTCTATGCCTCCATCTCACGTCGCATCAACAACATATTAATCTGGTAAGTTGCAATTTCGTTCAGATGTTTCCATTTTTCTGATCACCATCTGTGTATATATATATATATATATATATATATATATATATATATATATATATATATATATATATATATATATATTTGATATTGCACTTATTTTACTATTTACTAATTCTTTGCGTGCTCTTAATATCACTATTATTTGTTTCACTATTTGTTAGATTTACCCATATATCTGTTCTTCTTTTGTTTATCATCCATACCTTAATTATGATTATGATCGCAAAGATCATAATATCCCAAAATTTGTATTATTGATGAAATAAAATTATAAAGTAATATTCCTTAGCTCATCCCCTATGACTTACATCCTACTTTCCCATTCATGTCCCGTTCTTCAAAGAGGGTGTACCCTCTAAAAGGTAGCTAGCCTCTGGCTAGCTTTAAAAAAATGACTTGTCTGGTAGTTAATCGTAACTCCTATGGGAGGTTGGCTAACTCTAGGGGAGAGGGCAAAGAACCCCCGGAAGGTATGCGTGGAAGAAACACTGGTTAAAGTTGTTTTACCGAAGAAAAGGTAAAACCCTTTGAACGGGAAAGATAAGATACGATTAGGGTACGTGCCTTTGGTGTGGGAGACCCGGGTTCTATTCCCCGCGGGAGCTCATGTGGTACGGGTTCCACGTTAATCAATAGGTCACGTCTCATATAGCCTCGCTGCTGAAAGGCTTTTAAATTCAAAATCAATTCAAGATACAGTTCCTACATCACTGAGAAGAAAATATTACTATTTCAGATAATTAATTTCTCCCTTCTAAACCTCAACACGTCCTGGTTGAATCGTAAACAAATCAATGAAGGTTAATCCGTGCAGTGTTGGAAACTGAGTGGACTGGTGCCCAGACTATAGGCAACCAGCAGAACTCATGGTTGTCCTGCTCGATGTGAACGTCCACACACACACACACAGAAAAATACACAGATTAACACTGACCTTCTAAACAGTTCACGCATCATTTTCTCTTTTCACCTGTCTTGTCTCGGGCTTTTGCGTTTCGGAGATGATGGCGATTTCCAGATGACTGCTTATCTCGTTAGTCGTGGATCGTAGAATAGACATCATGCCTCATGTCCAGATATTATCTAGTTCAGGAACGTTCCATCAGCGGCAACACTTCTGATCGTTGGTTTTGTGTCAGAATGCGTGGGACATGGTGCTGTGTGACACGCGAAATATTCAAGTCATCCGTCAGAATGTTGTGACGTGTACCATGGCTGATCCGTACTGCTGCTGCGAAGTCATACACTGACTGGGAGCGCACAATCATTGCAAAGCACAACCTCTTCGATCTTGCATTCTGTTCGAACTGTTGATGGTCGAGCTACTGGTTCATAATGATCTAAACTGTTTCTCTCCTCCGTAAACCGTTGGTGCCACTTAAATACTGCACTGTAGTCCAGGCTTTGTCACTCTACACTTGCCTGATCATCTACATCGTTCCTGCAGCGGATTTGCCTAATTCTTGGCAGTACCTGATGTTTGCCCGTGGCTCAAACTGCGATATTCTGCAAGTCTGCTCCCGCGCAATCAACTCGTTTCACAACACAAACAGTATTTACACTCTATGCATAGACCTGCCTCTTGCTAGGTCGAAAGATGAACTTCCACTGCTTCTTCAAGGATATCACTTATCAGCTGTAGTGTACCACTAGTAGCACACTGCGTCCAGTCCACGAACTTGTGTATATATATATTCATATCTATGTGATTTCTAATTTGTATTTGATCCCTGATTATTACTACTGTGGTGACTATTAACTGGCATATATATGTACACGCATGATTAAAAGATATATATTTCAATTCACTAATAATCGTACATGTACTGTATTTCATAATATTGATCCTATTCATGAGCCACAAAATAATAATAATAATATTCGATTCAAGCATCCACTTGCACATTTAGATAACTAGACTGTAAGTACATCTACACACATTAAAAATACAAGAAATAATCTTTAAATCATATTGCTAAATAACATCATCAAAGTAAATTTCATTCAAGACAAAAAGGGCCATGAAATACTGTTTGAACTATATGCATGCTTATTTTGTTTCAATATTAAGAAGCCATCATGCACATATAATTGAGATTTGTTAGGGACATATAGTTGAGTAGAAAGGACTGTAAAGGTTGAAACAAAGGAGAGGCGCCTTGTAAGTAGATACTGATTTCGGGACTTCTCTTGTAAAAGTGAGTTGAAGCCTTCTGGGGGCTCGTGTCCTAACATGTTGGGCAGGTTTCTCTTCGGTGACCTGACATAGAAGGTCATAATCCTTTGTAAACGTTTTCTAATTTTATTATTTAACTAAGGTGAATAACATCACCTTAGAGAACGACTATAGTCCTTGAGTATTGCTCCTGTGCTTAAGGTGTACGGCTTCGATGGTTCCCAGGGCCCCAGCTTCTGTGACAAGCAGATTTAGTCCCCACTCTTATTTTTAAATTTTTTGGTTGGTAATAAGCATTGCCCTTGTGTTTGTGACCCCGATAACATATGATATACCTTGTGGTCCCTACACTTATAACACTTTCCCTTAAACCATTCGACCCTAAGCGGTAAATGATAGTTCTCTGTTTCCCGTAAGAAGTCTATGATAGTCCCTGGGATCCCAGGTCCTCAACATCGTTCCTAGGGCCTACACCACTACCGCCCACAAGTTGTATAGAGTAAGGAAAACCTTGTTCTATCTTTATTATTACACGCGAACACTTTATTTAAATTCAATTAGCCACATATAAACTCTCACCTCGTTTCGTCTAGCCTGAGAATTTTTAAATTATTACGGACGTATATCTATCTGAAAACTATTAAAACCAAAACTTTGACAAGCTCCCAACACGTACAATAAAACTTTTAAACAGCACCTACCACAGTGTAAAGGAAGAAAATGTACAAAAGGAGGTATACAATTTTTGAATTATATACTCACAGGAATACTGGAACAGGAGTTGTTCTTTCTATGCTGCATACTTGTGAACTGAACTTGTTTTCAGATTCTGACACCTGAGGCTAATTTAATATAGAATTGTTCAAAATGTTTGTCACATTGTCTTCGGCTTTTTCATTTTTTTCATTTATTTTTGTAACGAAATATAATGGCACAGTGATATTTTGAACTATACTCTCAGTTTTGTTTTAAACTTAGGAGAGTATTTTATTTCTAAAGAAAAAAAATTATTTTAGTTATGTTTGATTCCAGAAATAGGGATGATGGAAGCCAATGTACTTACAACAAACAAAATAACTAAGACCCACCTTGTTCACCATAGTTGTTTATGGACTATAAAAGAAGAGAACTTAATTTTGTTTTCGGTTGTATAGTATTCACAGTTTTTATTAATAGAAAAATCTAGAACGATCTTCATATTTATAAAGTCCTACTTCTTCCAGTAAAATAGTCAAATAAACTACAGAACCTTGAATTACACCTAAATTTTATTCATATTTTCCTTTTGCTGTTCCCTTACCTGATCAATAAAAGATAAGAGCAAAGTGCAACGAAGATTTGAACACCGAACATGTGGGTGTGAGTTTTGTAGGGATCCAGTGAGCCATAGAACAACGTGTACCTACACTCATGTACTCCGTAAATATGTGGCGAATAACCGTAAGTTATAAAGTGTGAAAGAATGTATGTTTATTTTCTTCTTCTACTAAGTTTGGTATTTCTACAGAACCTTGAGTGAACTGTAAGGAGAAAGATCGACTTTGTCGACATTTATCGACTTTGTTAGGAACTGGGCCTTTAAAACATTTAATTAAATCGCGAGGTGGTACAAAGATACGCATACCAATTTAATTTTATAATGAGAAAGAGATACTATGTTCTGATACAGTAAAGAGATAAAAACATACATTTTCTTTTGTGACAGATAATACTCAGGTATGTATACACTCGTGTGTATTCTATTAATGTTTATGCCGATTTGCTATTAGACGTCCACTATATTATTCTCCGCAGGATAAACGTTTTCTTAGTTGTGTGTTTAAAAGAAATAGGGAAAACTTTGCTACCCATTTCTCCCAGTGCATAAATGATTGTATTGAATCGTTTCTAGAAACCATAAATACAAATAAAAATTTTGGTATAGCTTGAGAAGGATTTGAACCTTTGACGCTTGATTTCATAGCTTTCAATAGCACTACGTCTTATTTCTTAAAAAATTTCTTTCTTAGTTGAGATAAAATTCTATGTTTTAGAGACTGTTTTTCTAAAAATTCACTTCATTGCGGAAAAAGAAAAGTGTTGGGGCGGCAGTGTCAATGATTGACACAGCACCCATCCTCATATTGCCACCACTGTTTGTAGTACATCTGTACTACTTATCCAAACCGCCCCAATTTCTTACTGTATTATATTGTTCAATATATAGTTTCTTTGTTGTTAGTACATCATATAGCTTTTAATTGTTATAACATCATGTATTTTCTTGTAACTTTTTAAATTATAACCCATTAACTTTATAATCCTTTAAATATTTTACCCCTTAAATTTTATATACAGTTTGAAAAATCGTAATGCTCATCGTATAATAGTCAAAATTACCATTTTTAATTTTAATTAATTAATTTTGAAGTTTAATCATTATTTTTTCCGATATTAATTTTAATTCAATCATTTTTTAAGTCAGCAGGAAATATATTTCGATAGTCGCCTTCTTCTACTCATTTGAAATAGTTCTTATCAGCTTAAGCTGCTAGGCGGTAAGACTTAAACTCATTTTAGGGTTACATATTTTTTAAAGGTAACCAAGAAAGTTATGTCGCTTTTCAACCACCACTTTCCAACATTATTATGTCGCCTAAAACTACCTTGAAGATCAAAAATTATCCATAAAAACATCGACGATCTTCTGGCAACGTTCTGGAAGGCCAAGGATTCCATCGCGGTGGGCCGTGAAGCGAAGAAAGCATCAAGTGCATTTTGCACCTCTACTAGGAATTTGAAGTGGCTTCCTCTAAGGTGATTGTCCAAGGAATGGGAAAGGTGATAATCGGATGTTCAATGTCCGGGGACTGTGACGGATGCAATAGTGTTCAATGCAAGGCGTAGAATGGTGTCCCGGGTCACACTACCCACGTGGGGCTTAGCGTTGTCCTCTAACAGGAGGGCCCCTTTGTGATTCAGAAGTACTGGCTCCAGAGCTTTGAGTTTTTCTTGAACACGGTTCAACTGCTGACAGTACACAGTTACATTGATTCTCTGACCAACTCAAAGCTCAGACATCAGGGTTACCATCTATATTAGGGTTTCTCAAGCTAGGGGCCACGATCCCTAGAAGTTCACGAGGGGGCTTCATGTGAGTCGTGAAGATAAGTGGAAGAGTGAAATATAATTAGAATCTAGTACCGGAAAATATTTTTAGATATTTTGAATTTTGCTCCGATAGGCATATTTTTATTTTTATACATACTGTTACGAACAACAAAGAAATAGGACTACTAAACATTTTCAACAGGTTTTTTTATCATATGACTCAAAATTAAGGGAGTTATAAAGTTTTAAGATTTTCAAACACTCTTCATTTTGAAACAGTATGATGGATCGGATTCTATATTTGTAACGTGAACAAATTTGGTTTTAATCCATCCGCTTTTATGGAAGTTACTGTTCCTACTATATACAAGAAATGGATTCTACTATTATAGAAATAGATGGATATCGTGAGATCTCCGCAATAGATATATTAAAAATCCCATACAGACTTATTAAAAACCAGAAATTATAAGGGGGTCCCTGGCAAGAGAATGTGATAAAATGGGGTCATGATAGGAATTAGGTTGAGAACCACTGATCTATATAATACGTACTTGTCTATCGGACAGTAAAATTGTGAATTAATTTCCTTTACGCAAGTGACAGAATAGCAGAAAGTACTACTTTTACATTAGATTTTCTTCATTTATAGATTTTCAAGAAAACGAAAAAAATGAAATGAAATTAAATCTTCAAGTTTTAAGTCCCACGATTATGCCGACTATGCTAAAAGGAGAGTGTGATGATGAGAAATTAATTAATTTGTGGAATAAAGAAAGTGGGAGGAAACGGGAGAACCCGAAAAAACCCACGCACACGATGTGTATCTATTACAAAGTTCATCTGACGTGAGCTGGGATCGAACCAAGAACCCCATGCACAGAGGTCAACGCTGTACCACTTTTCTATTAAATAATTTATTGTACGCAAAAAGCAAATATAACGAAATGTTAATGAAACTTTATCACAAGTCTTTAAAAAATAAAAAATAATTAAAAAATACGTGAATATTGGAGGAAGTTAAAAGAACAGAGTTGGCTTGCATACATCCGTCGATAATTTTGAGTATTGTTGTTGTAAATACTGTACATAGAAGGCTCCCCCTGCAACTAAGTTGGAAGTAAAAATATATGTTACGGTCGTTCCTATATACCAATCGACACAATGTTGTTTGCTAGCTGAATAAAAAAGATAATCTGACCTTAAAATTATGTTAATATGTTTATTGTGCTCTGAGCTACTTTTGAGAAGGGCTAATAAAAGTGACGCAATTGAACCATATTTTGGGGGGATTCAAGACAGGGTGTGATTCTATGAACTAACGTATTTGAGGCGCCTATTATCAAAATCCGCCCCATCCATTTCACTTAGTTTCGAATAATCTTGCAAAATGTGCAGTGAAGCTCCATATACACGCGTACAAAGTCCCTTATTTGAAGTAGCTTTTTAGTATGAAGAATTAAGCTTCTATACAAAATGCTGTTTCCATGGAATTCCTTTAGATCGAACGTATAACAAACGATATATAACTCAATTTCGGTAAAAAAAAAAAAAATGGATTTGGCGGCTTTTGATACTAGGCGCCTCATTTACATTATTACATTTATGACAAATAGAATTAGCACTAAAACCATGTTTTCTACGCTTGTCCTTATTATCTATAACATCATGAACAAGCATAAACCAAATCGATTTGCTACTGACACTCAATGTCGGGTCATTGATATTGGCCCAAATATTGAGCCAATTACACGAGCATTCATCTAACATAATTTTAGGTGGGACATACAAGTTATTCATTTTAAAAGCATACCGGTTTTTACTAAGGATATGTTAGAAATCAAAATTCTGAGAAATATATATATAATCAGACAGAACAGTTTCTAAGTACTTACAGCTTTGAGGTAGGTCAATCAGAAGGTCAATCAGGCACAGCGGAAGATTCCTATCTGTTCTTGCTAGTAATTAATGCCGCAGTCATTTTGTGACACTAACAGCTTCGTCTGCGTCATGGCCTGTCTGTGTACAAAGTCAGCGATCGAGTAACATACAGAGTGGCAGCTTTTAATTTTACATTTATCAATTTGTACAATTTATCAATAGCTCCTTGTGAATGTAAACAAGACATTGTATCATATTTTACATGAAAGATCAGATGTTTCCATAGAAAACAACTACATAAACTTTGGATTTGTTTTCCTATGAGTTGAGGCATAGGTAATACATTTGCCAGATACCATATTTTACTTAAAAGATAAACATTTATAAATTTTGCCCTGGACTATAAAGAGAGAGTTCTAGATTGATTCACGTAACTTGAATGACGCAGTGACGAGAATTACAACATTCTTATAGTTGTAAGTAATAGTGTTCATTATGTTAGAATAAAAGTAATTCCTAACATTATGACACTGTCGTCCCTAGGGACGGTATTTAAATTAGTAAAATCAACACTATTGTTTATGTTTAACATATGTGATTTACAGACATTTAATCTAGCTCCAGATGTTAACTCATAATCGTGAACGCATTCCATCACGATAGAATAATCTAGTTGTGAGGATACAACAACTCTTACGTCATCTGTGTAACTAGTCACCTTCAAAGCAAATGTAATAATATTTAGACCAGTTAGTCGGTCATCCATAGCATGTAACAGGGGATCAAAACTAATTGCAAAAATCAGCATCGAAAGGGGATTCTCGTATGGAACGATTGATGGGAATGCTTTTAGAGAGGTGACCATTAATATTTAACGTTGAATGAGCGTCTTTATAAAAATATTGAATCCAGGTAACAAATTGATCACTAAAACAAAATTTTCGGAAATAATAAATTCGGAATGTTCAATATTTTCAAAGCCACTTTTAAAATCTAAATTAATCAAAGCCGCTTTAAGAGAGCATTCATTACAAATAGTAATGTTACCTCTAATAGTTAACAGAAGGTAATAGATGGTTTTCTTTTTAACAGCCACGTTTTGCAAATTATGTAATAATAAATACATATATTCCATGAGACGGTTTTTAATACATTTACAAAAAAATTTGATATCTGTATTAAGAAGTTATATAGGTCTATAATGACTAACGCTAGAAGGTTGAGAAGTTTTGGGGATAAATACCGTGATGGCTGTATTTGGGCGTTTTACAGTGTCTGAAGCAAAGAACCATTCATTGACAATCAATGTCAGTGTATCGCCCATTTTGTTCCAAAATTTAATAAACAAACGGCCAGAGATAGAGTCGTGGTCAGGAGATTTCCCTTGTTTCGCAGCATTCACAGCACTCTTTACTTCATATTTTGTAAATGGAGCACATAAAATTTGATTGTCTTCTTCATTTATCACTTGAGGCACACTGACAAATAATTTATTGTCGCAGCAGATAGCGGAATCTATCCCAAATAATTGGTAGTAATAATCATACAGGGTGTTGCGGATATTGTCGTGAGTAGTTTGCAAAGAGCCTTGAGATCTGTTACAGAAATAATTAGTTTCCTCCTTCCACGTTTGGCTTCTTTTAACACATGTGTAAGAGAGCATTTTTCTTCTTCTGGAAACCCTGGAACTTTACTACATATCTTTATCCCTTCAATGTTCTGTTTGTGGAATTGTAATAATTTTGCTTTGTATTTAGTACAAGGATAAGGGCGGAGCGATTTGTCATAGCCTCAGTCTGTGTCTCTAAGAGACGTCTGTAATATAAATTATAAAGTTTCCACTTAACAGAATAAATGTCAGAGGAATACCACCTACAAATCTTCGGATTTTATTCTTACAGTATTGATTCCACCACTCAAGATATATTTGAAACCACTCCTTTTGTTTAAGCCAATAATCCCACTCTCTAGAAAAGAGTTGACATCGTTAAGCAAACTATCATTCTGTGATAATACCCGCGTCCTCGAACAAGCATCGTGTCAGTTATCTTCATTCCCATTATTAAACAGAGATGATCGGTGAACAGAAACAACTTGAGATTTTAAGGTATCATTGACATACAGCCTGTCGATACTGGATCTTGAATTTTGTGTAATAAATTTGTCTCCCTGTAAGTCTGAGTGTTTAAAGTCCCACACATCTACCAGGGACAAATTCTTTACTAATTCATTCTATGTTGAACAATAATTCTAAGTCGGTTCCGCTTTGTGAGCTATGATTGAATTATGATCACCTGGAAATATAACATTATTTGTGCTACTAAAATACGATGCTACCTCATTTGCATAAAAAGTGTTCCTTTTTTCTATTATTACTTCCACTGGGCGCATAAATATTGATAAGTGTGGTATCATAAACCTGACCTTTTATTAAATATAATTCTACCATTATAATGCAATTCTACATTTGAAAGGGGAATGCCTTCTTTAACCAAAAGTACAGTACCAAGACTATTATATGTACAATTATTATATACAATATACGATGGATGTACGTTTACAATTTTAGGACCAACGTCTTGTAGAGAAACCAAATCTATTTCAGATTTAAGTAAAAAGTCATTGAGAGCTTCAATTTTTACTGGCGATTGGATCCGTTAATATTTATAGTTGCTAGTTTTAAGATAGTACACATCAGAGGTGGGCATTTTTGCTAACCCTCACTCACCCTCACCCTCAGTTGGCTCCCTCACAGTCACCCTCAGCCACCCTCACCCTCAATCGACACCGTCACCCTCACCCTCAGCCACCCTCACCCTCAGTTGAATCCTTCACCCTCACCCTCAGCCACCCTCACCCTCAATTGACTCCCTCACCCTCACCCTCAGCCACCCTCACCCTCAGTTGGCTCCCTCACAGTCACGCTCAGCCACCCTCACCCTCAGTCGACTCCCTCACCCTCACCCTCAGCCCCCTCACCCTCAATCGACTCCCTCAGACACGCCCTCAGCCCCCCTCACCCTCAATCGAGTTCCTCACCCTCAGCCACCCTCACCCTCAATCGACTCCCTCACCCTCAGCCACCCTCACCCTCAATCGGTTTCCTCACCCTCATCCACCCTCACCCTCAATCGACTTCCTCACTCTCAGCCACCCTCTATCAACTCCCTCACACTCACAGTTTCTTTCATGTACTAAATAAACAATAAGTAAGGGTTAATATGACTCTCATTCAAGTGATTGAAATTTATATTACGTAGATATACGTTATATCTACGGTATAATATTATTTATATTTCATATACTTGTATATATGTAATAAATGGCCATTTTGCACTGGGATCGCTCGCGCTCGAGTTCACCAACACAAGAAAGAATATCAAAGTGTCGCAGACATAAGCTCACCTTTGTTAAAGCAAAAGCGGACAAAAGCTCTCCGGACATAAGCTCACCACTAATAATATAATTATATTATAATAAGATAACTAATGCAATAAAGAATACAATAATGATAATTAAATACATTTATAGGTTAACTAATTTAATTGCAAAGGAAAATAAACCTGAATAAAATTTTAAAAAGCACCTGAAAAATGGCAAACAGAAAATATGACAAAAATGAAAACCAGATTTTGAATGTTAACATGAAGTAGATTTTGAATATTAAAATATAAATTGAAAACGGATTTGGACAAACAAAAGAGTACTATTTCCTTTTACTGAAGAAAGTAATCCAACCCCCCTCTCCTATGCTGAAACTTTCGGTGCAGGAAATTTTGTAGCACAGAAATATTGGTAAACGAAATTTTGGTGAAAGGCTGTCTCCTTGTTTTTTTTTTTTGTTTTTTTTTTGACTATGGCTGAAATCAACTCAGAAATATTTCATTTTCCTTTAGAAAGAAATGAAATGAAATCTTTTAAGTTTTACGTCCCACGATTATGCCAGTTAGGCTAAAGAAGACGGATGAATAACGAATGAAATGGTGGAATGACGAAAGTGGGAGAACCCCGAGGATACCCACGCACAAGGTAGTTGTCCACCACAAGGTTTACTTGGCGGGGACTGACATGTAACCCGGGATCCAAGCACCAGAGGTGAAAGCTCTACCACTGATCTACCGCTCTCCCGCTTTAGAAAAACGTATGATGGGTATGAAGATGTATTAAAATCTAGACTTTGACTAGTAGTAGGCCTAATTCAGTAGAAAATAGAGCTATTAATGCTATATATCAATTGTCAGACATCAGAATAAAATAATATGGATGTTGCAGGGTTTAATGTGTTAAACGTGGGTTGACTTTGAGGAACTTGTAATAAAATGCTCCAGATATTTAAATCTGGGCTTTGACTACTAGTAGGCCTACCTTCTCAATAGAAAGTAGGCTATATTCCTAACGTCATACAGGAGTTATTAGACATCAGAATAAAATATTAAGAATGTTGCAGAGTTCAAATCTTAAATCTATTATTATACTTGCAGTTATTAACCAAAAGAAAAACCTTTGTGTTAGTAAATTAGAAAGAGATTTCTTTGAGTGTTAGGCTGCAAACACGACGACAGCACTAAGAAGCAAGCCCTAATTACATCTGAGTATGATGAATTCGTAAAAAAAAAAAAAAAAAAATCACGAATCCCGTTAGGTAACCAAATTCTATTATGTAAGTATGCATGCCTAATCATCAAAATATTTTAATGCAGTGATGAATTGTCCGACCTATAACAGGCACGTAGCCAGGATTTCGTGAAGGGGGGTCCGTGACATGAAATGCTGTGGTCATCACACCAGGGGCTCGATCATTCTGAACAATTTTACTGGAACATATATTGGTTTGTTTAGCCAGGATTTCATAACGGGGGGGAGGGGACATGAAATTCTGAAGACCCAGGAGCTCGATCAATCTAAACTACTTTACTATCAACATATATTGATTTGTGAGGATATATTGGTAAGTATTTTAATAAACTATGAAGAAATCTCGAGTAAAAAAAAAACGTATTGATAAAGATTATACAATATGTACATCCTTCGTCTGTTTATTCAAATATAACAATTTTCCTTTCAATATGACCTCAACTATTATAAAAAGTACATATTCACTATTATAAAAAGTACATACTCAATAATGTCTTGTAAAATATTTTGCAATATCTGCGTTCCTTTTTCTGTTGAATCAAATGTTAACCGAACTTTTTTCCACATATATTTATGTTTTTATTATTCAATTACTGTCTGTTTCAAATGACAGGTTAAAGGAGCAGTAGAAAATTGTTTTTGAAATAACATATTCGATATTGCAAGGGTGCGATGACGAAAAATTATGATAAAAAATGTCCACGCTGTTACACAACAACACTATGCTTTCGGAAGCTTGAAATCTCCCTGACTAGTAGCAGAAGTTCTGAGAATTCCGCAACTTTTCTAGAAATTCCGAATTCCTTGACTCATACAGGATATATCGCTCACCTCGCAACCATGTATTGCAAGTAATACAAATTTCCTCATAAGAAAGAGTAACCAAAAGCTTCCTGTAGTTTATTTTTAACGCTGATCATTCTTTGCCTCATTTCATTTTCTTTCATCCTTCCCTATTTTTTTCAATTTCTGGTCTCGGAGGGGGCTTCCGGATCCCCCGGACCGCCCCCCTCCTTGGCTACGGGCCTGCCTATAAGAAAAATTGGTCCCAAAATTTCCAGGGTAAAAATTACGCCTTCTGTCGCCGATGCTTAACACATTAAACTTGCAACATTCCTATTTTATTCGGATATCTGATAACTGCTATACAACATGAGTGCTCTGCTTTCTACTGAATTATTAGGCCTATTTGTAATTGTAGTCAATGTCTAGATTTTAATATCCAGGGTATTTTGTTACAAGTTCCTCAAGGTCTGTCCACGTTTAATACAACGCAACTCCCAAACGTTTTTTTTTTTTTTTTACACCTGATAAATGATATAAGATAGTAGCTCCATTTTCCGCTTAGGAAGTAGCTAACGCCTAAATTTCAATATTCGGTGAATTTTATTAAATGTCCCTGAAGGGAGCTAATGTTTGCTATCGGTGAGGTTTTTTCCGCCCCTGTAATATAAGATTACCGGTGACTTATGTCCGACGGGCGGCGGTAATTTTGTTACTGGAAACTTCGTCACCGGAAAGTTCGTCACGGTAATTTCGTCACCAAAATATTATCTCTTATCTCAAATATGATATCTAAAATACGTAACTATTTAATAATAATAATAATAATAATAATAATAATAATAATAATAATAATAATAATAATAATAATAATATCAGCTCTTTGCAGAGGTAGGTTCAATAAAATAAGTTCACACATTTGAGCATTTATTATTATTATTAAAGTAAGTAATACAGTGAAATGCTTCAAAACGGACATCGGTGGAACCGATTATTTGTCCGTAAATGAGAGGTGTTCCTAAAACGAAGGGTTCTATTTCATAACACCACACCACACATATTTATGGCATGGAAGAATAAGAAAGTTTGTCCTCTTATGAAGATGTCCACTATTGATAGATGCCCGTTAAGAGAGGTTTCACTGTATTGGGAATTAACCTCCACTATTATACCCAATAATTACATGTGAATTAATTACATACGTATTATTGTAATTATTTTGCAAGATTCTGCTATTATTTCAATTTATTCACCCCCAGCAAGTTTTAGTGGGTGATTTTTTTTTTTTAATATTAATTGGGAAAAAATCCTCGTCCGATGCTGAAATCACATTCGTTTAGTAATTAATAATGTGCATAGTTCCAATTTCATTATTTTAATATTCTAACCCTGTTGTTAACGTTAATTGTTGTAATATTATTTGATCTCTTAATCTCCGTTCCTGCCCCTTCCTGGCTACGTTATTCGCTCTGAACATCTTTCATAAGAAAATTATTCATTGATTTATTGTTTTCCAGAAATCCAGTTTTTCAATTTACAAATATTTTGTATCTTTCTGTTTTGTCTTCTTTAATATATCCTAATTTTAATAATCCCAGGGCTCATATTGGTCTGGTCTCTTGTAAATAGTTGAAAAGTGACAAAAAATGTCCAAAAGCACACGAAAAAGTTAACAAAATGCCATCATGCCCCTTTTTTCCTTTGTCAATTTCTCCATCACCTCTCTCTTTGTTTGTTGTTCTGTTTCTTCTTTACTTTTTCTTTTTAAGCTTCCTCCTTTCTTAGGTTTTCAAAGTATGCTTTGTAGTTAGGGTAAGCAGATTTAGCTTCTGAGTAAGTGAAACCAGTTCTGGCCTATTTCCGAATTTCTTCATCCCAGACATTATATTTAACTTCGCATTAAGAGTTCTCAAAAACGTGAAATAATCAAATTCATCACCTACTCTTAAGAAGAACATACAAGAAGCATAACACAAGACGAACATGATGAACCACACAAACACACAACACAACGTTGAACGGAGCGTTAACTATTACGAGAGAAAACTAAAAGATTATTACGATAGAAGAAAGAATAGACACTGAAGGGTTCTCCACCCCACCTTAAGAGCTTATGCATCCACCAACCGTCCACTGTGCTTTAGAAAGAATAAAAGCTGAAGTGAGAATAAAGCTGGCTGTTTCACATGTGGCAGCAAGTACTGAAGCTTTCAGAAGAGTAATGAGTAACAAGTTTCTGCCTTTTTCCATTTGTTTATATATTTTTCTTAGAAAACTGACAATGCAAACACAAATCACACGAAAAAGTCACTTTACCTCTCAAAAAAGTAACTTTTAGTGACAAATTTGAAAAAAAGTAACCTTTAGTGATCAACTTGAAGAAAAGTAAATTTTAGTTTAAAAAAGTGACTCGATATGAACCCTGTTCTGCTCAATGAATTTACGTGAATAAAAAATATACTTTACAAAAAATTAAGCTAGCGTCAAATGCGTTCCTGCATAACATTAGACTCAGTTTAAATATATATAATTCTTTCTTCGATCGATCTCTTCGTTTCTAAAAACGTTTTGACTACACCCTTCTAACGTCCGTCCGTTGATACACCACTTGCAGAAGAGGCTCGAAACCAGCCACAGAGCTTTGGGCTGCCATGAATATGTTAGAAGGGACCAAGTCATTAAAAATTCTCTTACAAATATTTAAATTGTGCATTTTGTATTGAGGTCTGGAGAAGACATGAAAAATTTAGGGAAGGCCAGGCCCTCTCTAGCCCCCCTCTGATTGCGAGCCTGTTGCAGAGTAGCACTTAAGAACTTATTCTGAAATAGACTTATTACTATATTGCAGGGGCGGATCCAGGACGGACTTCTGGGGGGGCGGTGGGTTGTAATACTGCTACTTAGAGCTACTTTTAAGAGCGTCAAAAAATAAACTATATATTTTATTTATATATAAATTTTAAAAGTTTCCTCTTCTGGAAGGGCGATCGCCCCGATCGCCCCCCCTGGATCCGCCCCTGCTATATTGTCACATTTTTCCTTATTGAGGAGGAGGTAGGTGAATGACCGCTCAAGACGTTGCCAATTTCAGTCATCTGCATCTGTCCATCAATCTCTTTTCTAGGAAATGACTGCGGAGTCGAGGAGGGTAGGTATGAGTAGGTCTGTTTTGTCAATTCTTTTGATCGAAACACCGCCCGAAATAATGAGGGCATGTGGTTCTCGAAGCCGTACATGAGAACGAGGTCGCTTCGTATTTTGAAGTGAAATAAATAAATAAGAATGTTGCCTTCTTTCCTAAACGCTAAACCTTTTTTAACTTGATGCAATAAAGAACCTATATGATACTGATTGATACAATTGGATTTGGAGGAGTATTCCTTTTCCATCCAGGGGTGTGTGTAAAGAAATTTGGAGGGGTGTTGGCGCGGTGTAGATTACTCCCTGGTATCGTGTGCAAATGCACTTTTGTGAATGCCCAGTTGTTTTGAATAAATCACTTGGATCAGTTGAAGACAACCTACCAGTTTTTCCGCTTCCAATCTTTGTATTGTCCTCAATACCGAGACCACCGTATTTATTTGTTTCCGCTGGGATGTTTCCTTTTGGCAAGTACGGTACATCACTTTTTCTTGGAAATTTGTTACCAAAGATTTCTTGCAGACTGACACATGGTTGAGTGCAGGAGGAGGGATCAATTCTAGCCTTTCGCTGTTGTTCTATCAACACCACGAGGAAGATTAGGAGACTTCGGGAGGGCAGCTATGAGGCTGTGTTTTTGTCACCAGCTGCGCATTCAGAAAAGTTCGCTTTTTCCTAAAGAGACTCCTGCTTCTTGGAATTCGCCCCAGGCGAATTATTTAAACTTGTTCCTTGCATACCAACATTTGGAAGGGAGAGTTGATAGGGATCCGTTCTTTTCCAGTTTTTCCAAAGTGAATCTTTTACCATTAACATATATATTTTTGAAATTAAGTTAGCAAGTTTTCCATCCTGACGTGGTTCTTGCGTGTAGTGGCGGATCGTGGACATAAGCTCACCTATATTGATGCAAAAGCGGACAAAAGCTAACCGGACATAAACTCACAGTAAATAACACAATTATGTTACAACAAACTATGTTATAACAATGATAAAAATTATGTTTGTAATAACCTAATAATAATCAGCGCCGTTGCTACAGAGGGTCTGAACCTCTAAACCCTCTGAAAAATCTATCGTGGTGGCAAATCTCAGCATGTCATAGAAAACAGCATGCCAAACAAAGGCACTAGTGTTTTTTAAATATTATTAATTTACAATAAAATGATAGAGAGTACACACTCCACAATATGGGTATACATTATTTTGTATTGTACACAGTTCAAAATACATTATTGCCATTAAATATATTAAAATACTCAATTGCAGCAGCTTTGTCGAAGTACTGCATAATACATATTTTCTATTAAACCGTTTGAGACTTACGCTTTTTTAGGTAAATTTTAGACTTTCAGTCAAGCAGTTATTTCGTCGAGACTTTATCGCAGGATCATGGTCCATACCAGAGATGGGCATTTTTGCTAACCCTCACTCACCCTTACCCTCAATCAACTCCCTCGCACTCACCCTCAACCACCGTCAGTCACTCTGGTCACCCTCAGCCACCTTCACCATCAATCGACTCCCTTACACTCACAGTTATCTACATGTACTTACTAAACAATAAGTAAGGGTAAATATCATTCTCATTCAAGTAAAGTAAAAAAAGAAAAACAGATTTTACTATTTTTAGGATTTTTGGATATCATATGACCCGTTGCTGTTGACAAGTTTTAAAAACAGGAGACAAGATGCCAATAAATACCATAAGTGCTGTTCTTGCCTTCATTAATTAGTATGGTAGTGCAGTTGAAATTTTTCCTTTTTTTCTGGGAACAATACGTGGCTTCGCATTATATTGCATCAAGCCTTCGGAAGCAGGAAACTTCGGTGTACGGAAAACTCGGTGTGGGGAATGTTAGGTGTCAAGAAAGATTCGTTTTAGTAGACCGTAGGATTTATTAAAAACTCAACTTTGAGGATAAATGAGCGTATTAGTTTCAAGGATGTAATGGAGGGTATACGCGGTATACGGCGTATACCCACCTCTAATTTTTGGAAACTATCGCATAGCCACCTAAAATTTAGGAAGTACGCCGGTATACGCTACATTCGATCAATAGTATACTCACTTCATTGGAACAAACAACAACTGCTTTTCACGAAATTTTCAAAACAAAAATATCTCACTAAACAGCTGGTCGTCAGGCTGTTACCGCGAATGATGTCTAAATTCTTTTAAAATATTTGCGTTTTCGGAGTGTGGGAATCAAATTTTCTCAGAATCTCTTCTATAATGGAAAGCAGCGCTCTGAACATGCAGTGATTTTTCCTCAAGATGTCACATGCGTTGTTCCTACCTTCCAAATTCCAAATTCAATTCAAAGTCTGTCGATTGGATACAATTTAAGCAAGGCAATATGGAATAGAAAAAGTTCCTTTCTTAAGGCTGTTGCTACCTCTTCGCTGAGTCGAGTTTTCCCCTATCTAATAACATTGGAACTTTTTTCGTGTTTTTCTCAGCAAGCAATGAACAAATCCTTACAAAAATTTGCATGGAGTCAGGTCGATAATAAAGAATTCGTTATATGAGCTTATAATTTTACTAAAAGCCTCCAATTAAGTTATTCATTCCCCCCTTTTTTTCATGTGAAGATTTGCAACAACGCATTGACGACACTGCGTTCTCTCTTCTAGCAGGTTGCGGCGAGTAACTGAGGGTTACTTTGAAGTTTCAACATTGTCCACAGCTGTGAGGGGACCCTTTTCAACAATGACATATTTATGGCATTTCAGTGAGAAGGCGTTGGAGTACGTTTTCTTTGCTGAAAGCAGAAAAAAAATAAACACAGCGAGAACAGATCCATTCTTCTTTACATTAGCTTTTCCCCCCGTCAAGTATAGACAGTTATAAGTAATTAGAAGCGAACTGTCTCTATTGAATAAAGATACTTTTAATGTATACGAAAGCGAATGTCACTTTATCACTATTATTATTATTATTATTATTATTATTATTATTATTATTATTATTATTATTATTATTATTATTATTATAATTATTATTATTATTATTATTACATTTTTCAAAACATGAAGAGACATACCTTTGTTGACTCCAGTGCCCATTTTATCTATATATGAGGTATTTATAATAAACTTCTATACTGCTAAAAGAAAAGCTACTTTTATAGTGACGTATTATTTGTATTTATTTATTATATTTCGATTTAAAATAAAGTGTATCGTTTGTAACAACGAATAGTGCTCAAAACAGCACCTATTACCAGTCAACTATAGATTTAGATCAAACATAATAATGGACAACAACACCAATATATATTGTATACATTTAGACCCTATTGGATCAAAAGATGCAATCTATTTCACACAAAAATTTTCTTGTAGGCCTTATATCTCGAGAACTACATATAGCGTACCCAAACTATGACTTAACTTAGTATGATGTGCTTATTGCGTAAAAAATACAAAAACTCGATTTAAGGACCGTTTAAAAATTTTGTGGGCCCTGATCCACAAAATTCAATATATTACATTCAATCAAAAATTTTCTTGTACGCCCCATATTTTGACAATTACAAAGTGTGTGGCCAAACCAAAACTAACAATTTACTCAGCATGATGTGCTTATTCCGTAAAAAAAAAAAAAAAGATTCAGCTGCCATTCAAAAAATTTGTGGGCCCTGATCCAAAAAAATCAATATATATTTCACCCATTCAAACATTTTCTTGTACGTCCCATATTTTGAGAACTACATATAGTATAGCCAAACCAAAAAGTAACAATTTAGCCCGCATGATGTGCTTATTCCGTAAAAAATACGAAAACTCGATTTAGGGCCCATTCAAAAATTTTGTGAACCCTGATCCAAAAAATTCAATATATTTCATACAATCAAACATTTTCTTGTAGCCTTATATCTGGAGAACTACAGGTAATGTAGCCAAACCCAAACTAACAATTTACTCAGTATGATGTGCTAATTCCGTAGAAAATACGAAAACTCGATTTAGGAACCGTTGCTAACTTTTGTGGCCCCTGATCCGAAAACTAATTATTTGGCAAGATCGAAATCTTTTTATGCATTTTTGGATCATTTTTAAAATTCTTAGCCAAGATCGCTATCTTTTGATCCATTTTTTGGATTATTCCTAAAATTCTTGTTTTTATATATTTTTTATATTTATATATAAGGTGATACAAAGAAAATTTAGGGAATCAATTGATCTGATTGAAGATTTGATTAAATCTATTTTATAGAATCTTTTAGATTTGTTAACTATATTCCTGTTAACTGCAGATTTTTTTAAAAAGATCTCTTTTTAATCTACATTTGTATTCTTTCTTTACTCACTCATGAAGTATATCTATAACTTTTGTCAATTTTTAAAGTTGCTTCTGAGATAAGTTTCGAGAGTTGTCCGCAAAATTTCGTTAACATCTTATTTGAACTAACGTAACACTGTAATCTCACTTTAATTTACCATAGTATATTTTCTTTCTTTTTTCTTTTCTTTCTTTCTTTTTTTTTTGCGTGAAAGTAACATTTGAAACCGAATTATTTCTTTAAAATTTATACATGAAATGAAAATTGTTTTTTTTAAAAAAAACTATGACATACTCATTGTATAAATAAATGTGAAATATTAGTGTTTGATTTATTTGTATTGATTGAAGTCAATACTTCGAGTGTAACTTTGACCACTTATCAACAAAATTAAAAAGTCGTAAACCAGTATAATTTAAGCAAGTTACTTACTTGATTTGAGACATAATTTTGGAGGGGAAGAGTAGAAATTTTACTGATAACATTTTTTTTATTTAACTTTTCCTGTATTTATGTTTAGCGTGGCCTTGTGAATTTTGTTTACTTTTTTTTCAATGTAGAAACTTACCTAGGGATTTTGGAGTATGCTCATAGATATTTAAATTGTGAATAGTGCTTCGGTGATATTTAGCATTTTGATTATACTGCTTGTTTATTATTTTTTAATAACTTCATTTACATAATGTTGTGGCTTGATGTAACGAAGTATTCCATCACATATTTTTATACTCATACGGTAATGCTTTAGTTTAATATGTATGACAATGACAAATTGGTGTACCTCAACAAAAAAAAGCCCTATATTTTAAAATGAAGCATGAAAAAATAATGCATAAAATTAAAATTATTCTGTTAATATGTGTTGTACTATTTATATATATATATATATATATATGTTGTAGCTATCGATGAAATTTCGCGTTCACCATCTGGAAAATAAATATTTCTTATTTAGAATGCGTAAGTTACAAGGTTATTATTAGCAGGTAACACTAATAAGTCCCTATTCCCTGTTACCAAGAAATAAGTCCCTATTCATATTTCGTAAAGTAATAACCAAGAAAAGACGTTACCAAGAAAATGACGTTTGTATCTACATTAACACTACATATTTCATTATGTATAGATGTTTTTCTGTTTAGTAAAAGAATCCCTGATATTACACTTAACTTTTCCTACAAATGTGCTCTGTTAGAAGGGTAATGTGTGGTTAGTTCTTCAGTTTCCCAGTTGCCTCACGATACCGAAACAACACCGAAAAATCTGTCATCATTAGGAATAGAATTCGACAGCATTCACGCTAAGAACACATTTGTGTAACAAAAAAGTTTATTTCTAAATTTCCTTCGTATGTGGTAAAAATGAAATTATTATTATTTAGCATAAACATTCTATACTACTATTCACAGTTTCAAATACATATACAGAGGCCGGTAGCCTGCCCAAAAATGTAGGGGGGCGGCTGAAGTTAGGGGAGCCCGATCCAACCATATCATAGTTTATTACCATATTATATTTCATTTGCAAGCCTACCGTGAAAAGTTTAGGGAGGCCAGCGAAAATTTAGGGAGGCAAACCCCTAGATCCTCCTGAATACGGGTCTGCATATACATATATATAATTATTCCAAAATGCTATCTCCACTGGTTTACCTGTTTCCGTGAGGTTACAAAAGTCAAAGAGCGCTGGTGTTTTCAATGTGAAAACCCCACTGGTGTCGGCAGCGTGGCCAGTCTCTGGTCAAGGAAACACCGGCAAGGAGGAACCTATGTGGTGACCACAAATTTTAACTAAATTACTAGTGCCAAGCCGCACTGATATTCCTTGCTCGTTACAATCTCTTGTGCCAAGAATTTCCTATAATAATAATAATAATAATAATAATAATAATAATAATAATAATAATAATAATAATAATAATAATAATAATAATAATAATAATAATAATAATAATTATTATTATTATTATTATTATTATTATTATTATTATTATATATTATTATTATTATTATTATTATTATTTCACACAGGAAATTTGAAAATAAAATGAAATCTGTAAGTTTTACGTCTCACAGTTATGCCGGTTAGGCTAAAGGAGATAGTGATGATAAGTAATGAATGAAATGGTGGAATGAAGAAAGTGGGAGAAAACAGGAGAACCCCGAGATAACCCATGCACACGATGTTTGTCCACCACAAAGTTCACTTAGCGCGAGCTGGGATCAAACCAAGGACCCCATGCAACTGAGATGAACGCTCTACCACTGAGCCACCGCGGCCCCCACACAGGAAGTTTATCTGCTATCACAATCGTCTGCTAATTTACATTTGTATAACCAATCACCAGGTATAAGACTGAAATACATGAGACGCAAGAGACATCTTGCTATGTTTGAAAGTAACCACAAGAACTCCGAATGAGACTAGACGAATATACTAAAAGCAATAGGTTTAGCAAAGAAAATAAAGAGCACCCCCTCCTTCTCAGTGCCATAAATCTGTCCTCGAAAAGGACGAGAGGGCTAGAAAATTTCATTCCACAGATGTGATATGGACAGAGTTTAAAAACCTGTTTTAAATGGCTAATCCGAATTTCCCTCACGCTGCTAATATTTGGTCTAGGAATTAATTCGTGCGGGTGGACAAGAGATGGCGCAACGAACGGAGCGTCCCACAGTTCCGTGTATCCACACATGTGTTGCAAACCCCTGTCATCGCGTATCGTTCGTAGTATAGGGCAGTGGATTAAAGCGTCAACAACACCAGTTTGTAGTTAAGTGAACATGGCGCAATTTGTGCCTGATAAAGTGTTTTTGCGGGGTGTCCTGCTGCATTACTTTAACATGCAGAAAAGTGCGACTGAAAGTCATCGTATTTTGGTGGAAGTGTATGGTGACCATGCTATAGCTGAGCGAACGTGTCAGAAGTGGTTTGCACGGTTTAGAAGTGGTGATTTCGGCTTGGCAGACCAAGAGCGAGCTGGACAGCCAAAAAAAATTTCAAGACGAAGAATTGACAGCATTGCTCGAGCAGGATTCGTGTCAAACGCAGAAACAACTTGCAGCAGCATTAGGCGTTGATCAAACAACAGTCTCCAAACGCTTGAAAGCCATGGGAATGATTCAAAAGATGTCACATTGGGTTCCACATGAATTGAAAGACAGAGACGTTGAAAGACGAAAAACCATTTGCGAATTGCTGCTTCAACGACAGAGCAGAAAGGGGTTTCTGCATCGAATTATTACGGGTGATGAGAAGTGGATCCATTACGAGAACCCTAAACGAAAAAAGGCCTGGGTGAAACCAGGTGAACCAGGTCCATCACAACCAAAACGAGATATTCACTGTGCAAAGGTTATGCTGTGCATATGGTGCGATATGAAAGGTGTGGTGTACTATGAGCTGCTGCAACCGGGTGAAACTATGAATGGAGAACGTTATCGACGACAATTAATGCGTTTGAAGCAAGCTCTGGCCAGAACACGACCAGAATTTGAGAACAGACATGATAAACTTATTGTTCAACATGATAACGCTCGCCCACATGTCGCAAAACCGGTCAAAACCTATTTAGAAAATGTCGGATGGGAAGTTTTACCCCACCCGCCGTATTCACCAGACGTTGCTCCTTCGGACTACTACTTGTTCGATTGCATGAACAACGATTTGATTGGACAGCGGTTTACTTCTTCAGAAGATATCGAAACATGGGTCTCTGACTGGATCGCTTCCAAGGATGAGGACTTCTTTCGCCACGGAATCCGTACATTGCCTGACAGATGGGCGAAAGTGGTGGCTAGCGATGGACAATATTTTTCTTAAGGTATTTATGTATTTTGTGTTTGTACTACAGCTTCAATGTGTGCGTACCAACCGCACGAATTAATTCCTAGACCAAATACAAACAGGGAGAAACAGAGATCGCACTGTTGCAAATCTTCACATGAAAAAAGGGTGGAATGAATAACTTAATTGGAGGCTTTTAGTAAAATTATAAGCTCATATAACGAATTCTTTATTATCGACCTGACTCTATGCAAATTTTTATAAGGATTTGTTCATTGTTTGCTGAGAAAAACACGAAAAAAGTTCCAATGTTATTAGATAGGGGAAAACTCGACTCAGCGAAGAGGTAGCAACAGCCTTAACGCGGAAGGAGGTTCCGAAAAAAATGTGGCCTTTCCTTTGAGAGTTAAGAGGAAATTAAATGAATGTATCTGCGCCAAGAAATCGTTGGCCTCCACAAAAATAACAAAACATCTGACCTATCGTTGGTCTAGTTTGAAGCATTCACCGTCGTTCCGAATACCACCGAATACAACAGCGAACCTCGGATTAGTACTGTTCATTTGTAGCCGCAGTGGACATGAAAGAAAGGAGCGATTGATTTCGATAAATACTCAGCAGCTAGTACTAGTAGTAGTTTTTCCTCAACCTACTGAAGAAAAAAAAGGGACGGGGTAAAAGTAAACATATTTCTTCGTTATTTCATTTTCTTTCAGATAAAAAAGAAAATTGAAGAAAATTTGTTAACAGGAAGAGGTAGAAAACAAAAGCCAGGAAAGACTTGTAGCGTATGAGCATGTCACACCAATCTTTAATCATTTCGATACAGCCGTCACTTCGAAAATACAGGTATTTGCTTAGTAGTGTTTAACCCTTTGGGAATTTATGGTACGAATCGGTACCATGGAATAGTGCTGTGTTTAAACGCTTATTAAGCTCATATAACACGTATTGAACCCGTTTTTTTAATTAGTCAAGTCAAGCATGGACCAAAGAGCACCCCAGATGCGTTTCGGAACCGGATGGTAAACTTGCCGGTGCCAAGTGGGGGCGGAGGGGTGAGGTAAATAAAAAAAACCCTTAGTTTTCAAGATAGCAAGATTAAAATTTTGCATCAAGTGTGTGTGCACCTTTGAATATTTCTCTCTCTCTCTCTCTTTTTTTTTCTTTTTTTTTATGCCAATAAATATCATAACTGCTTTTCTCCCCTTTAAGAAAATGTTATGGTAGTTGAGTTGAATTTTTTTTTCTGGGAACAATAAGTGGCTTCGTACTATATTGCACCGGGAATCTGAGACTCCGCAATAGTGTTACCAATCGTGCCCCACACTTTCTAACTGGATCAGATTACCTTCTTTTCCTTACTTTGAAGCAAGAAAACTAATATTTTTAACAGTGTGACTTTCCTCAAGAGCAGCCTCTACTTTTAATTTTGTGCTTGGGAACATATTGTCCTGCTAGAACACATTCGATATAAACATTTCTTTATTAAATCCAAATTTCATAATAGAAAATTTAAAAGGGCGAGTTGATTATAGCTTGTATTTTGCTAAAACAACACCAATTAAAGTGAATGAAAGCTCAAGTAAGATGTTTGTGACTATGAAATTTACGTCATAACACCACATTGAGTCTAGAAGTTATGTGTAATACATTTGAGAATGATAAGCATAGTGTGGTTTTAGTTTTCGATTCATCTATACATTTCTTTAAGTATATAAAAACCGGTTCTTAAGTAGCATAATATAACGAAAAAAATAGTACACTACATAAAATGAGTTAATATAAAAGACTCCGTTAAAAGAGAAATGCAATTTTCAATTTACGAAGCTATCGTGTAACTTAGGATGTTTTGTGTTCATTTTGAGCTAAACATTTTTTTCAGCAGCGAGATTGTATGGGACTTCTCTCGTCCTGAACGCGAGAACACTCACCACTCATTCGCAAGGAATCAATACGAATATATGTGCCTGGGAACACTTAGCTGTTTCTTCAGGTATGTGGTAGTCTTTACTGGAAAAGGAACTGATATATCCTCAATAAAAGTATTGTGGTAAACAACACCAAACTCAAGTTGTGGCAAACGACACAGCGTTGGTTCAGAGTAGCTTTCGAAAAAAGACTTTAATAAAAGAAAGGGTGTGTATGTGTGTTTTCTAGGATGTCGACTTGCCACTTTCTTTTTTATTCTAGCCCATTGTTTTATTAGAGAAAGTATTCTTTTTTAATGTTCGTGATTTAAATTTTTTGATTTTTAATTTCTCCTTCTGGCCTATTTTGGTGTCCCTTGCTTTAAAAGTATTCTTATATATAATGTTATGTTGCTTTAATTTTTATTTATAAACAGGGACTTACGCAGGGGGTGGGTCCTGGGGGTCCGGAGCCCCCGAAATCTGACTTTTTTGTAAATTTAGTCTTATTTTAGGGGCAATTTTACAATTTTTAATATAATTTAGCCTGAAATTATGTTTGGACCCTCCCCGAGAAGCTCTGGAACCATCCCGAAATAAATTCCTGCGTACGTTCCTGTTCATAAATATTAAAATTACATCATACAGTAGTAACATTTTGCGTAGTATACATTTAAAGATGTCAAGAAGAAATCAGTAAAATTAACTTGCTAAAATTTTCGTTTATTTCAAAGAATAAATAGAATGTTTAATCATACAAGTTAATGGGCTGAGAAACTATGATGCTGTCGACATTCAACACATTTAAGTTCTACTCTTGTTTGTTGGGATTTATAAAACCTACAATTAAAATAATACCTATTTCGCTAGATATTTCTATGAACGCACGGGTTCATTAGTTGTTAGTATATAAATTTCCTATCTTGGAAACTCAACCGGTTTCCGTACTGTATGATGTTTATGTAAAAAAAAAAAAAAAAAAAAAAAAGCAATGGAATTTGTTACTAAAACAACAAATACAAATGCCAGCCTCAAACACTACTCATGAAAATGTATGAAAAAGACATTTCTATTTCCAAAACCAGCCTCAAATGTCACACATTCTTCAAGTGAATAAATATCACACATTACAAATAGTACATCGACTCTCTCGCCCGACTCCCGACTCAATCGACTCCGTCACCCACCCTCACCCTGACCTTCAATCGAACACCCTCACCCTCAGCCACTCTCACCGTCAATCGTCTCCCTCATACAGTTACCTTCATGTATTTAATAAACAATAAGTAAGGTTAAATATGATTCTCATTCAAGTGATTGAAATTTATATATTATAATATAGATAGGAATACATTATATCTTCGGTATATTATTATTTATATTACATACATACATACATATATACATACATACATTTAATATATATATATATATATTAAATAGATACTCATTTTATATTGTGCTCGCACTCATTTCGGCTTGCTCTGACTTATTTTATTAGGATTCGGGCTCGCTCTTAATTATTGAACCCGAGCTCAGTTGAGCGCGAGTGGCTTGCTCGAAAGTTTGGTCACCTATGTGCTAAGCCAAATTTGTAAAAAAAAAAAAAAAAAAAAAAGTATTCTTGGATATCATATGACCCGTTGCTGTTGACAAGTTTTTAAAAAAGGAGACTAGATGCCAATAATGTGAGTGTGGAGAAGAATGGAAAGAATTAGCTGGGGTCGAGCGGAAAACGAATGAGAGAGTGTTAGAAATGGTGGGTGAGAAAAGAACACTTTTAGATATTATTAGGAAGAGGAAGAGAAACTGGTTGGGACATTGCCTAAGAAGAGATTGTATCATGAAGGACGTCCTAGAGGGTATGGTGGCGGGAAAGAGAGGGAGGGGGCGAAGGAGACTACAATTAATGGATGATATTAAAACAGAAAGATCATACGCGAAGACGAAAAGGTTAGCGGAGGACCGTGGTGCATGGAAGCTTCTCAGCTGCGGCAAGTGACCTGCCAATAAAGGCAGAATACCTGTGATGATGATGATGAGATGCCAATAAATACCATAAGTGCTGTTATTGCCTTCATTAATTAGTATGGTAGTACAGTTGGAATTTTTATTTTCTTCTGAGAACAATAAAGGTTTTCGCACTATATTGCACCAAGCTTTCCTTATATATATTTGGGAACCTGAGACACCGCAATATTGTTCCGAATTGTGCCCTGCACTTTCTAACTGGATCAGATTATCTTCTTTCTCGTAGTTTTGGGCAAGAAAACTATTTTTTTACCAGTGTGACTTCCCTCAAGAGCAGCCTCTATTTTTAATTATGTGCTTGAGAACACATTGTCCTGCTAGAATACGTTAAATATAAGCAATTCTTTATTAAATCCGAATATAAGAATAGAAAATTTGAAAGGGCGAGTTGATTATATTTTTATTTTATTTTATTTTATTTATTTAACAATCTAACTCCAACAGGGACGATCATCCCCAATTATAGGATCTTTTACAACAGTTGATTTACAATTTTATAGCCTGTATTTTGCTAAAAGAACAAATATTAAAGTTAATGAAAGCTCAAGTAAGATGTTTGTGAGTATGAAATTTACGTCATAACACCACATTGAGTCTAGAAGTTATGTGTAATACATTTGAGAATGATAAGCATAATGTGGTTCTACTTTTCGATTCATCTATACATTACTTTAAGTATATAAAAGTACACTATATAAAATGAGTTAATATAAATGACTCCGTTAAAAGAGAATTTATCGTGAAATTTAGGATGTTTCGTGTTTATTTGGAGCTAAATATTTTTCAGCAGCGAGATTGTATGAGACTTATCTCGTCCCGAAGGTAAGAACACTCACCACTTTTTTGCAAGGGATCAATACGAATATAAGTTCCCGGCAACATTTAGCTGTTTCGTCAGATATGTGCTAATCTGTACTGGAATAGGAACTGTTATATCCTGAATAAAAATATTGTGACAAACTACACCAAAATCGAGTTGTGGGAAACGACATACCGTTGTTTCAGAGTAGCTTTCGAAAAAAGACTTTATATAAATTTCCTACCTTGTAAATTCAAGAGGTTTCCTTACTCTATGATGTTTACGTTTTTTTTTTTAAAAAAAAAAAGATGCAATGGAATTTGTTAGTTAGACAACAAATACAAATGCCAGCCTCAAACATCACTCATGAAAATCTATGGAAAAAACATTTCCATTTCCAAAACCAGCCTCAAATGTCTCACACTCTTCAAGTGGATAATTATAACACATTACAAATAGTACATCTACTCTCTCGGCCGACTCCCGACTCAATCGACTCCCTCACCCTCAGCCACGCTCATGCACCATCCTTTACCCTCAAGAAGTGTTGGTAAGCCAAGCTCCTTAAATACGAAATTAGAATGAGTAGTTTAAGGTTCCACGGCTATGCCCTTTATTCTAAAGGAGACGGGTGACTAATGCAAATGAATAAAGGTAAAATTAAGTCCTTGTGTTCGCTCACCGAGAATTGAACCCGTGACCCTGTGCATCACAGGCGCACACGCTAACCACTAGACTTGTGATGAGGAAAGTTAGAAAATAAGTAACAGAACTAACCACTAATTATGTTTCTGTATGGGAGGGGCAAAACATGATGTGTACTGTACATTTAAGCAGGCAACCAAATCTCAAATTTATCAATTAATTTTAAAATACTTTAAGTTCAGTGGTGAAAACGATATATATATATATATATATATATATATATATATATATATATATATATATATATATATATATATATATATACTGCTAAGCAGGCATGTAGAAGCTAATACGTCATTCTATTAAATTATAGATCATCCGTTACAACGAATGTAATGAGAACCTGTGACTATGACACGTCTTACAAGGAATGCTTTTCCAAGAATTACAGAATTTTCGTGACCTTTCCACCCCTCTCGAGCCTTTATAGTTTGCTTCTGACAAAAAGAATGTGTTCTCTGCATGAGTAAGTAACTATTCCAAGAAACAAAGTATGTGATTCTAACGACTGCGAAAATGTTAATAACCTCTTTTAAGTCAGACATAAATGCTATGTTTTTGTTTGGTTACATAAAATATGTTTTCTTTTCTAGCTATATGACCACTCGAAAAAAATACTAGAGAGGGGAAAAAATTAAAATGTTCTTCTGGGAGGGAATTAAATTTTTGTCACACGGAATATCCCTTTCACCATCCCCATTAATTCGTACACTGCACCAACTGATGTTTTGTGGCCTAATTACGTGACTCTGTGCCAAACAGGTTGCTACTCTATTTGAAAAATGAAATGAAATCTTTGAGTTTTACGTCCCACGATTATACCGGTTAGCCTAAAGGAGACGTTGATGATGAGAAATGAATGAAATGGCGGAATGAAGAAAGTGGGAGGAAACGAGAGAACCCCGAGGAAACCCACGCACACGGTGATTGTCCACCACAAAGTTAACTTGGCGGAGGCTGGGATCGAACCCGGAACCCCAAGCACCAGAAGTGAACGCTCTACCACTGAGCCAGCGCGGCCCTACTCATTTTGAAGTTCGCAGGAAACTGCTATTTCTTCAATCATTTCCCAAATAAATAACTTTCAAGCAAACATCCTTCAGGAATTCATTCTGGTGATGGGCATTTTCGCTTAGCCTCACTCACCCTCACCCTCAATCAATTCCCTCAACATTACCCTCATTCACCTTCACCCTCAATCGACTTCCTCACCCTCACCCACAGCCACCCTCAGTTGACTCCCTCACCCTCAGCCACCCTCACCCTCAGTTGATTTGCTCATACTCGCCCTCAGCCACCCTCACCCTAAGTTGATTTCCTCATACTCGCCCTCAGCCACCCTCACCCCCAGTTGGATCCTTCACCCTCACCCTCAGCCACCCTCACCCTCAGTCGACTCCTACACCCTCACCCTCAACCACCCTCACCCTCAATCGACTTCCTCACCGTCACCCTCAGCCACCCTCACCCTCAATCGACGCCTTCACCCTCACCCTCAACCACCCTCACCCTCAATCGACTCCCTCACCCTCAGCCACCCTCACCCTCAGTTGACCCCCGTCACCCTCACCCTCAGACACCCTCAACCGACTCTCCCACCCTCACCCTCAGATACCCTCACCCTCAGTCGACCCCATCACCCTCACCCTCAGACACCCTCACCCTCAATGGAATCTGTCACACTCACCCTCAGACTCCCTCACCCTCATCTACCGAAGTGAGGGTGAGTGAGGGTGAGGGCGGCCCTCTTGAGGGCAAAAATGAGTGAGGGTGCCCATCTCTGGTACACATAAGTATAGTGGTAAAAAGGTGTCGAATATTAGTAATGCACTTCATAATAAAGCACCACTGTTTGAGGGAACTGATCCGCTGAATGTTTAGGTAGGATTAGAAACTGATGGTGACTCACCTGAAGTAGGAACTACTGTATCATGTGTATGTTCATTCCTCACTATTTTCGCTACAGACGAACGGATGAGTCTAGGTGATAATTCTGAAAGTCCCTGATTCGTCTTTTAGGTTGTTTCACTTGAGATAAAACCGTTACTGCTTTCTTCTGTTTCTTGCCTTGTGAAACTTCCTGAGAATTCCGGACATCAGTTCCTTTTCTCCCACTAGGACAACTTACAGAGGAGGAAATGGGAACTTTTTCCTTGGACTGAACTGTGAACATGAGACTTACAGAGAAAACTTCTAATACACTAGAGATGCACTCTGGATTATCATTACCATCAACAACACTAGGGGATCAGGAACCACTTTCTAGCAAGATTTTTGCTGTATCCTACTCACTGACGACGTGTGGTTTCTGTGGACGATCTTACTCAGTCAATTGAGAAGCACTATGTAAAGATGGAGGGGCTGAAGATGAGGAGCTGTTCTGATTGTCACTAACATCCTGGGCATGGAAATTTTCAGAAATTTCTCCGGAACATGGTTGGTTAGGAATAGTACTATTAATCACTATCATAGCAATGGCTACAGGGCTGCCCTGTATCACAGGGAGTGCAAAGGCAATCATTAATTGCGGAAAGTCCACATCTGAGGTCAAAGTAGGCAAATTAGCAGGTTTAACCACAGTAATCTCTCGGGTTTGCGTTTCTTAGCACTTTCAGTACGTAATGTGGTTGTTGAAACAACGGCCCGTTTCGACGCTGTGAGCATTGGTCCTGTAAATGATCACATGATTGACAGTAGTAACAAGTACAGCCCTGACCGTAATAAGTTGCGAGGAACCTTTGGTTAAGAATATCAACGAATGATGGTATAGGCTTTGACAAGCACATAGTTACAATCTTTCGTCCAGATCTACTTTTATAAATATGGCTATCGTCATAAATTTCATCTTTTATACTTTTACACTCTCCATAAACAGACAAGGTACGTGTGATATCATTATCGCTATATTCCGTGGGAATTCCATGTACTCGCACGTGGATTAAAGGCTTATCAGATAATTCTAAGGTCACTGGATATGTTTCACTATCGTCTTGAAAATTAACACTATCACCATGTGCTCGTAACATTTTCTCACACAACTCAGACAATAACATAATATATTCACATTAACGATAAGTATCCAACTCGAAACTTAGTATTTGTTCTTCATTTACCTTACACGTGTCTTGAATAAACTCATGAATTTTGATTGTGGAGAGACCGTCGGGAATCGCACGGAATCCTAATTTTAATGTATTCATACGTTTGATATGCATGTTGTAATTCTAAATAAAGCACACTGGTCACCACAGGTGAAGAATATTAACACCAAGTAAAGCATAAGTTCCAATCAAAAACAGAATATACTAGGCGCATTCAATGCCACTCGCACGGCAAGACACTAGATGGTGCACCAGCGAAAGACGTGCTACATCATGGGCAGCAAACACGCAACTTCCACTAAGCCACCGCGCCACCACCAACTGAAATATTACCCGCAATGTCGACCAGAGTCTTCCATGAGTTCTTGCATGAGTCAACGAGTTAAGTATTTCGTTTTGCTGATAGTAGAACAAAGGCCCACCGCACAAAAGAACATTCTAAATGTTCAATGGTAGGACAAGAGCCCACGCTAAACTACTAATGCGATTAATTTTATACATTTGATGTAATGACTGTGTATTATTGGATTGTGGATACTTGCTGTTTTGAGTATCAAATTAGTAGTCCAGCGTTATTGACTTTTTTGTTTTCGCTTGTAAATATCAATATTATTACAATATATTCTATAATATAGTAATTACACCGAATACATTTTAACTATACAGTGAATTCTTTCACGGCGTTTGTCCACCATAAAGTTCACTTGGAACGAGCTGGGATGGAACCAAAAAATCCATGCACCAAGGTAAACATAATAATACTCCGCCAAGATTTATGCGACATTTTGCAGAGCATTGCAGGTGTAACTTGGGTGAAATTTTGTCTCACAGCTTCTGTCCGTTGGGCAGTAGTATCGTAACAGTTTTGTGCAATGATGCCCTTTATGATCCACATTACGCATTATCACAGATGGTCTCTTTGATTGAGTGCTCCTCCAAGAGAGGAACAAACCAGTTTTGCTACATGTTCAGGAACGGCTGGTGATTCACAATCTGTGGTGGTTTCTGCTCGTGTGGACGGTCTGCAACTTCTTTCCTAATCTTTCATAGTTCCTGCGGCGAATAGTTTCTGTTCACGCCGCAAAAATGTTTGTTTCGGGGGAGGATCTCGTTGAAACCTTGTCCAAAAGTCTGTACGCATTTCTGCCAGTGCCTTACTTGTGTGATTTCTCTAATGAACTCAACAACTTCCAATAACACGTTCTTCAATAACATAACTGGAAGTATCAGACATCGTTTACACAATCTGAAACAATAGAAAATCTTTCTTTAGCATTTATAAACCGGTAACGGGAAAACTTACATTAGCATTTATCAAGGAGTAATGGGAATTTGCAGACACTCTATAGAATTGTACACAATGTTCGCCACATTGTCTTCCGCATTTTCAAGTATAAATGTGAAAAAAGGGGGCCGTTGCCATAGAAACCACCGTTTCCATAACAACGAATCCCGTCACGGCTCGTCAATCTAAAACTGATTGAGGGAAGAAAGAATCTGCAACAAATGTGATGCACGGAATAAGTCGTGAGTGGGAACCCTTCACCCCTGGTGGGGATATTCATGAAGCTATCAGCTTATGTCTAATTATATTGGACTATAATATCCATTTCTTAATTTCGAACATACTAGGTTCGATCGAAACGAGAAAACTTTTTATCGGACTTCTAAAGAAAATAAAATAAAATAAGTAAATACATGACCGTGTTTATTACATATAGAATTCCCAGTCACGACCCCCTTTTCAGTTTTATTAAAAAATAGAAGAAGAAGATGAAGAAAGGAAAAGGAAGATAGAAGAGGAAAGAGGTAAAGTAAGAAGGTGATAAAGAGGAAACTGTTACTGGATATTTTGAGAAATATGGTAAAAGGAAAGTGAATAATTATCAAATTGGGATCATTTCCAATAGCTATTGGGTGAATATTTGGTATTAAGGTAATCAAAGGTAGACACATGTTAACCCATACATCCCCGACCTAGATCCATTTAACCCCAACTACCGAATTATCCCAATCTAGCTCTGAGATAGATGAGAAAGTTCAATTTTACCGTTTATTCAATATTTCCAGAAGTTCTAGACTAATATCCAATATTTGAAAAATGAACGACGAAGTTGATGGCATATTAGAATCGACCACAGAGAAAAAAAAAAATCAGAGTATCACATATTTGTCGAAGATTTTGACTTTCGCAGTTCTCACATGATAATCATTCGTTCAGGCTACTTCGGTCCTTTTTACTTCCTTCATAGAGCCAACTTAAATTAAGTTAGTATTAACATTCAATGACTTTAATTGCCAACTACCATTAATTATAATAAGTCACACATATATGTCAAAATAATTGGTGCACTTAATACTAAACCTACATTTCACTCACACACACATTCATACAGGACAATGTATACTTCAGGTTGTATTTAGTTGAATTAAACTAACCTAACTACATTTCTATAGACATTTATTACATTTCAATAAAAGAAAACTTAGTTTGACATAACAGGAAGAATTTAATACAAGAAAAGAATGTTTCATAAGCATGCACAGAAATCCGCTACTTTCAACAAGATCAAATAACACATTTCTCTTTCTAGATATATTAAAAGTTGGATTACATGAAAAAAAAATTCGACAAAAGACGAAAGACAAAAATAAAGGAAAAAAAAGAAAATTCAAAGGTCAATATATTTAAGATTCAGTGCAATGAATACATATCATTGCGGGCAAAAGAAAGAAAAAAAAATATAATTGGTTAATCATTCTTTAAAAAAAAAACACTTTAGTAGCATTTTATTGAGTCTCTGTCCCAAGAGAAGACATTTCGACAATTTTATGAGTCTTTGTTCTCACGTCGATAATAACTCCTTTTTCAACTCTCTTTACGCACTGTGATTTGTGTCCATGAGAGTATTTAATCGTTTTTTGTTTTAACTATAGACAAATAGTTGCTTCATATCACATATATATTTAAATTTCTCATTTCGTCACTTGACGCACTTGATATAAAATTTCAAAGTTTATCAAGATTTAAAATATCGAGTCCAGTCCCAAACATTGGGAACATATTTCCATATTCCTGTATTCACACTACTAAATTATTAACCTAATTTCAGTTCGTTGAATTTAAGATCACTAATTTTTTTCTAGTATAGATCGTGTAGTCAAAAGATTTCTAGTCACTGAATAGTTAGGTTCCGATCGTAGGGGAAAAATTCGTTTCATAGTTTACTGATAGAAGATTCGTTGGTGGGGCGCACTGTTTCGTAGCTTACTGATTTCACTATGATCTCGCAAATAAATTTGGATAAGGATTAGGGTTATTTTTACTTTTCTTACGACCTGCTACTTGTTTTATTTACATGCAGTATTTAACATGATATTCAACTTTAATAGTTACAAACATCAATAACAACTCAACAAAATGTCATTTATTACAATTTACGCGGTAATACTATATATCACAAATAGTTGGTCAATGTCGGGTGTCAAAAATCTATGGCAACCTAAAACAACCAGGGTAAATACCGAGCCCTTTACATACATACTAGTATATATATATATATTTATATTAGTCAATATAATAAATTTCATTTTAATATTCATTGTAGTATTTCGTCGACATTTAATATCTACATAACCTTTTTATATTCGATAAGTATTCATATTTTATTGGCTCAAAAACAAAAACCCTGACTATCAAAATTCACTTTTTTTTTCCTCATAAGGTTGCAACATTGAACTTTATATGTAAACCCGATAATCAATAATCATTCTCAATTTACTAAAGATCCGCGTATATAAAAAAAAATAGTTGGTGTTATTTAGTAAGTTGACATAAGAGGTGGAAATACAACAAATAGAGCAGGCACGTAACTTTTAAAACTATGTAAGTACATATATAGATGTATATACAGAAAAAAAATCAATGTTATTCGAAACTAGTGGGCCCAAACTATTAATACATACACACTATATGACCAATCAATAGAAAGAAAAACCAGAAATCAGTAATCTATGGATATAATTTGTACGATCAATGAATAACAAATGTTTCTAGGAATCTGAAAGCATAGTGTACCTTCTCGTCAGTTTCTCCCGTGGTGGATTGAATATCGCGAAAATGGTCCTGAGTTGTGCTGCAATACCTCCACGAATTGCATCCCTCGATGTCTCAGTTAGTACATACGATCGAAATAAGTGATATGAATATTGTATGTTTTCATGAGTTTCAGAAACCGGGGGGGGGGAGGTTGAAAAATTTGAAAAAAAAATACTTGAAGTAATGAAGACAGAGAGAGAGATAGAGAAGAAGGAAGACGAAGAATAGGGGCGCCAAAGACTTAAGTGAGAAATAACTAACGCTACAAAGATAAAAGTCGAATTTCGCTCTCAACAAAATCCATAGCCAAAATATTCTTAACATGCCAAAAGGGGTGGTCTACTCAAATACGTAGACTCAAGGAGCGCCCTGCTGCCAAGGATGCAAGTTCTGTGTCCATCAGATCCCAATCCCACAAGAGTTTGGTTGTAAGATTGAAATCCGATCCCCGTATCCGGCCCAAACCAGCAGGGTCCCGAAAATCCTCCGGAAGTTTAGGGTAGGCGTTAATTTAGGATTTCAAAAAGGAAAAAAAAAACATCCGACCTCTTGGAAACTAGAAGATTCCAGAATAGTAATGAAATTAGAGTAATAGCTAAGATATCCCTAATTAGTGATTTGCCAAACTAAAAAAAAATTAAATAAACTGAATTTTGGATCGGTGATTTCTATTGCCAAATCTCACCGATAGCTACCCTGCGCAGACACGCCACAGTCTGGGATGTCGTTAATTTCCCTCGTCTAATTAAACTAAGAAAAGAAATGAAAATACTTAAAGGGACATGGGGTCGACATCCGGGTACGCTAATGACATAAATATTAATTTAGTAGCAGTTGATTTAATCGGATAGTCCGAACTGAGTTATATGAACACTGCACAATAAATAAATAAGGTAAGCAACGAAAAAAAAAAATCTCGGAGAGGCAATGAATGTTAAAGGTACAAATGACCGAAACCTCTACTTTTCGATGATCACAGGATATAGCAGTTGGTTTTCTTAATTATCATTTCTGTCAACCTTTAGAAGTAATTCCCACATGATGCTACCCTATCTATTGAAAGGCTTAAGATCCGGGGCTGTTATTATGAGGTACTTTAATGCGAAGTAACACACAATTCCCAACTACAATTTACTATTCAAGTAGCAAACTCGGTTGGATGAATGTACTGGTGTAGAAGTCAAAACGCGAGAGATTTTTTTTTCGTAAACGTATTCATATTTTCACTATATAACATACACTAGGCCTATCCATTTAAATATAGGTGTCATCATCTCATTCATATTTTATATCATATTATTAATATATCATTACATTCATTCATTATCTACTAATTTTCGCGCGAAGTAATATTTTACAGACACCCTATTTCATACATTTTACACGCAGGCCATACACATATTTACATTACACAGTAATAAATATATATAATTATCACAATCTATCACGCTCAAACTACTACACGATAATATTCATCGAACCACGTACTCTTTGTTTCGAAGCACCCAAATTGTATTTACTTCGCAGTTTTAAAAAAAAAATCATACGTGTATTCACTGAAAGTTAAATTGTCAACGATTAATCTATTTCCAATTTGCTGATAAAACTAAAGCAACAATGGAATTTTTCTACAGCCACGGGAAAAGAGAATTTAATACTACATTTTGAAACAAACAGTAATAGCATATGGGCTTTACTTCTATTAAGAAAATAGGTATTCTTTATTTCAATAGATATTTCAATTACTACTGGACCTAGCAAGCTGAAATTTTCAGTACAGTAAGATCTCATGCTATCTTATATGAAGGTATACTCATCTGAACCGAAAACCATGTCCACGGGATGTAATTTGAGAATAAATGGCCAAAATCAAACAACTTAAATCACTAAGTCATGCGATGTCGTAATGTCAACAAACAACTGATTACCGAAAACGAGCACTATGGCGCTGTAGTGGAGGCATAATTTACCGTGTACTGAAATATATACTTGTACTCATTAATCAGAAATTTAATATTTACTCTGGTTTATTTATGTTAGAAAAATGGTACTAAATTAACGCATATTTATACACTGTCCTAACCGAAAATTCACACACTCACACAAAACTACTAACTACATACACCACTGTTAGTACTATACATAAAAACAACTAACCAAACCAAACATGCACCATTTAATTACATGCATGTTGACGAAAAATACTCCCTTGTTGGTATATACAGTCGGCTCTATTACACTTAAAGGGGGGCAAAATGAGAAAAGTAACCCTAGGTCCAATTGACCTGACCAATTACGTGAAACAGGTTTACAAAATAATTACTAAAGAGTGATGCCCTGGGGGCACCTTAACGAGGTTTATTGAGGGACCCTTCCCCTGAAAGGGGAAAAGGCCCTAAAACAAATAATAACTAACCCATCCCCCCGCTAGAATTGGTTCAATTTGGAAAAGGGGATAGGAGCCCTTTTAAGCTAACTTAAGCTGCCATTATGATTATTTACATTACAACTATCAAACCTACTACGTATATGCAATTACTAAATAAATAATAAAAAATCACATTTACTGTATACACGAACAACATGCACTAAACAGGTCGTAATTTCCCTAATCCCTAATTGAATTTGAAATAAAAAAGAAAGTAAAGTCACTATTTCACTCTTGTCTATTCCAGATGGGCAGCAAACATGGCTTCCTAGTAAACAGAACTGGATGTTTCACTAACTTATTGTTTCTTTACGAAAAATGTAGATTTTTTCCCTTTTTTTGGGGCTCCTACACAGCCTTCAATGTTCAACTATGAAAATTAAATCAGATTTTTACCTGAATTCTATTAAAATCCTAGTCCTTTTACCGCAGATATGTAGGCGAAATTATAAGCTGCGCCTCGTAAGGTGTCTTCGATTATTCTGATAACATTGCGCCGAAAAAGCCAGAGGTAGGAGAATTCCTCCAATCAGAACGAAAACTTTAGCCGCGGAAATTACAAAACAAATAGAAATTTGGCAAATCCAGATATAACCGGATCTGAAAGTGACTATGGACTAGTGAGAGGGGGTGAGGGAAAGATTAGGTACCTGACTAAATTCTACATTGGTCTGAAATTAAGAAAATTTATATCCAATGACGGAACTATGTTTCGGTATGACGTCAGAATGGTAAACCTTGTAACTATTCGACTTGTATATCCGAAAATGGGATTTACACTTAATCAAAATATAAATAAAATATATTATTCAGTGGGAATATGGTTACTAATGAAACCTTTGGATTCATTATATTTAATTCGAAGTAAAGAGAGTAAATAAATTGTGTAACTAAACCGAAATTGAATTTTAAAAAAATTACTAGGTACAGGGTGCGTAAAAAAAAATTGCCATTACTTTCAACTGTAATGGTACATTACAGTTTTCCCCGGCCCATTAACAAAATTTTGTTAGAATAACAAAATTTTGCTAATTTGGAATACTAACTACTGATGCTTGTTAAATTAACACACTCATTCGTCCCATTCAAACGTTACCAGTCTCACTAGGACAGTATATTATATCTACTTGGGGTATTGCGCGAGTAATTCACTACGTTTATCTTCTGTACAATTGAAAATCTTTAAATTTCGAAAATTGTGAGTTCCGATATTTTTTTTTTTTCAGTAGTGTTCATATAGCAATAGAGCGGACAGAAGTTCTAACTGAGAAATCGAGAGAGACAATTCGTAAGGCTTCAGCCGTCGACTAGTATATCTGATGACATTAGGCCGCAGTTTCCCGTCTATCACTGCCATTTAATATTGTTCTAGGCTCACCGTTACCACGCACTTGCGAAGGGACTGAATTCTGGGGTCGATTTACATTATTGTTACTATTATTGTTATTATTATTGCCCTGACTATTACCGTTCTCTCTTCTTCCGTACGTCCTGTTAAAAATTCCTCCTGGTGTTATCGCCCCTGTCCGGGTTCGATGCCATGTTGGTACGGTCATAGGGACGATAACTCCGGCGATTGTTGAACATGGGCCGATTCCTAAATAGTCGCCGGCCATTATTGTTGTTTTCTGAGCCGTACCCACTAGGATAACGAGATCCAGCTTGGGTATAACTCAGGAAATCTGTCTGGCAACTTGCCGTTACCTTCGTCTTCGTCGGTTTTAGAATCTTTGCCTGTCGGGCGAAGTATCGTTTTGGTGGACCACCAACTTCCTTGCCGCACAAGGCAGCTAAACGTGAGGTGACTTCTCGCACCGTTTGGCACAAGTGGGACGCTATGGCCCGGGACTCATCGGGTGGAAGAGCGTTAACTATAATATCTACCAGTTCGGCCTGAGAGGGATGTTCAGCTATCTGATAATATAGTTCAATGATTTTCCAAGCATAGTCCAAGAGGGACCCATACTTGGAGCGATCATACCGGAGTGATTGTAAGTTTCTCTTTTGGAGCCGCTCGATGTGCTCATTACAATACTCTTCTTTGAAAAGAATCAAAAAATCACTGAACGTCCGGATTTGGTATTTAACAGAGGCAAACCATGCGCCCGAAGCGGCGATCAAACATTTTTCAACTATCTGTAGGCGTTCCCCATCAGTAAGTTTGTACATGTCTAGATATTGCTGCAGTCTTCGCAGGAAAACTCTAGGTAACCCGTTAGCAATGTTCCCATCGAAAGTGGGAAAACGTTCAATATCCCGGAGGGAAACTTTAGAGCTCATACTATACGGGGCAGGAAAAGAATCTATTGGAATCAACGCGTTATCCTGAGCGGTTGGGGTTGTCACCGGATTTGCCACCGACGGAGTGGTCACTGAACTGAACGCTCCCATATGACCAAGAGAGGTTTTATAATTAGTGTTGACCATGTAAGGTTCGAACTTAGGACCCACCACGGCAGTAACCGACGGTCCGGCACATCTCCTTTCCCCTCCTGGCAGCACGCTGTAAGATTGTACCATTCCAAAGGTAGAGTGAGCATTTACGCTAGTGACTGTTGTAGTCACAACACTCGACTGCATCGGTACATCGAAATTACTCAACCATGATTTCGAGGTTGGCTGATGCGGGGGGCAATACATTGCTGTGTCCCGTGCATCAGGCAACACTTGACTCTTTCCCGGTTGGACGTTACTTGTTTCTGGGAAAATTTTCCCTGGAGAATCGCCATCAGGAAAAGGATAGGAGATATCAGACTTGACGATTTCCAATTTAGTAATATTCCCCTTAAGACTGTCTACTTCGGTTTGAATTTGACCAATCCTTTGATCAACCGACTCTAGTTTGGTTTCTATTGATAGGTTAGATATTACAACATTTAATTTACTTATTTCAGCCTGCTGCTGTTCAACCTTTTGTTCGATGTCACCAAATCTTTTGTTTGCACTCTCAAACCTTACATCTATTTCATTTAATTTTTTATTTGTTTCGTCTCTGAGCTGCTCGGTAGACTGTTGGGCCTGGTATCTAACCTGCTCTAGTTCAGTAAACGATTGCTCTTTCAATTTGCTAATCGAAGAAGCAAAGTCTAAACAGATCTGGTCAAATTTATTGTTTAGTACCTCGAATCGAGCGTCGGTCTCTCGTTTCGAGGTATCAAACTTTTCATTTATCTCACGCCTTAAGTTTTCACTATTCTGGTCTAACTTTTCATTTATCTCACGCCTCATTTCTGCATTCTCACGTCTCAGATCTGCACCATTCTGTTCTATTTTAACTTCCATGTTAGTGAATTTTTCGTTCATATTAGAAAATTTTTCATGCATCATTTCCATCATCTGGCGAATTAATGCAGACGTGTCAGACCCTCCAGATGACATTCCTTCCTTCGGGTTTGCCGTCTGATCCCGAGAATCACTGTGATTTCCATTCTTTTCCTCATCGTCGAGGTCAGATATCTCCGCTGGAGATATTTGGCCTCGGTCCTTTTCACAATCCTCACAGTATTTTATTATTTCGCCGGTTTGAACCTTTTCTGCATTTTCAGCAGTATCATCCAAATTGGAGCAAGCAAAATGGATCCATTTTAGTCCACAACCGGTGCATCTTATTAATCTCCGCGGGGCGCGAGATCTTTTCTCTTTTTCATCTAATGTGCATTGAGTGCACGTGACTTCACATTCGCCCTGTGACACAACAACCTTTTTTGTTGCCATAGCTTTGAGACACTTTACACTTTACAAAAGACAAGATATATATCAAAAATACACATATACTATAAAATACTTATTCGCTATCCAGACAAGTATTATTCATGAATTAAAGGACTCCCATTCTCTTTCCTTCCTTGAAACCCTTCTAGCGTTTAGTTCTAATTTAGAAAAAATTTTGACACTCCTTCTCTTTTTCCCCCTTAGAAAAGGAAACAAAAATGACAAAGTAGCCAACGACTCTACTTGTCCCACTTGACTATAAAATTTCTCTTATTAATTTCAATGTTGTAATCAATTCAACATGCCTTCAACCTCACTCTTTGACATTCTTAAAAAAAAAATTCAGATCTATCGGTCGCCATTTAAACTGAGATCCGTTGCCATGGGAACAAACGTTGCCATGACAACCATTCTTGTCGCGGTTCACCAATTCAAACTGATTGGCATGATAACTGGTATTATTCAATAAGCATTTTCAGATCCGTTACCATAGCAAACATGCGTTACCATGGCAACAGTCTTGTCACGTGTCGCCACTCTAAAACTGAAAAAAGGGGGCCGTTGCCATAGAAACCACCGTTTCCATAACAACGAATCCCGTCACGGCTCGTCAATCTAAAACTGATTGAGGGAAGAAAGAATCTGCAACAAATGTGATGCACGGAATAAGTCGTGAGTGGGAACCCTTCACCCCTGGTGGGGATATTCATGAAGCTATCAGCTTATGTCTAATTATATTGGACTATAATATCCATTTCTTAATTTCGAACATACTAGGTTCGATCGAAACGAGAAAACTTTTTATCGGACTTCTAAAGAAAATAAAATAAAATAAGTAAATACATGACCGTGTTTATTACATATAGAATTCCCAGTCACGACCCCCTTTTCAGTTTTATTAAAAAATAGAAGAAGAAGATGAAGAAAGGAAAAGGAAGATAGAAGAGGAAAGAGGTAAAGTAAGAAGGTGATAAAGAGGAAACTGTTACTGGATATTTTGAGAAATATGGTAAAAGGAAAGTGAATAATTATCAAATTGGGATCATTTCCAATAGCTATTGGGTGAATATTTGGTATTAAGGTAATCAAAGGTAGACACATGTTAACCCATACATCCCCGACCTAGATCCATTTAACCCCAACTACCGAATTATCCCAATCTAGCTCTGAGATAGATGAGAAAGTTCAATTTTACCGTTTATTCAATATTTCCAGAAGTTCTAGACTAATATCCAATATTTGAAAAATGAACGACGAAGTTGATGGCATGTTAGAATCGACCACAGAGAAAAAAAAAATCAGAGTATCACATATTTGTCGAAGATTTTGACTTTCGCAGTTCTCACATGATAATCATTCGTTCAGGCTACTTCGGTCCTTTTTACTTCCTTCATAGAGCCAACTTAAATTAAGTTAGTATTAACATTCAATGACTTTAATTGCCAACTACCATTAATTATAATAAGTCACACATATATTTCAAAATAATTGGTGCACTTAATACTAAACCTACATTTCACTCACACACACATTCATACAGGACAATGTATACTTCAGGTTGTATTTAGTTGAATTAAACTAACCTAACTACATTTCTATAGACATTTATTACATTTCAATAAAAGAAAACTTAGTTTGACATAACAGGAAGAATTTAATACAAGAAAAGAATGTTTCATAAGCATGCACAGAAATCCGCTACTTTCAACAAGATCAAATAACACATTTCTCTTTCTAGATATATTAAAAGTTGGATTACATGAAAAAAAATTCGACAAAAGACGAAAGACAAAAATAAAGGGAAAAAAAAGAAAATTCAAAGGTCAATATATTTAAGATTCAGTGCAATGAATACATATCATTGCGGGCAAAAGAAAGAAAAAAAAATATAATTGGTTAATCATTCTTTAAAAAAAAACACTTTAGTAGCATTTTATTGAGTCTCTGTCCCAAGAGGAGACATTTCGACAATTTTATGAGTCTTTGTTCTCACGTCGATAATAACTCCTTTTTCAACTCTCTTTACGCACTGTGATTTGTGTCCATGAGAGTATTTAATCGTTTTTTGTTTTAACTATAGACAAATAGTTGCTTCATATCACATATATATTTAAATTTCTCATTTCGTCACTTGACGCACTTGATATAAAATTTCAAAGTTTATCAAGATTTAAAATATCGAGTCCAGTCCCAAACATTGGGAACATATTTCCATATTCCTGTATTCACACTACTAAATTATTAACCTAATTTCAGTTCGTTGAATTTAAGATCACTAATTTTTTTCTAGTATAGATCGTGTAGTCAAAAGATTTCTAGTCACTGAATAGTTAGGTTCCGATCGTAGGGGAAAAATTCGTTTCATAGTTTACTGATAGAAGATTCGTTGGTGGGGCGCACTGTTTCGTAGCTTACTGATTTCACTATGATCTCGCAAATAAATTTGGATAAGGATTAGGGTTATTTTTACTTTTCTTACGACCTGCTACTTGTTTTATTTACATGCAGTATTTAACATGATATTCAACTTTAATAGTTACAAACATCAATAACAACTCAACAAAATGTCATTTATTACAATTTACGCGGTAATACTATATATCACAAATAGTTGGTCAATGTCGGGTGTCAAAAATCTATGGCAACCTAAAACAACCAGGGTAAATACCGAGCCCTTTACATACATACTAGTATATATATATATATTTATATTAGTCAATATAATAAATTTCATTTTAATATTCATTGTAGTATTTCGTCGACATTTAATATCTACATAACCTTTTTATATTCGATAAGTATTCATATTTTATTGGCTCAAAAACAAAAACCCTGACTATCAAAATTCACTTTTTTTTTCCTCATAAGGTTGCAACATTGAACTTTATATGTAAACCCGATAATCAATAATCATTCTCAATTTACTAAAGATCCGCGTATATAAAAAAAAATAGTTGGTGTTATTTAGTAAGTTGACATAAGAGGTGGAAATACAACAAATAGAGCAGGCACGTAACTTTTAAAACTATGTAAGTACATATATAGATGTATATACAGAAAAAAAATCAATGTTATTCGAAACTAGTGGGCCCAAACTATTAATACATACACACTATATGACCAATCAATAGAAAGAAAAACCAGAAATCAGTAATCTATGGATATAATTTGTACGATCAATGAATAACAAATGTTTCTAGGAATCTGAAAGCATAGTGTACCTTCTCGTCAGTTTCTCCCGTGGTGGATTGAATATCGCGAAAATGGTCCTGAGTTGTGCTGCAATACCTCCACGAATTGCATCCCTCGATGTCTCAGTTAGTACATACGATCGAAATAAGTGATATGAATATTGTATGTTTTCATGAGTTTCAGAAACCGGGGGGGGGAGGTTGAAAAATTTGAAAAAAAAAATACTTGAAGTAATGAAGACAGAGAGAGAGAGATAGAGAAGAAGGAAGACGAAGAATAGGGGCGCCAAAGACTTAAGTGAGAAATAACTAACGCTACAAAGATAAAAGTCGAATTTCGCTCTCAACAAAATCCATAGCCAAAATATTCTTAACATGCCAAAAGGGGTGGTCTACTCAAATACGTAGACTCAAGGAGCGCCCTGCTGCCAAGGATGCAAGTTCTGTGTCCATCAGATCCCAATCCCACAAGAGTTTGGTTGTAAGATTGAAATCCGATCCCCGTATCCGGCCCAAACCAGCAGGGTCCCGAAAATCCTCCGGAAGTTTAGGGTAGGCGTTAATTTAGGATTTCAAAAAGGAAAAAAAAAACATCCGACCTCTTGGAAACTAGAAGATTCCAGAATAGTAATGAAATTAGAGTAATAGCTAAGATATCCCTAATTAGTGATTTGCCAAACTAAAAAAAAAATTAAATAAACTGAATTTTGGATCGGTGATTTCTATTGCCAAATCTCACCGATAGCTACCCTGCGCAGACACGCCACAGTCTGGGATGTCGTTAATTTCCCTCGTCTAATTAAACTAAGAAAAGAAATGAAAATACTTAAAGGGACATGGGGTCGACATCCGGGTACGCTAATGACATAAATATTAATTTAGTAGCAGTTGATTTAATCGGATAGTCCGAACTGAGTTATATGAACACTGCACAATAAATAAATAAGGTAAGCAACGAAAAAAAAAAATCTCGGAGAGGCAATGAATGTTAAAGGTACAAATGACCGAAACCTTTAGCAGTTGGTTTTCTTAATTATCATTTCTGTCAACCTTTAGAAGTAATTCCCACATGATGCTACCCTATCTATTGAAAGGCTTAAGATCCGGGGCTGTTATTATGAGGTACTTTAATGCGAAGTAACACACAATTCCCAACTACAATTTACTATTCAAGTAGCAAACTCGGTTGGATGAATGTACTGGTGTAGAAGTCAAAACGCGAGAGATTTTTTTTTCGTAAACGTATTCATATTTTCACTATATAACATACACTAGGCCTATCCATTTAAATATAGGTGTCATCATCTCATTCATATTTTATATCATATTATTAATATATCATTACATTCATTCATTATCTACTAATTTTCGCGCGAAGTAATATTTTACAGACACCCTATTTCATACATTTTACACGCAGGCCATACACATATTTACATTACACAGTAATAAATATATATAATTATCACAATCTATCACGCTCAAACTACTACACGATAACATTCATCGAACCACGTACTCTTTGTTTCGAAGCACCCAAATTGTATTTACTTCGCAGTTTTAAAAAAAAAATCATACGTGTATTCACTGAAAGTTAAATTGTCAACGATTAATCTATTTCCAATTTGCTGATAAAACTAAAGCAACAATGGAATTTTTCTACAGCCACGGGAAAAGAGAATTTAATACTACATTTTGAAACAAACAGTAATAGCATATGGGCTTTACTTCTATTAAGAAAATAGGTATTCTTTATTTCAGTAGATATTTCAATTACTACTGGACCTAGCAAGCTGAAATTTTCAGTACAGTAAGATCTCATGCTATCTTATATGAAGGTATACTCATCTGAACCGAAAACCATGTCCACGGGATGTAATTTGAGAATAAATGGCCAAAATCAAACAACTTAAATCACTAAGTCATGCGATGTCGTAATCTCAACAAACAACTGATTACCGAAAACGAGCACTATGGCGCTGTAGTGGAGGCATAATTTACCGTGTACTGAAATATATACTTGTACTCATTAATCAGAAATTTAATATTTACTCTGGTTTATTTATGTTAGAAAAATGGTACTAAATTAACGCATATTTATACACTGTCCTAACCGAAAATTCACACACTCACACAAAACTACTAACTACATACACCACTGTTAGTACTATACATAAAAACAACTAACCAAACCAAACATGCACCATTTAATTACATGCATGTTGACGAAAAATACTCCCTTGTTGGTATATACAGTCGGCTCTATTACACTTAAAGGGGGGCAAAATGAGAAAAGTAACCCTAGGTCCAATTGACCTGACCAATTACGTGAAACAGGTTTACAAAATAATTACTAAAGAGTGATGCCCTGGGGGCACCTTAACGAGGTTTATTGAGGGACCCTTCCCCTGAAAGGGGAAAAGGCCCTAAAACAAATAATAACTAACCCATCCCCCCGCTAGAATTGGTTCAATTTGGAAAAGGGGATAGGAGCCCTTTTAAGCTAACTTAAGCTGCCATTATGATTATTTACATTACAACTATCAAACCTACTACGTATATGCAATTACTAAATAAATAATAAAAAATCACATTTACTGTATACACGAACAACATGCACTAAACAGGTCGTAATTTCCCTAATCCCTAATTGAATTTGAAATAAAAAAGAAAGTAAAGTCACTATTTCACTCTTGTCTATTCCAGATGGGCAGCAAACATGGCTTCCTAGTAAACAGAACTGGATGTTTCACTAACTTATTGTTTCTTTACGAAAAATGTAGATTTTTTCCCTTTTTTTGGGGCTCCTACACAGCCTTCAATGTTCAACTATGAAAATTGAATCAGATTTTTACCTGAATTCTATTAAAATCCTAGTCCTTTTACCGCAGATATGTAGGCGAAATTATAAGCTGCGCCTCGTAAGGTGTCTTCGATTATTCTGATAACATTGCGCCGAAAAAGCCAGAGGTAGGAGAATTCCTCCAATCAGAACGAAAACTTTAGCCGCGGAAATTACAAAACAAATAGAAATTTGGCAAATCCAGATATAACCGGATCTGAAAGTGACTATGGACTAGTGAGAGGGGGTGAGGGAAAGATTAGGTACCTGACTAAATTCTACATTGGTCTGAAATTAAGAAAATTTATATCCAATGACGGAACTATGTTTCGGTATGACGTCAGAATGGTAAACCTTGTAACTATTCGACTTGTATATCCGAAAATGGGATTTACACTTAATCAAAATATAAATAAAATATATTATTCAGTGGGAATATGGTTACTAATGAAACCTTTGGATTCATTATATTTAATTCGAAGTAAAGAGAGTAAATAAATTGTGTAACTAAACCGAAATTGAATTAAAAAAAAATTACTAGGTACAGGGTGCGTAAAAAAAAATTGCCATTACTTTCAACTGTAATGGTACATTACAAATGTATTCATTATTTTTATTCTTTGTGTACCGAAGTGTAATGGAACAGTGACATTTTGAACCATTCTCTTTGTTTTCTTTAGAACTAAAGATGAATATTTTATTTCTAAAGAAAAATTGGTTATAGGTATGTTTAGTTCCAGAAATAAAGATGATGGAAGCCAATGTGCTTACTACACAAAATAAATTAAATTCACCTCGTTGTTTACGAGCTACGTATTATTGAAGAGAACTCAATTTAGTTTTCGGTTGTAAATTATTCATAGCTTTTATTAATATAAACATCTAGAATGGTCTTTATATTTGTAAAATCCTACTTCTTCCTCTTCACTAGTCAAAAAAGTATTACAGAAGTCGAATCAATCCTAAATTTTTAATCATATTTTTCTTTCGTTGTTGTCTTATCTGATCAATAAAAGCTAGAGAAAAGTGCAACAAAGATTCGAACACCGATTATGTGAGTGAGAGTTTTCCAGAGATCAAATGAGTCACGGAACAGCGTGTATCTAGACTTATGTACTCCTTAAATATGTGACGAATAACCGTAAGTTATAAAATGTGAAAGAATATAGTTTTATTTTCTTCTTTTTATTAAGTTTTATTATATTTCTATAGCATCCTGTGTGAACTGTAAAGAGAAAGATCACGTATTTATTCATTTTGTTAGGAATTGAGCCTTTAAAACATTTAATTAAATCGCAAGGGGATTAAAAGGTACGCATACAAATTTCATTCTCATAATAAACGGAAAGAGATGCTATCTCGCAAAAAACATAAATTTTCGTTTGTGACAGATAATTCACAGGTGTATATACTCGTGTGTTCCCTCAATGTTCATGTCCATTTGCTATTAGACGTCCACTATATTATCCTCCGAAGAATAAAAGTTTTCTTACTTGTTTGTGCCAAAGAAGTAAGGAAAGTTTTCCTAGTCGTTTCTCCTAGTGTATAAATGATTGTATTGAATCGTTTCTAGAAAACCAAAAATTAAAAAAAAAATCTTGTATAACGCTTGATTTCATATTTTTCAGTAGCACTACGCTCTAACATTTTTAGAAGTAATTTTTCTTAGTTGGGATAAAATTCTATGTTGTAGAGACTGTTTTTCTAAAAATTCACTTCATTGCGGAAGAAGAAAAGTGTTGGGGCGGCAGTGTCAATGATTGACACAGCACTCATCCTCATATTGCCACCATTGTTTGTAGTACATCTGTACTACTTATCCAAACCGCCCCAACTTCTTAATGTATTATATTGTTCAATATATAGTTGCTTTGTTGTTGTTACCTCGCATAGCTTTTAATTCTTATAATTTCATGTAATATATTAAATACCTAAGATTAGTTATGTAACCGGTAGACTTGTAGTACCGGTCAGTTGTTTTGTTTTGTTTACTGCAATATATTGTTTTAAAATTATAAAGACATACTAAAAAGCAAATTGTGCAAAAACACATTTTACTTTGGCAAGAGCATTCATTTCTTTTTATTTATAAAAGTCTACTTTTTTCCTTTTATTCGAAAAAATTAACAGAACGTCGAATCACACCTAAATATAACATTTTTCCTTTTGCCGTTCTCTTATCTGATCAATTAAAAATAAGAGCAAAGTGCAACGAAGATTCGAACACCGATCTTTGGTGATCCGGTGCGAGTCTTTAGTGATCCAATGAGCCACGGAACAACGTGTGTCTTGACTCATGTACTCCGTAAATATGTCGCGAATAACCATAAGTTATAAGGTGTGAGAAAATGTAGTTTCATTTTCTTTTTGTATTAAGTTTTATGATATTTCTAAAGTATCTTGTGTGAACTGCAAAGATAAATATCATGCATTTATCAATTTTGTTAGGAATTGGGCATTTAAAACACTATGCTAGAAGGGTGTGTATACCAATTTCATTCTCATAATAAGGGGAAAGAAATACTGTCTCGCGAAAAACATACGTTTTCCTTTGTGACAGATAATACAGAAATATGTATATACTCGTTTGTTTCCTATTAATGTTTATGTTCATTTGCTATTATGTGTCCAGTACATTATTCGCCGCAGGATAAATGTTTTTTAGTTGTACGTTTCAAAGAATTAAGGGAAACTTTACTAGCTATTTCTCCTAGTGTATAAATGATTGTTTTAAAACGTATCTAGAAAACCAAAAATTAAAAAAGGAATCTGGTATAACTTGAGAAGGATTTGAACCTATGACACTTGATTTCATAGTTTCCAGTAGCATTACATTTTGATATTTTTAGAAGAATTTTTGTTAGTTGAGATAAAATTCTATGTTGTAGAGACTTTTTCTAAAGATCCAGTTCATTGCGGGGAAAAAGTGTTGGGGTGGCAGTGTCAATGACCGACACAACACCCATATGTTTGTAGTACATCTGTACTACATATCCGACCCAATTCCTTGACGTATTACTTTGTTCAATATATACTTGCTTTGTTGTTGATACCTCGCATAGCTTTTAATTGTTATAATTTCATGTAATACACTAAATACCTAAAAATTGTTTACGTAATTAAAAAATTGACTCCTAAGAGAACGTTGTATGTTCTGTAACTTTCTCTATTTCCTGATTTACAGTGAACATTATGAAACTGACTACGGATCAAACAGTAACGACTTCTCGGTATTAATATACAATAGTGAACCATATACAGGGTTGGCCATAAGTTCCTTACCACCCTTTGTAAAATCCGTGTTCGTAGAAAATAGTGAATAACAACCGTATATAGTAACATAGTAGACCGAGGGGGAAGTGATGGTGACCAAGATGGTGACAATCTTGAAAGCCGCTATCTTGAATTCACGTGAAGATTTTTAAACGGAAATATGGAAATGCGGCACATCATTTTAGGCCAGAATCTAAAGACAAACACAATGGTGAAATCAGTTTGTTGATATCTTAATGTGTTCAAAAGTTAGAGGCATTCCAAATTGCTAATTTTACCGTACTGTTTCTGTTGTTGCAGGTGAATAATTATGCCGCTAACGACAGCAGAGAGGAAGGAGTTGATCAGGGCAAGGGGAGGAAGGAGTGCAAGGGCTGTAGCAGCTGAATTCAATGCCAGGCACACAGATCGACATCCTGCGTCCCATGTTAGTGTCGCCCAACTCTTCCAGAAGTTCATGGATACTGGTTCCATAGCAGATAAACCCAGGTGTGAAAGGCCCACGACCGAAACAGACGAAGCCACATCAGTAGCAGTGCTGGCATCATTTGCTACATCACCACACCGCAGTACCCGTCGTCTGTCCATGGAATGTGGTGTCAGCCGTACATCCATCAGACGTATCTTACAGAAAAGCAAGTGGCATCCGTACAAATTGCAACTTCAACATCATCTATCTGAAGATGACCCTGACCGTCGTGTGGAATTTTGCGACTGGGCCCTTGCACAGTTGCAAACGGATCCCACATTCCACACAAATTTTATTTTCCGATGAGGCCAATTTTTATGTCACTGTGGAAGTGAATAAGTGAAACTGTCTTTATTGGTCCCTGACAAATCCTCAGTGGGTTCACCCTTGCAAAATGGTAGGTACAGGCAAATTAATGGTGTGGTTTGGTCTATGGGGCACAAAATTAATTGGTCCATTCATCTCATCTTCCCTTCCATATTGTCCGAGGACGGCACATTCCCACTCTTTTTCCAGCAGGACGGTGCCCCTCCGCATTACGTATTACCGGTCCGTACCTATCTGGATTAACAATTTTCTGGACGTTGGATTGGGCAACGTGGTCTCATTGAATGGCCAGCACGATCACCAGATCTGACGCCCTTGGATTTTTATCTGTGGGGTCATCTGAAGGCAAAGGTATACGCCGAAAAGATCCTTGATCTTGAACACCTGCAAGAACGCATATTTGCAGCCTGTACAGATATTTCACCAGGAACTCTTTTGAGGGTCATGGACAATTGGGTTGAACGACTTACCTTGTGCATAACTCGGGATGGGGGCCACATAGAACACGTGCTCTGCCATGCGTGACAGGTAAAATTAGCAATTTGAAATGCCTGTAACTTTTGAACAAATAAAGATATCAACAAAGCAATTTCACCATTGTGTTCGTCGTTTAATTCTAGCCTAAAATGATGTGTCATGTGACCATATTCCCATTTAAAAATCGACGTGAATTCAAGATGGTGGCTTTCAAAATGGCCGCCATCTTGGTCACCACCACAATCCGACTTCCCCCTCGACCTACTATGTTATAACATGGTTGTTGTTCACTATTTTCCATGATCACGGATTTTACAAGGGATGGTAAGGGACTTATGGCCCACCTTGTAACTTATGAAATTTACAGGATATATATATATATATATATATATATATACATGGTCTCGTAAGTCCGTTTACATAGGTCATCTCGGTAACTATTGAAGATCTGGAAAAATGATAAGAGAGCAAATCTAAATTGTTAAATTTTCGGAATTAAAGCAGCGTTTGGGCTCTACACTGGTATACCGCCCAATGGTAAAGAAGAAAGGCAACGTTGACACGTCATTGTTGGACAACAATGAATTAAAGATTATGAAGTTTGAAGTATCCTGGACCAAGGAGAGTAGAAGGGATGGCCACAATGAAGGATATGAGAAAGATCACACGCTACGTCAACCCAGGCAGTGGCGTCACTGTAAGAAGGGGACAGGTACGAAAAAAAAAAAATTGAATTTTTTCACGGTAAACTGGTATTAATGGCTAAGTGATGTAAACGAGACGAAACAAGAGAACAATTGAATAAAATTAGAAAGGGTCTAAATACCAAAACTCAAAAATCAGAAAAAATCCATAGACATGAGTTATCGCAAAACAAGTTAAAGGGATACTGCGACCATTTGAGTGCTTTGAAACAGAAGCAACAATTTTTAAGCTATAAGCACTTTATAAATGTAATTTGCTTGGTATTAAAACATTTTTAAACAATACAACTCAATTCTAAGTATTGCAGCATTGTCTAGAAACAGAAGTGTATGTATCGTCACGTTTCTAGGCGGGTTGAAACGAGACAGATTAATATTATCTCGTACCCAGCCGGTGATGTAGGGGTAGCGTGCCTGCCTGGCACACGGCATTTGGGTAGGTCAAACTTGGGCACAAACCCTGCTCCGAGGGCCATCCTGACTAAGAATTTTCTTGGTTTTTCTCAGTCCCCCCTGGGTGCATACAGGGATGGTCCCTTCTCAGGGCAGGGCCGGTTCCTTCTCCAGTAATAAATCCTCTAAACCCTGAAATACTATTGTGACGCATTTATGTAACACCCTGTATATGAATTATGGGAAGTTTTACTATTTACTACTTTCGGTATGAGTAGAGAAATAAGAACTGAGATCGAATCTGTACTTGAAATTCGGAATATACGTTAGAAACAGTTTTTCACCTCCTATAGCCTTTTCTTGTTCAATGGCAATCAATATTAGAATCGGAAATGGTACTATATTTCTTCCACTTCCGGTTGTAGTAGAAAATAAAGTCGAAGATGGAATCTATTCTTCAGATCTGAAATCCATATTAAAGGACCGATTTTCACTATCTTATTACAGTTTATTTTACTATGACAATGAGTATTTAGGTGTAACTTAAGTGAAAGCTTGTTTCATAGCTTCTGTCAGTTCAGCAGTAGTACCGTAACGGTTTTGTGCAACGATGCCCTTTATGAATCTCCATAGCGAATTATCACAGGTGGTGAGGTCTGTGCTTTGTAGTGGCCAGGCATGTTGTGTTTGTTGATGAAAGCTGGAATCATATACGCAGAATGGGCTCGCGAAACAATTGCATATTTTGCGTTATTGCGTACTACATAATTGCGTATTTTCTTTACGCACGACTTCTAAAATACATTCCACTAGCTCAATGTTATCAATTTTTTACGACCAGTTTGATTTCAGTTTCACAACAGAAGAATAGAACTCGAGACGGAAAATTCCAGCAAATGTTGTTTCATTTTTTGCCACTACGGCGTTGCAGTCAGAATATTTCCCTGAGTTCTGCACTTTTCTATCTCACTTTTTTTATTGACAAACTATTACAATACTGATATTGAATTTCTGTGAAAAAGCAAATCTAACATGATTTAAATTATTATGTTAATTTTCAAGTGCTAGTTTAATCTCTTTCAAATTAGTGTAAGTACAAATTCAAATATCTGAATTTATTAAAACCAAAACTCACTTAATTACATTGACATAAAGAAACAACAATTGATTTAGATTAAGGATTTATTCGTAATTTGATTCATTGCTCCTAGATGGAGGCACAGTAGGATAATAAATTATGATTAGCAATTCTATCAGTGGCGGCTAATATTAGTGTTGCAGCGTTGCGCAACGACCAAAGTATTTCAAGAAAAAAATATTATTATCAATAGTAGTAAAGAACAGAAAAAATACTTTTTAATACTTGCATACATACACTTTAAATAACATATTTTTTACTTGTGTAACTGTCCGTTCCGTTAATCCGTTTTAAAAAGCGAAAAATAATCCGTCACAGAGTCTCTCATTTATATTGTGTTGCAGCGAGCGTACAACGACCAGATTCCTTCAGCGCGGCAATTGGAGCAAATGTTAAGTCTCCTTTCCCCTATCTCAGAGGTTAAAGGGACTGGTCGTTGCAGTGCTTCTGCAACACAGCACGGTTTCCAGTGAACGAGAAGGTTTTTCACGCTAAATAAGATTTCTGAATTTTATTTCACTAGCAATTAACAAATGGAATTTGTTTTTATGCCTTCACATTTTTAAATTACGGGACCATATTGAAGCAAATCAATATAATGATAATTAAAAAAGTGACTGCAGAATTACAAATTAAGAACGAAAATATCTAGTAGAGGAGAAAACAAATGAAAGTAGACCCGCATTTGCAAGTTCATTCTTAGCTTATATTGATAATGAAGGCTTCTTCTACAGTAATTTGTGAATCAAATATTAATAAGTCAGTATGTAGAATCGCCCCCCCCCCCCTCCTCTGTGGATAGTATTTTAATAAAAACATATTTCTTTTATAAAATAAGTATATTTTATACTCTTGATAATTTCCACATAAAACTGCATGATGGGGAACGCCACATTGAATTTGGGACTAGTTAGCAATGCTTAGGGCCGTAGCCACGAGGGAGTCCACCTCCTGGGTCCGGACCTCCCAAAAATTTCGAAACTTGACTAACATTTGTAGACTTCCTTAACGAACTATACTTGTTTAACAGAGAAACGATTGATGTAGGCTAAATATTTTATTTTACGCCTCATCATGTACTCTTTTTTTCTTATAAAAATAATCGTTCTATCATTTTTTCTAAAAATATAGATGACAGTAAGTAAGAATTACTTATCGTCTTTTCGGGTGCAGTATAAGACAGGTTCCATATTATGTAGACATATTGGACCTCCCTCAAATACTTTGTACCCCTCCCAGTTAACATTTCTGGATGTAGAACTGGCAGTGCTGTTTGTTTTGATGTTCTTTGATTTTTGACTTCTGTTACATGCAGATCCTTCATCTGGCGGGTTTCGAGGTTTCCTTTCCAGAACATATCACATTGGTAAGCATTGTTTCCCCTCATGTGGAAGTATATTGTGTTCATCGTGCATTGCGTAACAACCAAGATGGATGATTTGAAATGTAGTTTTTTCTTTTACTCACATGTGTGTGTGTGTGTGTTGATGTATGAATATGTGACATTTGGAATTCATATACCAGTACCTATTTTGTATCAGCTGTTTGGTTTTTAATTATTAGGTTTAATTTTATTGTGTGTGTTTTAATTCTGTAAATAACCTACAAATTCTGAATGACTTCTGTAAATAACTTACTAAAAACATTGACCAGCTTTCAACTGAGGAAAATTTGCAATTAAGGCCTAGACAGAACAAGCAAAGGGCAATTCAGGAGAGTGTTCGAAAAAAAAATCCAGTTTAAATTTACAGGATATCTTATGGCAGTAGTGTTGTTTGCACCAGATACATTTCCTCAATTTATTTTAAATTTTCCTGGATAAACTGTGAATAAAGTGTGTTCAATGTACATTTTTTTATAACACTAATCTCTACTACGAACTCTCTTCAGTCAACACTGGAGAGGAATTCGGATCACTGTCAGGGACTGAGTTTGCTAGAATGAGTCGTTCGCAATAATCTAGGAAAAATATTTAGTGAATCTACAAAGCTTCTGAAATTAATATTAACTGTACCTATGGCGTCAGCAAAAGACGAAAAGTATTTTTCCACATGAGAAAGAATTGACACTTTCAAGGAATTGAATGTCCCAAGAAAGATTATCACCATTGGTTATGCTTTCCATCGAAAAAGACTTGACAATAAGAATACCAGAGTTCAACCAGCATGTATTAAACAGATTTGCTCCAATCAAAGAGAGGAGAATGAACTTACTAATTAATTAAGGTGATTAATCGAATAAAATGTTCTGCATCTTTTATTTTTTAAAAACAGAATTCTGTTTAATTTAACATGTCACATAGCATTTGCATCTAAAGTTATGCTGATTAGTCAATGAGTCAACTTTATATCTTCCGTCTCTTATCGTTCGTACTGCAACACCCGAAACCACAATCCACCGGCCGCCACTGAATTCTATTCAGTATATGGATTAATGTTTTCACATTTATATATATATATATATATATATATATATATATATATATATATATATATATAATGGAATACCATATGTATATAGTTTAATCTGAAACATTAAGTTTCAATGTATGGATATCTCTAAGAAAATTTGCTCTTGGAGACAAATTGCAAGGTTAGTGTGCTGCACTTAAACACTAGTTTGCTATTAACTTGCCTCGAGTAGCCCAAAGGCAGAAGATAACTACATTCATTCTGCTAATCAGCTCAGTCATGTTGCGCTGTGTTTGCACTTCACTTCATCCCTCATTCTTATTCTATTATTAGCGACCTCAGTAGTCATTAGACATCGTAAAAAAGCAGAATGGGGCGCTCCGCGGAACTCACGGACTTCGAACGTGGTCAGTGATTGAGTTTCACTTGTGTCAGAAGTCTGTACGTGAGATTTCCACACTCCTAAATATCCGAAGGTTCACAGTGTTTGATGTAATAGTGAAGTGGAAACGTGAAGGGAGACGTACAGCACAAAACCGTACAGGCCGACTTCGTCTGTTGACTGACAGAGACCGCCGACAGTTGAAGAGGGTCATAAAGTGTAATACGCAGACATCTATTCAGACCATCACACAGGAATTCCAAACTGCATCAGGATCCACTAAGAGTACTATGACAGTTAGGCGTGAGGTAATAATACTTGGATTTCATGGTCGAGCCGCTGCTTATAAGCCACACATCATGGAGGTAAATGCCAAACGACGCCTCGCTTGGTGTAATGAGCGTAAATATTGGACGATTGAACAGTGAAAAAACGTTATGTGAAGTGACGAATCACTGTATACAATGTGGCGATCCGATGGCAGGATGTGGGTATGGAGAACGCCAGCTGAACGTCATCTGTCAGCATGTGTAGTGTAAACAGTAAAATTCGGAGAAGGTAGTGTTATGGTGTGGTCATGTTTTTCTTGGCGGGGGATTGCATCCCTTGTTGTTTTGAATGGCATTCTCACAGCGCAAGCCTACATTGATGTTTTATGCACCTTCTTGCTTCCCACTGTTGAACAGCAATTTGGGGATGGCGATTGCATCTTTCAACACGATCGAACACATGTTAATACTTGCACGGCCTGTGGCGGAGTGGTTACACGACCATAACATCATGTAATGGACTGGCCTCCACAGAGTCCTGATTTGAATCCTATAGAACACCTTTGGGATGTTTTGGAGCGCCGACTTAGTGCCAGGCCTCACCTACCTACATCGATACCTCTCTTCAGCACTCCGTGAAGAATGTGCTGCCGTTTCCAAGAAACATTCCAGCACCTGATTGAAAGTATGCCTGCGAGAGTGGAAGCTGTCATCAAGGCTAAGTTTGGGCCAACACCATACTGAATTCCAGCAGTACCGATGGAGGGCGCCACGAACTTCTAAGTCGTTTTCAGCCAGGTGTCCGGATACTTTTGATCGCATAGTATATATATACAGATGGTGATCAGAAAAATGGAAACACCTGTAGATGGCAACACGTCAGATGTATGGGTTGGCAGTGGTGTCGTGGCGCCCGCAGCGCCGGACCGCTGGTGGTGGTGTGTTCGGTCGGTCTCCATATTACGTCAGGCGCAGTGGAACAGCAGTGTCTAGTGTCTGCAGCAGACGGAGGTAGTGTAAAATGGGAGACCTCTCAGATTTTCAAAGAGGGTAAATTGTTGGTGCGCGGTTATGTGGAGTGAGTGTGACGGCAGTGGCTAATGTGTTAGGTGTGTCGCGTGGGACAGTGTCGAAGGTGATGAAGGCCTACACAACACACGGGAAAATCACATCAGGGAAGCGGAACAGTGGGCGGAAGAAAATCATGAGTGACAGGTCACGCCGGGTATTAAAGCGCATTGTGACGCAGAACCGTCGTGCCACTGCGGAGCAAGTCACGGAGGAACTCAATCAGCACCTCCCCCACCCTGTTTCGACAATCACAGTCCGCCGCGAATCACATGACATGAACTTCCGGGGTCGTGTTGCACGGGCCAAACGGCTCATCAGGGACCATAACGCTTTCGCACGCCGCAAATGGTGCCGCAACCATGCAACTTGGACCGTTGAGTTCTGGAAACGTGTGATATGGTCGGATGAGTCATCCTTTACCCTATTCCCAACCACGGGCCGTGTTTATGTGTGGAGAACGCCCAAAGAAGCTTATGATCTGCAGTGTCTCCTCTCAACTGTGAAACATGGCGGCGGCTCGGTGATGCTGTGGGCCGCCATATCATAGTTTTCATTGGGTCCTGTGGTCACACTTAGCGGACGAATCACTGCTAACGATTATGTCGCAATTTTAGACCACTTGCATCCTATGGTCCGGATGTTGTTCCCGGACAATGACGCCATCTTCCAGGATGATAATGCACCCATTCACACAGGTGGCGTTGTTGCAGCGTGGTTTGAGGAACATCGGAATGAAGTTCAATACCTCCCCTGGGCCGCCCAATCCCCAAATCTCAACATAATTGAACATCTGTGGTCCGTCTTGGAAACACGACTCCGGCGACGATTTCCACCTCCATCCTCTCTCACAGAACTGGTCGATGCCCTGCACGAGGAATGGTGTAAAATTCCACTTGCTACCATTCACGACCTCTATGCCTCCATCTCACGTCGCATCAAGGCTGTTCTGAAGGCGTAAGGTGGCCCGACACCATATTAATCTGGTAAGTTGCAATTTCGTTCAGGTGTTTCCATTTTTCTGATCACCATCTGTATATATATATATTTGATATTGCACTTACTTTACTATTTACTAATTCTTTACGTGGTCTTAATATCACTATTATTTGTTTCACTATTTGTTAGATTTACCCATATATCTGTTCTTCTTTAGTTTATCATCCATACCTTAATTATGATTATGATCGCAAAGATCATAATATCCCAAAATTTGTATTATTGATGAAATAAAATTATAAAGTAATCTTCCTTAGCTCATCCCCTATGACTTACATCCTATTTTCCCATTCATATCCCGTCCTTGAAAGAGGGTGTGCCCTCTAAAAGGTAGCTAGCCTCTGGCTAGCTTTAAAAAAATGACTTGTCTGGTAGTTAATCGTAACTCCTATGGGAGGTTGCCTAACTCTAGGGGAGAGGGCAAAGACCCCCGGAAGGTATGCGTGGAAGAAACACTGGTTAAAGTTGTTTTACCGAAGAAAAGGTAAAACCCTTTAAGCGGGAAAGATAAGATACGATTAGGGTACGTGCCTTTGGTGTGGGATACCCAGCTTCTATTCCCCGCGGGAGCTCATGTGGTACGGGTTCCACGTTAATCAATAGGTCACGTCTCATATAGCCTCGCTGCTGAAAGGCTTTAAATTCAAAATCAATTCAAGATACAGTTCCTACATCATTGAGGAGAAAATATTACTATTTCAGATAATTAATTTCTCCCTTCTAAACCTCAACATGTCCTGGTTCAATCGTAAACAAATCAATGAAGGTTAATCCTTGCTGTGTTGGAAACTGAGTGGACTGGTGCCCAGACTATAGGCAACCAGCAGAACTCATGGTTGTCGTGCTCGATGTGAACGTCCACACACACACACACAGAAACATACACAGATTAACTCTGACCTTCTAAACAGTTCACGCATCATTTTCTCTTTTCACCTGTCTTGTCTCGGGTTTTTGCGTTTTGGAGATGATGGCGATTTCCAGATGGCTGCTTGTCTCGTTAGTCGTGGATCGTAGAATAGACATCATGCCTCATGTCCTGTTATTATCTGGTTCAGGAACGTTCCATCAGCGGCAACACTTCTGATCGTTGGTTTTGTGTCAGAATGCGTGGGACATGGTGCTGTGTGACACGCGAAATATTCAAGTCATCCGTCAGAATGTTGTGACGTATACCATGGCTGATCCGTACTGCTGCTGCGAAGTCATACACTGACTGGGAACGCACAATCATTGCAAAGCACAACCTCTTCGATCTTGCATTCTGTTCGAACTGTTGATGGTCGAGCTACTGGTTCATAATGATCTAAACCGTTTCTCTCCTCCGTAAACCGTTAGTCTCACTTAAATACTGCACTGTAGTCCAGGCTTTGTCACTCTAAACTTGCCTGATCATCTACAACGTTCCTGCAGCGGATTTGCCTAATTTTTGGCAGTACTTGATGTTTGCCCGTTGCTCAAACTGCGATATTCTGCAAGTCTGCTGCCGCGCAATCAACTCGTTTCACAACACAAACAGTATGTCTTTTACACTCTATGCATAGACCTGCCTCTTGCTAGGTCGAAAGATGAACTTCCACTGCTTCTTCAAAGATATCACTTATCAGCTGTAGTGTACCACTAGTACCACACTCCGTCCAGTCCACGAACTTGTATATATATATATATATTTTATATCTATGTGATTTCTAATTTGTATTTGATCCCTGATTATTATTACTGCGGTGACTATTAAATGGCATATATATATACACGCATGATTAAAAGATATATATTTCAATTCACTAATAATCGTACATGTACTGTATTTCATAATATTGATCCTATTCATGAGCCACATATTCGATTCAAGCATCCACTTGCACATTTAGATAACTAGACTGTAAGTACATCTACACACATTAAAAATACAAGAAATAATATTTAAATCATATTGCTAAATAACATCATAAAAGTAAATTTCATTCAAGACAAAAAGGGCCATCAAATACTGTTTGAACTATATGCATACTTATTTTGTTTCAATATTAAGAAGCCATCATGCACATATAATTGCGATTTGTTAGGGACATATAGTTGAGTAGAAAGGACTGTAAAGGTCGAAACCAAGAAGAGGCGCCTTGTAAGTAGATACTGATTTCGGGACTTCTCTTGTGAAAGTGAGTTGAAGCCTTCTGGAGGCTCGTGTCCTAACATGTTGGGTAGGTTTGTATTCGGTGACCTGACATAGAAGGTCATAATCCTTTGTAAACGTTTTCTAATTTTATTATTTAACTAAGGTGAACAACATCACCTTAGAGAACGACTATGGTCCTTGAGTATTACCCCTGTGCTTAAAGTGTACGGCTCCAATGGTTCCCAGGGCCCCAGCTTCTGTGACAAGCAGATTTGGTCCCCACTCTTATTTTTAAATTTCTTGGTTTGTAATTAACATTGCCCTTGTATTTATGACCCCGATAACATAGGATATACCATGTGGTCACTACACTTATAACTCTTTCCCTTAAATCATTCCGACCCTCAGAGGTAAATGATAGTTCTCTGTTTCCCGTAAGAAGTCTATGATAGTCCCTAGGATCCCAGGTCCCCAACATCGTTCTAGGGCCTACACCGCTACCGCCCACAAGTTGTATAGGGTAAGGAAGACTTTGTTCTATCTTTATTATTAAACGCGAACACTTTATTTAAATTCAATTAGTCACATATAAACTCTCGCCTAGTTTCGTCTCGCCTGAGAATTTTTAAATTATTACGGACTTATATCTAACTGAAAACTATTAAAACCAAAACTTTGACAAGCTCCCAACACGTAAAATAAAACTTTTAAACAGCGCCTACCACAGTGTGAAGGAAGAAAATGTACAAAAGGAGGTATAAAATTTTTGAATTATATACTCATAGGAATACTGGAACAGGAGTTGTTCTTTCTATGCTGCATACTTGTGAACTGAACTTGTTTTCAGATTCTGACACTTGAGGCTAATTTATTATAGAAATGTTCATTATGTTTGTCACATTGTCTTCGGCTTTTTCAAGTATTCATTTTTTTCATTTATTTTTGTAACGAAATGTAATGGCATAGTGATATTTTGAACTATACTCTCAGTTTTGTTTTGAACTTAGGAGAGTATTTTATTTCTAAAGAAAAAATTATTTTAGTTATGTTTGATTCCAGAAATAGGGATGATGGAAGCCAATGTACTTACAACAAACAAAATAACTAAAACCCACCTTGTTCACCATAGTTGTTTATGGACTATAAAAGAAGAGAACTTAATTTTGTTTTCGGTTGTATACTATTCACAGTTTTTATTAATAGAAAAATCTAGAACGATCTTTATATTTATAAAGTCCTACTTCTTCCAGTTAAATAGTCAAATAAGCTACAGAATATTGAATTACACCTAAATTTTATTCATATTTTCCTTTTGCTGTTCCCTTACCTGATCAATAAAAAATAAAAGCAAAGTGCAACGAAGATTCGAAAACCGAACATGTGGGTGTGAGTTTTGTAGGGATCCGGTGAGCCATGGAACAACGTGTACCTACACTCATGTACTCCGTAAATATGTGGAGAATAACCGTAAGTTATAAAGTGTGAAAGAATGTATGTTTATTTTCTTCTTCTACTAAGTTTGGTATTTCTACAGAACCTTGAGTGAACTGTAAGGAGAAAGATCGACTTTGTCGACATTTATCGACTTTGTTAGGAGCTGGGCCTTTAAAACATTTAATTAAATCGCGAGGCGGTACAAAGATACGCATACCAATTTCATCTCATAATAAGAAAGAGATACCATGTTCTGATACAGTAAAGAGATAAAAACACATTTTCTTTTGTAACAGATAATACTCAGGTATGTATACACTCGTGTGTATTCTATTAATGTTTATGCCGATTTGCTATTAGACGTCCACTATATTATTCTCCGCAGGATAAACGTTTTCTTAGTTGTGTGTTTAAAAGAAATAGGGAAACTTTGCTACCCATTTCTCCCAGTGCATAAATGATTGTATTGAATCGTATATAGAAACCATAAATACAAATAAAAATTTTGGTATAGCTTGACAAGGATTTGAACCTTTGACGCTTGATTTCATAGCTTTCAATAGAACCACGTCTTATTTTTTAAAAGATTTCTTTCTTAGTTGAGATAACATTCTATATTGTAGAGACTGTTTTCCTAAGTATTCACTTCATTGCGGAAAAGGAAAAGTGTTGGGCCGCAGTGTCAATGATTGACACAGCACCCATCCTCATATTGCCTCCATTGTTTGTAGTACATCTGTACTACTTATCCAAACCGCCCCAATTTCTTACCGTATTATATTGTTCAATATATAGTTTCTTTGTTGTTGGTACATCATATAGTTTTTAATTGTTATAACATCATGTATTTTTGTACTTTTTTAATTGTAATCCATTAACTTTATAATCCTTTAAATATTTTACCCCTTAAATTTTATATACAGTTTCAAAACTCGCAATGCTCATCGTATAATAGTCAAAATTATCATTTTTAATTTTAATTAATTAATTAATTTTGAAGTTTAATCATTATTTTTTTCCGATATTAATTTTAATTCAATCGTTTTTTAAGTAAGCAGGAAATATATTTCGATAGTCGCTGCCTTCTACTCATTTGACATAGTTCTTATCAGCTTAAGCTGCTAGGCGGTAAGACTTAAACTCATTTTACGGCTACATATTTTTTAAAGGTAACCAAGAAAGTTATGTCGCTTTTCAACCACCACTTTCTAACATCATTATGTCACCTAAAACTACCTTGAAGATCAAAAATGATCCCGAAAAACATCGACGATCTTCTCGTAACGTTCTGGAAGGCCAAGGATTCCATCGCGGTGGGCCGTGAAGCGAAGAAAGCATCAAGTGCATTTTGCACCTCTACTAGGAGTTTGAAGTGGCTTCCTCTAAGGTGATTGTCCAAGGAATGGGAAAGGTGATAATCGGATGTTCAATGTCCGGGGACTGTGACGGATGCAATAGTGTTCAATGCAAGGCGTAGAATGGTGTCCCGGGTCACACTACGCACGTGGGGCTTATCGTTGTCCTCTAACAGGAGGACCCCTTTGTGATTCAGAAGTACTGGCTCCAGAGCTTTGAGTTTTTCTTGAACACGGTTCAACTGCTGACAGTACACAGTTACATTGATTCTCTGACCAACTCAAAGCTCAGACATCAGGGTTACCATCTATATCAGGGTTTCTCAAGCTAGGGGCCACGATCCCTAGGAGTTCACGAGGGGGTTTCATGTGAGTCGTGAAGATAAGTGGAAGAGTGAAATATAATTAGAATGTAGTACCGGAAAATATTTTTAGATATTTTGAATTTTGCTCCGATAGGCATATTTTTATTTTTATACATACTGTTACGAACAACAAAAAAATAGGACTACTAAACATTTTCAACAGGTTTTTTTTATCATATGACTCTAAATTAAGGGAGTTATAAAGTTTTAAGATTTTCAAACACTCTTCATTTTGAAACAGTATGATGGATCGGATTCGATATTTGTAATGTGAACAAATTTGGTTTTAATCCAATCGCTTTTATGGAAGTTACTGTTTCCGCTATATACGAGAGATGGATTCTACTATTATAGAAATAGATGGATATAGTGAGATCTCCGCAATAGATATATTAAAAATCCCGTACAGACTTATTAAAAACCAGAAATTATAAGGGGGTCCCTGGCAAGAGAATGTGATAAAATGGGGTCATGATAGGAATTAGGTTGAGAACCACTGATCTATATAATACGCACTTGTCTATCGGACAGTAAAATTGTGAATTAATTTCCTTTACACAAGTGACAGAATAGCAGAAAGTACTACTTTTACATTAGATTTTCTTCATTTATAGATTTTCAAGAAAACGATAAAAATGAAATGAAATGAAATCTTCAGGTTTTAAGTCCCACGATTATGCCGACTATGCTAAAAGGAGAGTGTGATGATGAGAAATGAATTAAATGCTGGAATAAAGAAAGTGGGAGGAAACGGGAGAACCCGAGAAAACCCACGCACACGATGTGTATCTATCACAAAGTTCATTTGACGTGAGCTGGGATCGAACCAAGAACCCCATGCACAGAGGTCAACACTGTACCACTTTTCTATTAAATAATTTATTGTACGCAAAAAGCAAATATAAGGAAATGTTAATGAAACTTTATCACAAGTCTTTAAAAAATATAAAAAAAATTAAAAATACATGAACATTGGTGGAAGTTAGGAGAACAAAGAGTTGGCTTGCATACATCCGTCGATAATTTTGAGTATTATTGTTGTAAATACTGTACATAGAAGGCTCCCCCTGCTTCTAAGTTGGAAGTAAAAATATATGTTACGGTCGTTCCTATATACCAATCGACACAATGTTGTTTGCTAGCTGAATAAAAAAGATAATCTGACCTTAAAATGATGTTAATATGTTTATTGTGCTCTGAGCTACTACCGGTACTGAGAAGGGCTAACAAAAGTGACGCAATTGAACCATATTTTTGGGGGATTCAAGACAGGATGTGATTCTATGAACTAACGTATTTGAGGCGCCTATTATCAAAATTCGCCACATCCATTTCACTTAGTTTCGAATAATCTTGCAAAATGTGCAGTGAAGCTCCATATACACGCGTATAAAGTCCCTTATTTGAACTAGCTTTTTAGTATGAGGAATTAAGCTTCTATACAAAATGCTGTTTCCATGGAATTCCTTTAGAACAAACGTATAACAAACGATATATAACTCAATTTCGGTAAAAAAAAAAAAAAATGGATTTGGCGGCTTTTGATACTAGGCGCCTCATTTACATTATTACATTTATGACAAATAGAATTAGCACTAAAACCATGTTTTCTACGCTTGTCCTTATTATCTATAACATCATAAACAAGCATAAACCAAATCGATTTGCTACTGACACTCAATGTCGGGTCATTGATATTGGCCCAAATAATGAGCCAATTACACGAGCATTCATCTAACATAATTTTAGGTGGGACATACAAGTTATTCATTTTAAAAGCATACCGGTTTTTACTATGTATATGTTAGAAATCAAAATGCTGAGAAATATATATATAATCAGACAAAACAGTTTCTAAGTACTTACAGCTTTGAGGTAGGTCAATCAGACACAGCGGAAGTTTCCTATCTGTTCGTGCTAGTAAGTAATGCCTCATTTTGTGACACTAAGACTCGGTTCAGACGTGCAGAAAAGTCTGTTGCGGGCCCGCAACAGACTCGCAGCAGACTCGTGCGGGCGTCTCAGCCCAACCACTTCACACAGACATAGAAAACAGCTCATTTTATTTTCAGCTGCAGTTGAATGAAGATGGAAATTGATAGAAGAAAACGTGCTGTTTTTGTATACTTAGCCAGTAAAATCCTAAGGAAAAAACAGAGACGATACTGGGTTCATCCGTACGTAAGCTCACGACTCCTTAAAGGTGCATTTTCTTCCATGTTTATTGATTTGCGCAATGACGAAGAAAAGTTCTTTAATTATTTTCGCATAAGCATCAGTTCATTTGATGAACTCTTATCGAAAATAAGTGATAAAATTAAAGTAGAAGATACTTTCATGAGACACCACTAATTGAAATGTTGGCTGTTACATTAATGAGTTGATTTTGAGTTTAACGTCCCGTTTGCCACCGAGGCTATATGAGACGTGGACCTACTGATTAACGTGGAATCCGAATCACATGAGCTCCCGACGGGATTCGAACACCAAAGGCGCGTATGCTAACCGCCTGGCCACGGAGGAGCTCTGACTGTTACATTAAGGTAAGTTAATTATGTTAACTAATTATCGTTTGTAAGAGCACACAAAATTAAACATTCGGAGACCTATTCATAGACATTTTCAGATGTTATTAGGGGCCACTTGCGTAGTTTAACAATGCGTAACTAATTTCGATTTTTTGACATAGTTGGTGGCTTTAAATTAAAAATGAGACATTTATTTGAGACTTCCCGAATATCCCGCTCAAGAGGGGGCGTTTCAATAATAGTAAAATTTCCCTTTATTTATTCACAAATTACCGAATGTGAGGATTCGCTTCAGTTAGAGATGTAAAATTCGGCATATAATCTCATATTAAAAATAATGGAGCACAGGTTTCAGCGTCTGAAAATTTCTCTTGAAGGGGAGATGGGGGATTTCTATAGTAACTTAATGGGGTCCGGTGGCTCAGTGATAGGGTGTTTACCTCTGGTTCGAGCCCAGCTTGCGTCAAGTGGGCTTTGTGGTGCGAGAAGCACCGTGTGCGTGAGTTTTCTCGGGGTTCTCCCGTTTCCTCCCACTTTATTCATTCCACCATTTCATTTATTTATAATCATCATCATATTTCCTTTAGCCTACCCGGTATTAACCTGCGACGTAAAACTCAAGGATTTCATTTCATTCTTATAGTAGTGACATTTCCTGTTATATATTGAGAAAGTGTTCAATATGAGGACTCGCTTAGATTGGAGATATGAAATTCTTAATGTAAACTCTTAAATAAAAAATACTGGATTTAGTGTTTCCGAATAATCCATTTCTAAGGTGAGAAAAATGAAACATTTTTATAATTGTGACATTTAACGATAGAAGATTCACGAAGAAATTAAATGTCGACTAAAAGCAGGGAATTCGTGTTATTATTCAGTTCAAAATCTCTTGTCGTCGCGAATTCTATCGAGGAATCTGAAGCTTAAAATATACAAAACTCTAATCATGCCTGTTGTTCTGTATGGTTGCGAAACATGGTCGCTTACTCTGAGGGAAGAACATAGACTGAAAGTATTTGAGAACAAGATCCTGAGACGAATATTCGGAACCAAGAGGAACGGGAATGGGGAATGGCGGAAACTTCATAACGAGGAACTACATAATTTATATGGTCTACCTAGTGATGTGAGGCGGAAAATTTTCCGTTCTAAAAAAATATCAGTAATCAAGTAAGAATTCCTCAGCAATCATGCAATTGATTGAATTCATGTATAGAAATGTTAAAAACTGAAAGATCGTTTAAAGAATCTGAAAATTTTCATGGCTCAGACAATTTTCAGTACTATGTAGGAACAAGTTAAACAATTTTTCATGAATCGAAATATTTTCTGCCTTATATGAAAAAATGGAACTTTTTATTAGTCGGAAAGTTTTCATCGTTTCGAAGGAAGAAGTAAAACAACGGTTTTCTGAATCGGAAAGTTTTATTGCTCTGTAGAAACAAGTGAGAGGAATTTTCATAGATCGGAAAATTTTCATCACGATGTAGAAACAAGTGGAAAACACTTTTCATAGGCCTGACAATTTTGGATATTATGTATAGTGATGTTGGGTGGAAAATTATCCACTATATTTAACTGCACATAGAGCTACAAAATTGAATTTCAGTAGAGGAAAGTTAGTCAGCTACAAATTATAATTTTCCAATTAGCTTTCGGGAACCGGAAAATTTTGTATTTCAAGTTGCGAAATAAAATTTTACACAGTGTTTCTCTCTCTATATACAAGAAAATTTTTCACCTCACATCACGGTTAAACAACGATGTAGGAATAAGTGGACTATTCTTTTACGAATCGGAAAATTTTCCGTTTCAGAAGTTTCCGGAAAATTTTAATCACTGTACAGGACAGACAATTTTTCGATTCATGGAAAATTGTTCCACTTGTTCCTACATAGTACTGAAAATTATCTAAACCATGAAAATTTTCAGATTCTTTAAACGATCTTTCACTTTTTAACATTTCTATATATGAATTCAATCAATTTTATGAATACTGACGAATTGTTACTTGATCATTGATATTTGTTAAGAACGGAAAAATTTCCGGAAAAATATAGAAGAAATTTCTTCACCTCACATCACGTCTAAACAACGATGTAGGAATAAGCGGAGTATGTTTTTACGAATCGGAAAATTTTCCGTTTCAAAATTTCCCGGAAAATTTTTATCACTGTAGAGGACAAAATTTTTCGATTCATGAAAAATTGTTCCACTTGTTCCTACATAATACTGAAAATTGTCTAAGCCATGAAAGTTTTCAGATTCTTTAAACGATCTTTCACTTTTTAACATTTCTATATATGAATTCAATCAATTTTATGAATACTGACGAATTGTTACTTAATCACTGATATTTGTTAAGAACGGAAAAATTTCCGGAAAAATATAGAAGAAAATTTTAAAAACTCACATCTCAACTAAACAACGATGTAGGAATAAGTGGAATATATTTTTATGAATCGGAAAATTTTCCGGAAAATTTTCATCACTGTACAGGACAGACAATTTTTCGATTCATGAAAAATTGTTCCACTAGTTCCTACATCGTACTGAAAATTGTCTAAGCCATGAAAGTTTTCAGATTCTTTAAACGATCTTTCACTTTTTAACATTTATATATATGAATTCAATCAATTTTATGAATACTGACGAATTGTTACTTAATCACTGATATTTGTTAAGAACGGAAAAATTTCCGGAAAAATATAGAAGAAAATTTTAAAAACTCACATCTTAACTAAACAACGATGTAGGAATAAGTGGAATATATTTTTTTGAATCGGAAAATTTTCATTCTACAGGACAGACAATTTTTCGATTCATGAAAAATTGTTCCACTAGTTCCTACATCGTACTGAAAATTGTCTGAGCCATGAAAATTTTCAGATCCTTTTAACGATCTTTCGCTTTTAAACATTTCTATATATGAATTCAATCAATTTTATGAATAGTGACGAATTGTTACTTAGTCACTGATATTTGTTAAGAACTCAAAATTTTCCGGAAAAATAGAGAAGAAAATTTTCCACCTCGCATCTCGACTAAACAACGATGAATAAGTGGAGTATGTTTTTATGAATCGAAAAATTTTCCGGGAAAATTTTCATCACTGGGTCTACCCAACATTGTTAGGGTCGTCAAGTCTAGGAGGCTTAGGTGGGCGGGTCATGTAGCTAGAATGGAAGAAAATAGAAACGCTTTCAAAGTCTTGACTGGAAGACCAATCGGAAAACGACCATTAGGAAGACCTAGGCGCAGATGGGAAGACAATGTTAAGATGGATCTCGCAGAGATTGAAATACAAAGTAGAAACTGGATGCAGTTAGCTAAGGATAGAAATCAGTGGAGAGCTTTTGTGAACGCGGCATTGAACCTCCAGGTTCCATAGGCCATAGAGTTAGTTAGTTAACGATAGAAGGTTTTGAGGAAAATCCCAATACGTGTAGCACACCACAAGGAGGCAATACAGCAAACGGAAGCAGAAACAGATGGGCTGATTATTTTGTAAGCGACATAGGTAGAGTTCCATGGCAAGATAACTTTGTTTAAGTTGTTCTTTATGTAAGAAAACGTTCAGTTGTTATCTCTGTACCCTGATGTTCAACAATTTTCGTGTTAACTCTATTTTTCTATAAAAAAAATAGTAGGCCTACATTAACAAATAAAGACAACTGTCAGCCGAAAAACGATGTATTTTTCTTTCTTTTCTGTTCTGCTATTATGTTGATGGTTGTTTTGGACTTCAGCGTCTCTTTTGAGCACAGAGGCTATATAATACGTGACCTCAACCTAATGTATAATGCAACGTACGTTATAAGCAGTCGGTTCATTTCGGAGTGAGTGACAAGAAATCTCGTCAAAGAAACTGCATTAACAATAAAGGCTTGTTCTCCAAGCGTATTTGTTTATTGTTATCACAGAAAAGTATTCATAGCCTCGCTGCTGGAAAGGGACGCTAAACGAAAATCAAATGTAAATACTACATGAATATTAGATTTTTACCTTGAAAAGTAATAATAGTAGATACGAATGCTGTTTTTTTCTTCTGTTTTTTCATTAAATTTCTCAAATGTTTCACACACCTTATTCCATGCAGTCTTTTATTTTATTTTATTTTTATTTTTTTTTTTAAATTTCTATCTCTATACATTTCGCACTTTAAATTCTATATCGCGTGATATTATTGTATTTCGTTAATGCATAGTTCTTCATTCAGTTCTTCGCTTTCCATTTATGCGGGCGCGGGAAAGTCTGCACGTGTGGCTTGACTCATTGCCAGCAATGGTTTTCCGACCCGTTACACGTGTGCGAACTCGCTGCGAGCCAGCAGTCCCCGCAACTCAATTTTTGCCAGTTGCGAGTCCGCAGCAGAGTCGTGCGGGAAAGTCTGCACGTGTGGCATGAATGAAAACTCTGTTGCGGACCCGCGCGAGCCGGAAATACATTGGTTCATATCATTCATGCCACACGTGCAGACTTTATTATTATTATTATTATTTATTATTACTTTTCAATGTAAAAATCTAATATTCATGTAGTGTTTACATTTGATTTTCGTTTAGCGTCCCTTTCCAGCAGAGAGGCTATAAATACTTTTTTGTGATAACAATAGACAACAAATACGCTTGGAGAAAAAGCCTTTATTGTTAATGCAGTTTCTTTGATGAGATTTCCTGTCACTCCCTCCGGAATGAACCGACTGTTTATAACGTATGTTACATTATACTTTAGGCCGAGCCAAGGCACCCATCAGGGGGGGGCAAGGTGGGGTGTTCGCTCCCCCCTAAGAGGAAATAGTACTTGGGAATATCGAAAACCCAATAGAATTTTTGCATTAGTTGCAGCAAAAAATGAAACTATATTCGAAAAGTCGCTTATATTTGCCCCCCTTGAAAACCACAACATGGGCGCTCTTGGGTCGAGGTCACGTATTATATAGCTTCTGTGCTCAAAAAGGACGCTGAAGTCCAAAACAACCATCAACATAATAGCAGAACAGAAAAGAAAGAAAAAACATCGTTTTTCGGCTGACAATTCTTGTCTTTATTTGTTAATGTACTAAATTTAAAAAAAAATAGAGTTAACACGAAAATTGTTAACATCAGGGTACTCATGTGGTTAAAAAATAAAATAGCATGCTCGAGATGTAACAGAAATATTTTTGTTTCTCGTGCAATTGATAATATTGTGCACGTCGTTGCTATTCTAGAGATAACAACTGAATGTTTTATTACATAAAGAACAACTTAAACAAAGTTATCTTACCATGGAACTCTACCTAAGTCGCTTATTGTCCTAATATTGTGACACTGTCGTCCCTAGGGACTGTATTTAAATTAATAAAATCAACACTATTGTTTATGTTTAACATATGTGATTTACAGACATTTAATCTAGCTTCAGATGTTAACTCATAATTGTGAACGTATTCCATCATGATAGAGTAATCTAGTTGTGAGGATACAAAAACTGTTACATCATATTCGTAACTAGCCACCTTCAAAGCAGATGTAATAATATTTAGACCAGTTAGTCGGTCATCCATAGCATGTAACAGGGGAGCAAAACTAATTGCAAAAATCAGCATCGAAAGGGGATCACCTTCTCGTATTCAACGATTGATGGGAATGCTTTTGGAGAGGTGACCATTAACATTTAACGTTGAATGTGAGTCTTTATAAAAAATATTGAATCCAAGTAACAAATTGATCACTAAAACAAAATTTTCGGAAACAATAAATTCGGAGTGTTCAATATTATCAAAGCCACTTTTAAAATCTAAATTAATCAAAGCCGCTTTAAGAGCGCAATCATTACAAATAGTAATGTTACCTCTAATAGTTAACAGAAGGTAATAGATGGTTTTCTTTTTAACAGCCACGTTTTGCAAATTATGTAATAATAAATATATATATTCCATGAGACGGTTTTTAATACATCTACAAAAATTTTTGATATCTGTATTAAGAAGTTATATAGGTCTATAATGACTAACGCTAGAAGGTTGAGCAGTTTTGGGGATAAATACCGTGATGGCTGTATTTGGGCTTTTTACAATGTCTGAAGCAAAGAACCATTCATTGACAATCAATGTTATTGTATCGCCCATTTTGTCCCAAAATTTAATAAACAAACTGTCAGAGATAGAGTCGTGGCCAGGAGATTTCCCTTGTTTCGCAGCATTCACAGCACTCTTTACTTTATATTTTGTCAATGGAGCACATAAAATTTGATTGTCTTCGTCATTTATCACTTGAGGCACACTGACAAATAATTTATTGTAGCAGAAGATAGCGGAATCTATCCCAAATAATTGGTAGTAATAATCATATAGGGTGTTGCGGATATTGTCGTCAGTAGTTTGCAAAGAGCCTTGAGCATCTGTTACAGAAATAATTAGTTTCCTCCTTCCACGTTTGGCTTCTTTTAACACATGTGTAAGAGAGCATTGTTCTCCTTCTGGAAACCCTGGAACTTTACTACATATCTTAATCCCTTCAATGTCCTGTTTGTGGAATTGTAATAAGTTTGCTTTGTATTTAGTACAAGGGTAAGGGCGGAGCGATTTGTCATAGCCTCAGTCTGTGTCTCTAAAAGACGTCTGTAATATAAATTATAAAGTTTCCGCTTAACAGAAGAATACCACCTACAAATCTTCGGATTTTATTCTTACAGTATTGATTCCACCACTCAAGATATATTTGAAACCATTCCTTTTGTTTAAGCCAATAATCCCACTCTCTAGAAAAGAGTTAACAAAATGTCTCATCGTTAAGCAAAGTATCATTCATGTGATAATACCCGCGTCCTCGAACAAGCATCGTGTCAGTTATTTTAATTTCCATTATTAAACAGAGATGATCGGTGAAACACGTGTAATATCTATATACCCTACAGAAACAACTTGAGATTTTATGGTATCATTGACATACCGCCTGTCGATACTGGATCTTGAATTTTGTGTAAAATGTGTCTCCCTGTAAGTCTGAGTATTTAAAGTCCCACACATCTACCAGGGACAAATTCTTTACTAATTCATTCTATGTAGAACAATAATTGTAAGTCGGTTCCGCTTTGTGAGCTATGATTGAATTATGATCACCTCGAAATATAACATTATTTGTGCTATTAAAATACCATGCTACCTCATTTGCATAAAAAGTGTTCCTTTTTTCTATTATTACTTCCACTGGGCGCATAAATATTGATAAGTGTGGTATCATAAACCTGAACTTTTATAATTCTACCATTATAATGCAATTCTACATTTGAAAGGGGAATGCCTTCTTTAACCAAAAGTGCAGTACCAAGACTATTATATGTACAATTATTATATACAATATACGATGGATGTACGTTTACAATTTTAGGATCAACGTCTTGTAGAGAAACCAAATCTATTTCAGATTTAAGTAAAAAGTCATTGAGAGCTTCACTTTTTACTGGCGATTGGATCCGTTAATATTTATAGTTGCTAGTTTTAAGATAGTACACATAAGTATAGTGGTAAAAAGGTGTCGAATATTAGTAATGCACTTCATAATAAAGCACCACTCTTTGCAAGAACTGATCCCCTGAATGTTTAGGTAGGATTAGAAACTGATGATGACTCACCTGAAGTAGGAACTGCTGTATCATGTGCATGTTCATTCCTCTCTATTTTTGCTACAGACGAACGGGTGAGTCTAGCTGAGAATTCTGAAGGTCCCTGATTCGTCATTTAGGTTGTTTCACTTGAGCTAAAACCGTTACTGCTTTCTTCTGTTTCTTGCCTTGTGAAGCTTCCTGAGAATTCCGGACATCGGTTCCCTTTCTCCCACTAGGACAACTCAGAGGGAAGGAAATGGGAACGTTTTACTTGGACTGAACTGTGAACATGAGACTTACAGAGAAAACTTCTGATACACTAGAGATGCACTCTGGATTATCATTACCATCAACAACACTAGGGGATCAGGAACCAGTTTCTAGCAAGACTTCCTTTGTATCCTACTCACTGACGACGTGTGGTTTGTGTGGACGATCTGACACAGTCAATTGAGAAGCACTATGTAAAGATGGAGGGGCTGAAGATGAGGAGCTGTTCTGATTGTCACTAACATCCTGGGCATGGAAATCTTCAGAAATTTCTCCGGAACATGGTTGGTTAGGAATAGTACTATTAAGCACTATCATAGCAGTGGCTACAGGGCTGCCTTGTATCACAGGGAGAGCAAAGGCAATCATTAATTGCGGAAAGTCCACATCTGAAATCAAAGTAGGCAAATTAGTAGGTTTAACCACAGTAATCTCTCGGGTTTGCGTTTCTTAGCACTTTCAGTACGTAATGTGGTTGTTGAAACAACGGCCCGTTTCGACGCTGAGAGCATTGGTTTTGTAAATGATCACATGATTGACAGTAGTAACAAGTACAGCCCTGACCGTGATAAGTTACAAGGAACCTTTGGTTAAGAATATCAACGAATGATGGTATATGCTTTAACAAGTACATAGTTACAATCTTTCGTCCAGATCTAATTTTATAAATATGGCTATCGTCATAAATTTCATCTTTTATACTTTTACACTCTCCATAAACAGACAAGGTACGTGTGACATCATTATCGCTATATTCCGTGGTAATTCCATGTACTCGCACGTGGATTAAAGACTTATCAGATAATTCTAAGGTCACTGGGTATGTTTCACTATCGTCTTGAAAATTAACACTATCACCATGTGCTCGTAACATTTTCTCACACATTTACATAATATATTCACATTTACGATAAGTATCCAACTCGAAACTAAGTATTTGTTCTGCATTTAACTTACACGTGTCTTGAATAAACTCATGGATTTTGATTGTGGAGAGACGGTCGGGAATCTCACGGAATCCTAATTTTAATGTATTCATGCGTTTGATATGCATGTTGTAATTCTAAATAAAGCACACTGGTCACCACAGGTGAAGAATATTAGCACCAAGTAAAGCATAAGTTCCAATCAAAAACAGAGTACACTAGGCGCATTCAAAGCCACTCGCACGGTAAGACACTAGATGGTGCACCAGCGAAAGACCATGCTGCACCTCATGGGCAGCAAACACGCAACTTCCACTAAGCCACCGCGCCACCACCAACTGAAATATTACCCGCGATGTTGACCAGAGTCTTCCATGAGTTCTTGCATGAGTCAACGAGTTAAGTATTTCTTTTTACTGATAGTAGAACAAAGGCCCACAGGACAAAAGAACATTCTAAATGTTCAATGGTAGGACAAGAGCCCACACTAAACTACTAATGGGATTAATTTTATACATTTGATGTAATGACTGTGTATTATTGGATTGTGGATACGTGTTGTTTTGAGTATCAAATTAATAGTTCAGCGTTATTGACTTTTTTGTTTTCGCTTGTAAATATCAGTATTATTACAATATATTCTATAATATAGTAATTACATCGAATACATTTTAACTATACAGTGAATTCTTTCACTGTGTTTGTCCACCATAAAGTTCACTTGGCACGAGCTGGGATCGAACCAAAAACTCCATGCACCAAGGTAAACATAATAATACTCCGCCAAGATTTATGCGACTTTTGCAGAGCATTGCAGGTGTAACTTGAATGAAATCTTCTCTCACAGTTTCTGTCCTTTGGGCAGTAGTATCGTAACAGTTTTGTGCAATGATGCCCTTTATGATCCACATTACGCATTATCACAGATGGTCTCTTTGATTGAGTGCTCCTAAAACAGAGGCACAAACCAGTTCTGCTACATGTTCAGGAACGGCTGGTGATTAACAATCTCTGGTGGTTTCTGCTTGTGTGGACGGTCTACAACTTCTTTCCTAATCTTTCACAGTTCCTGTGGCGAATAGTTTCTGTTCACGTCGCAAAAATGTTTGTTTCGGGGTAGGATCTTGTTGAAACCTTGTCCAAAACTCTGTACGCATTTCTGCCAGTGCCTTACTTGTGTGGTTTCTCTCATGAACTCAACAACTTCCAATAACACGTTCTTCAATAACATAACTGGAAGTATTAGATATCGTTTACACAATCTGAAACAATAGAAAACCTTTCATTAGCATATATAAACCGGTAACGGGAAAACTTACATTAGCATTTATCAAGGAGTAATGTTAATTTGTAGACACTCTATAGAATTGTACACAATGTTCGCCACATTGCCTTCCGCATTTTCAAGTATAAATGTATTCAGTTTTTTATTCTTTGTGTACCGAAGTGTAATGGAACAGTGACATTTTGAAACATTCTCTTTGTTTTCTTTAGAACTAAAGATGAGTATTTTATTTCTAAAGAAAAATTGGTTTTAGGTATGTTTAGTTCCAGAAATAAAGATGATGGAAGCCAATGTGTTTACTACACAAAATAAATGAAATTCACCTCGTTGTTTACGAACTACGTATAATTGAAGAGAACTCAATTTAGTTTTCGGTTGTAAATTATTCATAGCTTTTCTTAATATAAAAATCTAGAATGGTCTTTATATTTGTAAAATCCACCTTCTTCCTCTTCACTAGTCAAAAAAGTATTACAGAAGTCGAATCAATTCTAAATTTTTAATCATATTTTCTTTTGCTGTTCTCTTATCTGATCAATAAAAGCTAGAGAAAAGTGTAACAAAGATTCGAACACCGATTATGTGAGTGCGAGTTTTCCAGAGATCAAATGAGTCACGGAACAGCGTGTATCTAGACTTATGTACTCCTTAAATATGTGACGAATAACCGTAAGTTATAAAATGTGAAAGAATATAGTTTTATTTTCTTCTTTTTATTAAGTTTTATTATATTTCTATAGCATCCTGTGTGAACTGTAAAGAGAAAGATCACGTATTTATTCATTTTGTTAGGAATTGAGCCTTTAAAACATTTAATTAAATCGCAAGGGGATTAAAAGGTACGCATACAAATTTCATTCTCATAATAAACAGAAAGAGATACTACCTCGCAAAAAACATAAATTTTCTTTTGACAGATAATCCACAGGTGTATATACTCGTGTGTTTCCTTAATGTTTATGTCCATTTGCTATTAGACGTCCACTATATTATCCTCCGCAGAATAAAAGTTTTCTTACTTGTTTGTGCCAAAGAAGTAAGGAAAGTTTTGCTATTCGTTTCTCCTAGTGTATAAATGATTGTATTGAATCGTTTCTAGAAAACCAAAAATTAAAAAAAATCTCGTATAACTTGACAAGGATTTGAACCTATGACACTTGATTTCATATCGTTCAGTAGCACTACGCTCTAATATTTTTAGAAGTAATTTTTCTTAGTTGGGATAAAATTCTATGTTTTAGAGACTGTTTTTCTAAAAATTCACTTCATTGCGGAAAAAGAAAAGTGTTGGGGCGGCAGTGTCAATGATTGACACAGCACCCATCCTCATATTGCCACCATTGTTTGTAGTACATCTGTACTACTTATCCAAACCGCCCCAGTTTCTTAATGTATTATATTGTTCAATATATAGTTGCTTTGTTGTTGTTACCTCGCATAGCTTTTAATTGTTATAATTTCATGTAATATATTAAATACCTAAGATTAGTTATGTAACCGGTAGACTTGTAGTACCGGTCACTTGTTTTGTTTTGTTTACCGCAATAGATTGTTTTAAAATTATAAAGTCATACTAAAAAGCAAATTGTGTAAAAACACATTTTACTTTGGCAAGAATATTCATTTCTTGCAGTCCAAACTGTGGATAATGAAGTAGTGAATAGCGTTTATCTTTATATTTATGAAAGTCTACTTTTTTCCTTTTATTCGAAAAAATTAACAGAACGTCGAATCACACCTAAATATAACATTTTTCCTTTTCCTGTTCGCTTATCTGATCAATAAAAAATAAGAGCAAAGTGCAACGAAGATTCGAATACCGATCTTTCTTGATCCGGTGCGAGTCTTTAGTGATCCAATGAGTCACGGAACAACGTGTGTCTTGACTCATGTACTCCGTAAATATGTCGCGAATAACCATAAGTTATAAGGTGTGAGAAAATGCAATTTCATTTTCTTTTTGTATTAAGTTTTATGATATTTCTAAAGTATCTTGTGTGAACTGCAAAGAGAAATACCATGCATTTATCAATTTTGATAGGAATTGAGCCTTTAAAACACTATGCTAGAAGGGTATGTATACCAATTTCATTCTCATAATAAGGAGAAAGAGATACTATCTCGCGAAAAATATACATTTTCCTTTGTGACAGATAACACAGAAGTATGTATATACTAGTTTGTTTCCTATTAATGTTTATGTTCATTTGCTATTAGGTGTCCACTATATTATTCGCCACAGGATAAACGTTTTTTAGTTGTACTTTTTAAAGAAGTAAGGGAAACTTTGCTAGCTATTTCTCCTAGTGTATAAATGATTGTTTTAAATCATATCTAGAAAACCAAAAATTAAAAAAGAAATCTGGTATAACTTGAGAAGGATTTGAACGTATGACACTTGATTTCATAGCTTCCAGTAGCACTACGTTTTAATTTTTTAGAAGTATTTTTTCTTAGTTGAGATAAAATTCTATGTTGTAGAGACTTTTTTTAAAGATCCAGTTCATTGCGGGGAAAAAAGTGTTGGGGCGGCAGTGTCAATGACCGACACAACACCCATATGTTTGAAGTACATCTGTACTACATATCCTCCCCAATTCCTTCACGTATTACTTTGTTCAATATATACTTGCTCTGTTGTTGATACCTCGCATAGCTTTTAATTGTTATAATTTCATGTAATATACTAAATACCTAAAAATTGGTTACGTAATAAAAAATTGACGCCTAAGAGAACGTTGTATGTTCTGTAACTTTATTTCCTGATTTACAGTGAACATTATGAAACTGACTACGAATCAAACAGTAACGACTTCTCTGTATCAATATACAATAGTGAACCATATACAGGGTTGGCCATAAGTTCCTTACCACCCCTTGTAAAATCCGTGTTCGTGGAAAACAGTGAATAACAAATATATAGTAACATAGTATACCAAGGGGGAAGTGATGGTGACCAAGATGGTGGCCATCTTGAAAGCCGCCATCTTGAATTCACGTCAAGATTTTTAAACGGAAACATGGTCATGCGGTACATCATTTCAGGCCAGAATCTAAAGACAAAAACAATGGTGAAATCGGTTTGTTGATATCTTAATGTGTTCAAAAGTTAGAGGCATTCCAAATTGTTAATTTTACCGTACTGTTTCTGTTGTTGCAGGTGAATAATTATGCCGCTAACGACAGCAGAGAGGAAGGAGTTGATCAGGGCATGGGGAGGAAGGAGTGCAAGGGCTGTAGCAGCTGAATTCAATGCCAGGCACACATACTGACATCCTGTGTCCCATGTTAGTGTCGCCCAACTCTTCCAAAAGTTAATGGATACTGGTTCCATAGCAGATAAACCCAGATGTGAAAAGCCCACGACCGAAATAGATGAAGCCACATTAGTAGCAGTGCTGACATCATTTGCTACTTCACCACACCGCAGTACCCGTCGTCTGTCCATGGAATGTGGTGTCAGCCGTACATCCATCAGACGTATCTTACAGAAAAACAAGTGGCATCCGTACAAATTGCAACTTCAACATCATCTATCTGAGGATGACCCTGATGAAGATGACCCATGGGCTCTTGCACAGTTGCAAACGGATCCCACATTCCACAAAAATTTTATTTTCCGATTAGGCCAATTTTTATGTCACTGTGGAAGTGAATAAGCAAAACTGTCTTTATTGGTCCCCGACAAATCCTCAGTGGGTTGACCCTTGCAAAATGATAGGTACAGGCAAATTAATGGTGTGGTGTGGTCTATGGGGCACAAAATGAATTGGTCCATTCATCATTCCTAGTACTCTCACTGCTGAACGGTATTTGGATATGTTGCGGGATCTCATCTTCCCTTCCATATTATCCGACAACGGCACATTTCCACTCTTTTTCCAGCAGGATAGTGGCCCTCCGCATTACGGATTACCGGTCCGTACCTATCGGGATTAACAATTTTCTGGACGTTGGATTGGGCAACGTGGTCTCATTGAATGGCCAGCACGATCAGCAGATCTGACGCCCTTGGATTTTTATCTGTGGGGTCATCTGAAGGCAAAGGTATACGCCGAAAAGATCCGGGATCTTGAACACCTGGCAGAACGCATATTTGCAGCCTGTGCAGATATTTCACCAGAAATTCTTTTGAGGGTCATGGACAATTGGGTTGAACGACTTACCTTGTGCATAACTCGGGATGGGGGCCACGTAGAGCACATGCTCCGCCATGCGTGACATGTAAAATTAGCAATTTGAAATGCCTGTAACTTTTGAACAAATAAAGATATCAACAAACCAATTTCACCATTGTGTTTGCCGTTTAATTCTAGCTTAAAATTATGTGCCACATGACCATATTCCCTTTTAAAAATCGACGTGAATTCAAGATGGTGGCTTTCAAAATGGCCGCCATCTTGGTCACCGTCACAATCCGACTTCCCCCTCGGCCTACTATGTTATTACATGGATGTTGTTCACTATTTTCCATGATCACGGATTTTAGAAGGGATGGTAAGGAACTTATGGCCCACCTTGTACTTATGAAATTTACAGGAGAGGTGTATATACATACATACATATATATATATATATATATATATATATATATATATATATATATATATATATATATATATATATATAGGCCTATACATGGTCTCGTAAGTCCGTTTACATAGGTCATCTCGGTAACTATTGAAGATATGGAGAAATGATAAGAGAGCAATGTTATAGGAAAGTATGTGTTTTCAATCTAAAATGTTAAATTTTCGGAATTATACCAGCGTTTGGGCTCTTCACTGGTATACCGCCCAATGGTAAAGAAGAAAGGCAACGTTGACACGTCATTGTTGGACAACAATGAATTAAAGAGTGTGAAATTTGAAGTATCCTGGACCAAGGAGAACAGAAGGGATGGCCACAATGAAAGATATGAAGAAGGATCACACGCGACGTCAATCCAGGCAGTGGCGTCACCATAAGAAGGGGACAGGTACGAAAAAAAATGTATTTGTTCACGGTAAACTGGTATTAATGGCTAAGTGATGTAAACGAGATGAAACAAGAGAACAATTTAATAAAATTAGAAAGGGCCTAAATACCAAAACTCAAAACTCAGAAAAAATCGATAGACATGAGTTATCGCAAAACAAGTTAAAGGGATACTGCGACCATGTGAGTGCTTTAAAACAGAAGCAACAAAATTTTTAAGCTATAACCATTTTATAAATTTATTCTGCTTGGTATTAAAATAGTTTTAAACAATACAACTCAATTCTAAGTATTGCAGCACTTACATCCTTTCTCATTGTTCAATTGTTATATCGTTTAGAAAATGAAAAATGAAATCTTTGAGTTTTACGTCCCACGGTTATGCCGGTTAGGCTAAAGGAGACGGTGATTATGAGAAATTAATGAAATGGTGGAATGAAGAAAGTGGGAGGAAACGGGAGAACCCCGAGAAAACCCACGCACACGGTGTTTGTTATATCGTTTAGAAACAGAAGTGTTTGTATCGTCACGTTTCTAGGCGGGTTGAAACGAGACAGATTAATATTATCTCGTACCCAGCCGGTGATGTTGGGGGAGCGTGCCTGCCTGGCACACGGCATTTGAGTAGGTCAAACTTGGGCACAATCTCTGCTCCGAGGGCCATCCTGACTAAGAATTTTCTTGGTTTCTCAGTCCCCCGGGTGCATACAGGGATGGTCCCTTCTCAGGCCAGGACCGGTTCCTTCTCCAGTAATAAATCCTCTAAACCCTGCAATACTATTGTGACGCATTTATGTAACACCCTGTATATGAATTATGGGAAGTTTTACTAGTTACGACTTCCGGCATGAGTAGAGAAATAAGAACTGAGATCGAATCTGTACTTGAAATTCGGAATATACGTTAGAAACCGGTATTTACCTCCTATCGTCTTTTTTGGTCAATGGCAATCAATATTAGAACCGGAAATGGTACTATATTTCTTCCACTTCCGGTTGTAGTAGAAAATAAAGTCGAAGATGGAATCTATTCTTGAGATCTGAAATCCATATTAAAGGACTGATTTTCACTATCTTATTACAGTTTATTTTACTATGACAATGAGTATTTAACCCTTATCCGGGCAAGACATTTTTGTAACGTAAACGGGCAACCGGGGCCTGTCAGGCCCAGTATATATTTTAAGTGCAGAACACTCAAAATTCAATGTCTGTTGCCGCATACTGTTCCGACTAAAGGTTACAATAGTCACGTGTTCATTATATAATTATGTGACAATTTGATCTAATATTTGACAGGAATTTCACTAAAGTTATACGGGGCCTGCTAGGCCCCGGTTGCCCGGTTACGTCAGGAAAAGATTTTCAAATTAAAAAAAAAAACATTAGCTTTACCAACTCGATATGTTCATGGTTTTAACTTCGACGAAAGATAGAAGAATTCAGTATTTTATGTCTTCGAAATATGTATGGTTATTAAGAAATTTTAGAAAAATGAAGCTACTGGGCCTGGGAGGCCCCGGTTGCACGGATAAGGGTTAAACCACCAGCACTTCCAGTTTGCATGAAGTGATAAAGGTTGAGATAAATGTAGGATGACCATAAAGTCCCGTTACCCCTTAAAATAAGTAACATACACCACTAAACGTACTTAAATTACTACACGGAAAGAACTGAATGACGTGAACAATAATGCTTCCGAGAAGTTTTATTGAGATAGGAAACATTAAGTGTCCAAAGGATCAATCTCCCAACCGTCATTCTCATGACAAAGGATACTACGCATCCAGGTTCTGTGCGACATTTTGCATAGCATTGCAGGTCTAACTTAAGTGAAAGCTTGTTTCATAGCTTCTGTCAGTTCAGCAGTAGTACCGTAACGGTTTTGTGCAACGATGCCCTTTATGAATCTCCATAACGAATTATCACAAGTGGTGAGGTCTGTGCTTTGTGGTGGCCAGGCAAGTGATGCGGGCAGATCTTGAGTTCTTCAATACTGTAACCGCAAGTATCAACCATCGTTCACTGGAACGCAGTTTTTGGAATGGTGAGCAACCGTGCCGTATGATGTTTTCTCTTGACTCAAACCGGGTCCCTTTTAGTGGGATTTTCAGTTTGGAAATAACCAAAAGTCACATGGAGCCATACCGGATGAGTAGGGAGCTTAACGAAACACAGGAATGTTGTGTTTGTTGTTGAAAGCCCGAATCATATACACAGAATGGACTTGCGAAACAATTGCATAATCGTATCTTTTTTACACACGACTTCTAATATACATTCCACTAGCTCAATGTTATCAATTTTTTACGACCAGTTTGATTTCAGTTTCACAATAGAAGCATGGAACTCGAGACGGAAAATTCCAACAAATGTAGTTCCATTTTTTGACACTACGGCGTTGCAGTCAGACTATTTCCCTGACATCTGCACATTTTTATCTCTTACTTTTTTTATTGACAAATCATTACGATACTGATATTGAATTTCTGTGAAAAAGCAAATCTAACATGATCTAAATTATTATGTTAATTTTCAAGTGCTAGTTTAATCTCTTTCAAATAAGTGTAATTACAAATTCAAATATCTGAATTTATTAAAACCAAAACTCACTTAATTACATTGACATAAACAAACAACAATTGACCTAGATTAACGATTTATTCGTAATTTGATTCATTGCTCCTAGATGGAAGCACAGTAGGATGATAAATTATAATTAGCAATTCTATTCAGTATATATATGGATTAATGTTTCCACAAACACAACTTTCTTACAAGGCTGTCTATAATCTTTATTATAAATTAACTAGAAATGTTGCAGTTCGGAAGTATATCACTCCCTTCTTCAGATTACTACTCCAACTACTACTGTAACATTTCTAGTTAATTTATAATAAAGATTATAGACAGCCTTGTAAGAAAGTTGTATTTAGTTTGTGATATATACATGCATCCATATATATATATAATGGCATGCCATATGTATATAGTTTAATCAGAAACATTAAGTTTCAATGTATGGATATCTCTAAGAAAATTTGCTCTTGGAAACAAATTGCAATGTTAGTGTGCTGCACTTAAACACTAGTTTGGTATTAACTTGTCTCGAGACAGAAGATAACTACATTGATTCTGCTAACCAGCTCTCTCATCTTCAACGTATATACATTTATATTCACAATGCTATATATACCGGTATATATATATATGTACTATGTGATCAAAAGTATCCGGACACCCCCCAAAACATACGTTTTTCATTTTAGGTGCATTGTACTGCCACCTACTGCCAGGTACTCATTATCAGCGACCTCAGTAGTCATTAGACATCGTAAAAAAGCAGAATGGGGCGCTCCGCGGAACTCACGGACTTCGAACGTGGTCAGGTGATTGGGTGTCACTTGTGTCAGAAGTCTGTATGCGAGATTTCCACACTCCTAAATATCCCAAGGTCCACTGCGTCTGATGTAATAGTGAAGTGGAAACGTGAAGGGACATGTACAGCACAAAAGCGTACAAGCCGACCTCGTCTGTTGACTGACAGAGACCGCCGACAGTTGAAGAGGGTCATAAAGTGTAATATGAAGACATCTTGGGTAGTAGAAGCAGGTAGACATTATAGTGGGTAGTCGAAGCAGGTAGACGTGCTTGTGTTGAGCTCCCGCAGTCATTCAACCGTAGTACAATGGGAATATCTATTCAAGTCTGGAGGCTTCGTATAGGAGTCTTTAACATAGGCAGTCGCGATAAGTGTTGCAAACTAATGAACAAAAGACAGCCGTGGGAAAGCGCAGTGAAAGTGTTCTTCGTTGGTGCTATTATTGCTGTATTGCTGGTGATTGGAGGTGTGGAGATGAATCCAGGTTTCTACACCCTGGATGATGTGATTAAAAAACTAGAGAAAATGGAAAAGAAGATGACTGACCTTCATTATGACAATAAGGAATTTCAAAACAAGTTAAGTAACTTGTTTTCCGAACTACAGGAGTTGAGGGAAGAAAATAAAAGACTGAAGAAGTAAATACTACATAACCGCCGGACAATTGATAAACTTGAGAACTACTCTCGAAGAAATAACCTTCTCTTTATTAATTTAAAAGGGAAGACAAATGAAACATGGGCAGATTGTGAAAGTGTTGTGCGGAAATTTGTGCGAGAGCAGCTTCAAATTGAGCTTTCGGATAGTGATATCGAACGTGCACATCGCTTAGGGAAAGGAAGTAACAGACCAATTATTGTTAAGTTTAATTCTTACAAAGTGAAAGATAACGTTTTGAGGAACGCGTTCAAAGCTAAAGGTACACCGACGGTAATCTATCAAGATTTTTCTGCAAATATACGACAAATAAGGAGAGAGTTAACAGAACAAATGAAAATTGCTAGATCCGAGGGTAAACGTGCGTTCTTACGATTTGACAAACTTTGCATCAATAACGAATACTTCACATTGGAGGGCCTAAATAACACTCCTTTGAAGTGTGTAGAAGATGTTTCCCCTACAATTGCAGTAGCGTCAGTAACAAAACAAACTGTGAGCGAGTTGGATACAGCGTCAGTGAGTCAGGTCACCGGAACGACCAGCAACAAGGTCATTACAAGAAAAATGACGAGACGGACAGGTGCCATGCCCCGAGGGAACAAGTGGAAGTGACCAGAGACTGATTTCAAGGCAGGTAAGAAAGAGGAAAAAGCACAAACAGATTCTTCTTTAGATAACAATGTGCATTCCGAAGTGTTCCTAAGTGTGTATTATCAGAATGTGAGGGGGGGGGGGGGCTAGAAGCAAAACTGAATCCTTCTATTGTAGTGTGCTGTCAACGAACTACGATTTCTTGGCAATAACAGAGACGTGATTGCATCAGGGTATCTTTGACTCAGAACTCTTTGATGCCAGATATTCACTAATTCTAGTGACAGAAAAACCGGCAAGAGTACTGGGGGAGGGGTAATGCTTGCAAAACTAAGAAATAAATATGAAGTGTGCTTGATATATAATGATGACCTAAATAATGGCGTGGACGGTCTTTTGGTGAAAGTAAGTGGGGAGAGGGTAACAATGTATATATGTGTTGTGTATTTTCCACCAAATTCTATCATTTGTAAATATGATGAAATATTTCAGTACATTGAATCGAAGTGTCAATCAGGCTGCACCCTTCTTGTACTTGGTGACTTTAATTTACCAGACAATAAAGGTACGGGTTTCGATTTCATGAGCGCCCCGGGGCAGTACAAATTTGTAAATAACTTCATGTCATTATACGACTTGAAATCATTCAATGATGTTCAGAATAGTTTAGGTAGAACACTAGATTTGGTATTAACAAATTTAGATAATGTAGTGGTTGAGAGAGAAGAACCCCCCGTACTTAGAGAGGATAAACACTACCCTGCGCTTTTAATTAAAATCAAATAGAACAATAAGGTAAAGGTAAAAAGTCAAAGTAAAGTAATGGGTTATAATTTCAGTAAGGCAAACTACAATCAACTATATCACGAATTGGGAAAGGTAGAGTGGGAGGTACTGGGTGACTATACTGACGTTGATGGCGCTGTTGAAAAGTTTTATTCCACCTTATATAATATATTTGACAAATGCATTCCGAAAAAGAAACAGAGCACGGGAAACTATTCTAGCTGGTTCACGCTAGACATTATAAATAAAATTAAAATAAAAGCTCGTCACCGCAAAGCGATAAGACTCGGAAAGTCAAATATAGATTTACATAAACGCGAAAAATGATTAAGAAAGATATACAAGTCGCATATACAAACTTCTTTAAGGGAGCGGAATATTTAATACAAGAGGACCCATCTACGTTTTGGAACTTTATTAAGAGTAAAACAAAGCATTTAAATGGTAATGTATTGTGTTATGAGGGTAAAGAGTTAGCATGTGATAAAGATATAGTAAACGCATTTGCAACCTACTTTAAATCAGTGTATACAGACGGAGCACCACTGCTAGTTGAAACAGATGATTGGACATTAGTTGAAATGTATGAAAAAATTGATATGTTACAAATAGCGGTAATAGAAGTGGACGAGATTCGAATGGCAATCAGAAAACTAAATTCAAAATGTTCGATAGGTATCTATGATGTACCATCATATGTAATAAAAGGTTGTGAAGAGAGTTTCTTATTACCTTTACACATGCTATTTAACCTAATACTCCAAACCAGCACGTTAGCAGCAAAATGGAAACTTACAAAAGTTTGCCCTATTCCTAAAAATAATGACAGTAAAGAAATTCAAAGTTATAGGCCGGTTTGTATTCTAAACTCATTTGCAAAGATATTTGAAAGCATAATTTATAAGCGCATTGAGAATCACATTAAACCAGTAATATCGGATTATCAACATGGATTCGTTCCTGGCAGATCCACTGTAACAAATCTCGCTGTCTTCACTGACCATTTAGTTGATACATTGGAGAGTAATAATCAAGTAGATGTGTGGTTTATAAATCCTGTAGATCGTTCGAATACATTCAATTTTCTGGAGTCCCACAAGGATCTAATTTAGGGCCGTTACTTTTTATAATATACATTAATGACCTTCCTAATTGTATTAAAACATCACATAAACTACTCTATGCAGACGATCTAAAACTATATAGGAGAATTACAACAGCACAGGACTGTGTCAGTTTGCAGGAGGATCTAAACAGAGTAAATGAATGGTGCAAGAGCAACTTGTTAAACATAAATTCAGATAAATGCAAAGCCGTGTCCTTCACTAAGAAACGGAACGTTGTTAAATTTCAATATAAAATAGATGGTAAACAATTAAAGGGGGAACAAACTGTCAAAGATTAGGGTGTAATATATGATAACAAACTATCGTTTGAGCATCATATAAATCAAATTGTAAATGACGCAAACAGAAGTCTTGGATTCATTTTGAGAATGGGAAGGGAATTTAACAAGTGGAATGTTTTACTGAAATTATATTTTTCATTTGTTAGATCAAAATTAGAATATGCGTCTATTATATGGAACCCCTACACGAAGAAAGACTCCATTAGAATAGAAAGAGTTCAAAATAAATTTCTGCGATTTTTGGTGTATAAGAGAACAGGCATCTTCCCCACATATGAAAATAGTACTCCTCTTAATGAAAATTTTAACACAATGTCTCTCAATCACAGAAGAGGTAAATGATAGTTCTCTCTTTCCCGTAAGAAGTCTATGATACTCCCTAAGATACCACGTCCCCAACATTGTTCCTAGGGCCTACACCACTACCGCCCACAAGTTGTATAGGGTAAGGAAGACCTTGTTCTATCTTTATTATTAAACGCGAACACTTTATTTAAATTCAATTAGTCATAAATAAAATCTCGCCTCGTTTCGTCTCGCCTGAGAATTATTTTTTAAATTATTACGGACGTATACCTCATTGAAGACTATTAAAATATTGAATTTTATACTCACAGGAATACTTTAACAGGAGTTGTTCTTTCTATGCTGCATACTCGTCAACTGAACTTGATTTCAGATTCTAACACCTGAAGCCAAATTATTATAGAATTGTTCAAAATGTTTGTCACATTGTCTTTGGCTTTTTCAAGTATTCATTTTTTCATTTATTTTTGTAACGAAATGTAATGGCATAGTCATATTTTGAACTATACTCTCAGTTTTACTTAGAAGTTAGGAGAGTATTTATTTCTAAAGAAAAAATTCTTTTAGTTAGGTTTGATTTCAGAAATAGAGATGATGGAAGTCAATGTATTACAACAAACAAAATAACTAAAACCCACCTCGTTGACCATAGTTGTTTATGCACTATAAATGAAGAGAACTTAATTTTGTTTTCGGTTGTATACTATTCACAGTTTTTATTAATAGAAAAATCTAGAACGATCTTTATATTTATAAAGTGCTACTTCTTCCAGTTAAATAGTCAAATAAACTACAGAATGTTGAATTACACCTAAATTTTATTCATATTTTCCTTTTGCTGTTCCCTTACCTGATCAATAAAAAATAAGAGCAAAGTGCAACTCAGATTCGAACACCGAACATGTGGGTGAGAGTCTTGTAGGGATCCAGTGAGCCATGGAACAACGTGTACACACACTCACGTACTCCGTAAATATGTGGCGAATAACCGTAAGTTATAAAGTGTGAAAGAATTTGTTTATTTTCTTCATTTTACTAAATTTTGATATTTCTACAGAACTTTGTATGAAATGTAAGGAGAGAGATCGACTTTGTCGACATTTATCGACTTTGTTAGGAACTGGGCCTTTAAAACATTTAATTAAATCGCGATGCGGTACAAAGATACGCATACCAATTTAATCTCATAATGAGAAAGAGATACTATTTTCTGATATAGTAAAGAGATAAAAACATACATTTTCTTTTGTGACAGATAATACTCAGGTATGTATACACTCATGTGTATTCTATTAATGTTTAAGCCGATTTGCTATTAGACGTCCACTATATTATTCTCCGCAGGATAAACGTTTTCTTAGTTGTGTGTTTAAAAGAAATAGGGAAAACTTTGCTACCCATTTCTCCCAGTGCATAAATGATTGTATTGAATCGTTTCTAGAAACCAAAAATAAAAATAAAAAATCTGGTATAGCTTGAGAAGGATTTGAACCTTTGACGCTTCATTTCATAGCTTTCAATAGCACCACGTCTTATTTTTTAAGATTTCTTTCTTAGTTGAGATAAAATTCTATGTTGTAGAGACTGTTTTTCTAAATCTTCACTTCATTGCGGAAAAAGAAAAGTGTTGGGGCGGCAGTGTCAATGATTGACACAGCACCCATCCTCATATTGCCACCATTGTTTGTAATACATCTGTACTACTTTTTTTTCACTTTTTTATTATTATTATTCACTTATTATTTACATTATTGTCGAATTACAATAATAAAGTTACATAATTGACAGTTATAATTACATTGTCAGTACAGAATGTGTAATATAAAAATTATAAAGATTGACCATAGAAGAGATAATTCAGATAATTAGCAAATAATATTTTCTTTCTTGGCGGAGGGAATTTACCATATCGTAAACACAGGAAGTCCTTGTACGTGTGACGTGCTTCAGGAGAACAAGGAGACAGAATAAATTCAATTGTGTTCGCACTCAGCCAAATGACAGAATGATGTTTCTGTTTTGGAAAATACTTGAAATCAGGTAACAGGAGCATTTGGACAGTAACACAGTCGCAGCTGATTTTACACAGGTATTGAATCATTTCACAATAGATTTTCCAAACTGGTGTTGATCTGTTGCAAAGCGTGAAACGATGTTCCAACGTATCCACTTTTCCACAGATATCACATCGATTGTCGTCAGTAATCTGGAGATGATGTCGTTTTGCCTTAGTGTCTATGATGTTATTAACAACCCTGTACCATAACGAACGAGCTGAAGTTGATATAAAATTGAAGGAAATGTTCCTCCAGATCTGTTTCCAATTCTCATTTGGTAATGTGAAGATTATGTGATGACAGCGGCTATTTTGTTGTTGTAAAAGCAGAGTATAAAGAAGTTTCACACGTTGAGGAAGATTTTGGGCGCCACTGGCAGACAAATAAAAATAAGTACATAGAACCTCTGTAAAATACCAAAATTCGGGAGGAATGAGAGGCAAAGACACTGGTAATGTTTTATCATTGGTAGCGACGAGAGATGAAAGTAATGTTGTGCTGAGTTGATCTCCAATGCCTTGAATGTTTTGGAATCCTCTGTGGTAAAATAAAGCTTTCATTTTACTTTCAACATGTATCAAGTTCAATCCTCCTTCATGATATGGCAAACATGTAGCTGGATAGCGTACTCGAAAAATCATACCTGCCCACATAAACCAGTTACCTATACTTGTAAATTTGTGAATATAAGGTTTAGGCATTGGCAAAATTTGACAGATATACCACAACTTGGAAAAGGCATATGTATTCACAAAATATGCACGAGATATCAACGAAAGTTGACGATATTGGTGTTGATGTAAAACAGATCTCACCCTCAGAAAAACATCTTCATAATTTTTTGATATGCTGTCATGTAAGTTGCGGGAAAAATAAATGCCCAATATTTTCATAACCGGCACTACTTTCTGAAAATGGTCATATGAATTTGTAGAACCATTTCCTAAGGGCATGAGTTTAGTCTTTACTCGATTAAGAAGTGCACCTGAATATTCAGAATATTTTTGAACACAGTCTTCAACAAGTTCTAAATCCTGTGGGTCTCTCAAAAACACATTTACGTCATCAGCAAAACTACACACTTTGATAGGAACATTACAGATACGAAGACCTTGTATACGTTGATTGATGTTGTATAGTAAAGGGCATATAGAAATTATAAATAGAGTCATACTTAATGGACAGCCTTGCCTGACACTACGTTTTATAGCAATAGGAGTTGTCAGAAACCCATTGACTTTTAGTTTCGATTGTGCTGCATCATACAAAACTCGAATCCAACGAATAAATAAATCTTCGACTCCCATGTGTTGCAACAAAGACCACAAATAATTGTGATTTACACGATCAAATGCCTGGTTGAAATCTAAGGCTAGCAAAGCATGACTAGTATTTTGAGACTGGTAATTTGCAATAACATCGCGTACAGTTTGTAGCACATAGTAAATTTTCTTTTCACCTCCTCGTGCATACTGAAATGGTCCAGCAAGAATATCAATATATGGTAGGAGTCTATTGTTCAAACAACGAGCAAGCAACTTGTAATCGCAATTGAGAAGAGTTATCGGTCGATAGTGATTAACATTTATAGGATGTGCTTGTTTAGGTATAAACACTGTAACACCAGGAGTGCAATACAGAATCTGTGGATTATCACTGAAATATTCGTTAACAAGAGCAGTTAGTGTTTCACCGATGAGAGGAAAAAATTTAGCATAAAATTCTCCAGGTATTCCATCTAGTCCTGGAGATTTTCTTTTAGGTGCTGTCATTACTGCCTGTCGTACATCATCAATAGTGAATGGGCGCACAAGAAATTGTTTTACTGTATTTTCAAGAACACAAGAGGGTGGTGCAAAAGAGTCCTCAGGCATGTTATGAATTTCAGAAAAACTATATAGGTTGTGGTAATACGACAGAAATACATTTTTAATGGATGCAATATCTTCATGAAGTTGTCCTTCCTCATCACGGATGTGATGGATCCACTTACCTTGGCCTCGTTTCATCTCACGAAGTACATGATATAATGATGGTTCTTCATCAGCATCTACAAAGGGGACCTTGCTTCTAATCTTGATTCCAGCTATACGTCGACGATTCAAATTTAGAAGCAATGCTTGATAACGTTTAACCTGAGGTAACATGGACAAGTCAGAAACAGCAGCACATCGAGCTTCTCTTAAGCATCTGTTATAAAAGTAAAGCAAATTGCGAAGATCTCTGGATTTTTCAGAGGAGTGCCAGCGGCAGAAGCTAGTAAACCGTTGTTTGAAGTAACTATGCCACCACTCGCTAAGAGTAGGAAAATATTTCCTTTGCCTAATCCAGTATTGCCACTTCGATTGAAACTCAGCACAAAAATGATCATCTTCCAATAACGAAGTATTTAATTGCCAATAACCCCTACCTCGTTCAACATTTAGACGAGTTAAAGAAAAAGTTACAATATAAGCACAGTGATCAGAAAAGGAAGTAGGAACAATTTCAACTTGTTTAATACATGGCACCAATGGTGGGGAGACATATATACGATCAAGGCGTGATGCACTTTGATATGATAAGTAAGTATAATCACGTGCCTGTGGCCTCAGACATATCCATGTATCTTGTAAATGAAGTCCAGTTACTAATTCCTGTAGAGCGTGACTGAAATTAAAGCCGGGCGTTTGATCTTCAGGTCTTAAAACACAATTATAATCACCTGCCATAATTAATTTTTCAACATTTGGTCCTAGTGTGAGAGCTACATCCTGTGAAAAGAAGGAATTTCGCTGGATTCTAGCTTGCGAGCCACTCGGTGCATAAAGGTTGACAACATTGATATCCCCTAGTTTGCCACTTAAGATGCGAGCAGACGGATGATACATAGGAGAAGAAAAACGTGTTGAAGGCCTGAAAGCAATTGCTGTACCTGTGCCACTATTGTCAAAATTATTTTCAACTATGTATGATGGACTTAAATTTAGTTCCGCGATACCAACTTCCTGTAAAAGAGCAACATCAATTCCTTCATTTCGCAGAAAATCACAGAGTGCGAATTGCTTCAGGGGACTTTGTATATTGTTAATGTTAATTGTAGCTATTTTAAGCAACATCACATTGGCAAGGAAATACAATGACCACTGAGGAAGAATACAGTTCTTCAAAGAAAATAGCAGAAACAGCATAGTAGTTAACGTAAAAATGAATTTGAGAAAACTTAGAACACAGAAGTATCATAAAGTAAACCTAACCTAACAAAATCAGCACGGTAGTTAACGTAAAAATGAATACGATAAAGCTTAGAACACATAAGTATCATAAAGTAAACCTGACCTAACAAAAACAGCACAGTAGTTAACGTAAAAATAAATTTGATAAAACTTAGCACACAGAAGTATCATAAAGTAAACCTGACCTAATTAATAAAAGAGAACTAATCTAGTTGCATATAGCTTAACTTATTAAAATATAATGTGCAAGAGAAATAATCACATCATAACAGCGCTTCTTGTAGACATACTAGACATATTTGTGTTAGCTTCAGTTCTTTTTGAACAGTTTTTGACTTATTTTGTTTCGTTTGGTACGTTTACGACGAGTACAAGTTTCTTCGGTAATTTCATTTAAGTCTGTGACAGAAGAATCAACATGTATGTCACTAGAATGAGAAGATATACTGTGATCAGTTATACTTTTATCAGACAAGCTATCTTGCTCTTGGGAACCAGGCAAGTTGCAAACCTGACCATTACTGCTACTCTCTGTAAAATTCAATTTATCAGAAGAAATTTCTCGCTCATCAGGTACATTCTCCATTTCATTGGTAGAATGAGATGGAGGGACATCCGCTGATACGTGTGTCTGTTGTACTGGAGATAACGGCAACTGAGAATCATGATCACAGTTATCTGACTTCTCAGTAATAGTGCCACTAGATGTATTTCTTTCAACTACTGAAGAACGAGAATTCACACTGTTTAGTTCGCACACAGAATTTGTATTATTTAAAAGTTGCGGAAAATTTTTTTCGTCAAAAGTAGGCATACTAGGATCAGATGGGCACGAAACTGTATTTGATGTTTTATTCCTGTTGCAAGAGATAACGGGCATGCTATCAAATTTAGGCATAAGAGATGCTGAAGGGTCACTATGTTTAATTGTAGGAGCTACTTTTTCAGCATAACTGTTAGGATCACTAGGAACTCGAAGCGGGCAATTCGAATACATATGTGCCCCATTGCACCTGAGACAAGTCCGTATCTGATTTGGATATGTTACATAAAACTTTTGCCCTTGTATAAGTACAAAAGATGGAATAGGTTTTTTAACTTCCATGCGTATTAGCTTACGTCCCGTTCTTATTGGATACACGTGATCTACAGAATACAATTCATCAGAAATATTAAATATAACACCGTATTCACCAAGAACTTTCCTAATTTCTAAATCTGCAAGTTCCATTGGAGTACATAACAACTTAACAGTAATAATTTGAACATCAGCCCATGAAACTGGAATTGCATGTTTGCCATCTGTATCAGTATAATACACAGTTCCACCAGAAGTACGCAAAACATTTTCACATAGGTCTTCCGTACGAAGTTTTACATACAACAACTTACGATAAACATCTATTTCTATGCTTAGGACATCATCAACAGAGAACTTGAAATTATCACTAAGCCACTGGTGCAAATTCAATGTACTTGGTCGTTGGGAAACATTACCAAAATCATATTTTAAGGTATTTACCCTTTTTAACGACATGATTCATTCAATACCAATTCAGTCACAATAACAGACAGAAAAAAAAAATAATAATAGCAAGGATGATTGATAAGTAAGGCAACGCTGAAGTTAAACAGCGCCAAGGCTTGTTGCACAGAGCGAAAACACGTCTATACACTTCAACAAGCAAACACAGACTACCGTCTCTGTACTACTTATCCAAACCGCCCCAATTTCTTACCGTATTATATTGTTCAATATATAGTTTGTTTGTTGTTGGTACATCATATAGCTTTTAATTGTTATAACATCATGTATTATAATTCGTTACCTATAATTCGTTATGTAACCGATAGATTTGTAGTAAGAAATTTTGACGTCTAAGAGAACGTTTATGTTCTATCACTTTCACTATTTCGTGACACCATGACTAGGAATTGAGCAGTGATAAATTTTCGATATCGATATACTTTTAAAATTTACAGGATAGATATGTAAAATTATTGCATTGTGCAATGCGATGCAATATGTGCAGATCTTAAATGACTGAAACCAATACGTAGTTATTGAAAAATAAAGTAAGGGAATGGAAGACATTAATTACACAATCTTACAAAACCGTTAGGCCAGTTATACACTATAGGATAGATCCTAGAAAAATCTCTTACGATTATTCCTAGAGTCAAAATCACAACGTATATAGCATCTGATCGCATGTCATTTCTTATGTTCTGAACGATCCTCTGAGATTTGTCTTGTTTAGAGCACGCTCTCTTTCTGAAATAAAATTTGTAATACATATTAGTCCCTGGCCTGGACAATAGTTTATCTTAGACCTTATAATTATATATTTAAATTGTAATTTATATGAACGTAAACTCAGTGTAATTAGGTCATTTCGGTTTTGTTTAATAATTCTTTGTTATAATTATGTATGGAATTTGACATTGTAGTATATTTTATGGATTCTATGTACAAATCCTTAAATTTGAACATTAACAATCTTTGGTATATTATATAGTAAATTACATTTAATAAATTTGTAAGATTTTGATTTAAGCGACATCAAGTGAAAGAAAGTGAAAACCAATTTGCTTTCTCCTCGCCAATAGTATGTGGGTGAAAGAGGAAAAAATACTCGACAAAATGAAGGGTGGTGCAAGGACTGATGAGGTATGTTTTGCTAATTTATCTTTGGGTTTTTATGCTTTTTTAAGAGGTATGCAATTTAACAATATAACGCCTGGTATTAATATCAGTAGGATGTGCAGTGTAGTTACGTGTATGGCACAAAAGGATAGAATTTCCTACGAGATATGTGAACATATTTTTAAAGATAAATCCTCAGATATTTCCTAGGATTTATCTCATAATGTATAGCTTGCGTTGTGCACGATACACAAAGCTGAAGGCAGTTTACTAACTCATGATGCGTAACTATAGAAGGAAGACGTTAAATGCCTTATAGACTGTATTGTACAGACTAGGATCCCTCAACCTATTTCATATCAGGGCCCCTTTTTATCACATCCTCGTGCCAGCGATATCCATCAGTAATTTCATGTTTGTAATAACCTTTTTATTATTGACGCTTATTGTTTACAATTCTTGTATATGTATATAGCAAGGGGTCACGGAGGCTCAGTGATATAGTACTTACGTCTAGTGCATGGCGTCCCTGGTTCGATACCCAGCTTATGATGTAGAGCATTGAGTCCGTGGGTTTTCTCAGGGTTCTTCCACTTTCATCATTTCATTCATTCTCATCATTACGGTCTCTCTTAGAAAACACAGCAGAACCATGGGATGTAAAACTAAGATTTAACGTCTTTAATGTAAGTTTCGTTACGCCACGTTATTTGAAAACACCTGAAATTAAAGCATATGCTTAGTGAAACGAGTATGTATAGATGAGAAACAGATTCATTTAGCTTGCGATTAGGTTTTTCTTTTTTTTAAATGTTAATATAAGAGCGTTGAGTTTACTTTGATAAAATGAATAATAGGACAGACCAGGCACATTGTCATTGAAGTAAATAATTTTAGGAATTTAAATATCTGCATTTACTAAAAGATCAAAATGCCACTTAATTACATTGAATAAAAATATACTTAGAACAACAATTGACTCGTAATTTGATTGATTGCTTCTAGATGGAGGCACTATAGTTATAATGAATTAAATTAGCATATATGTATATTAGTGTGGTTCAAAAAATAGCGATTTTTTTCGAATTTCACTTGCGGCACCCCTAATACTTATTACGCAACTGAAAATAGTTACACTGGCTAAATTTTTAGTTTTTACAACAATTTTTAATGGTTCTGCAAATCGATTGAAATTTTGAATGCTATTGGTTTGTACACATTGTTATACATATAAATATATATTGTCATACATTTTGTTATACACAGTGTTATATACATATTACACAATTTCACACAAAAGGACATTATTTCTGATTATATTTCATTATTAAAAGTTTGTAAAGTTCATTTGCTTACTATATTTTTACACTTCACTTTTACATATTGAGTTTACTAAGATAAAGTATTCTTTGAACACTTTGGATATTGTTTCCTGTGTTCCGCAACAACTTGAGGTAGTACTGTTGCTGTTCCTTGTCCTTTGTGACAATACCGTTATACTATTTTATGAGGGCAACTCTGCGTTCTGCATGGTCATTACATACTTACTACTTCATAACTAGTTAAGTAGTCAGAGTTGTATTTCCATGTCTCCGGACTTTGTTCAAAAAAATGTTCAAATGCTCAGACGTTCAAAAACTCTTTATGATGGCAGCTAACTCAAGACGATTGCGTGCACGAGCTCGTTTGATGATTAACGACTAGTTTACTATTTATCTGTTCCTAGTAAGTAAAGTCTAGTTTTATTTCTAGTGGCTTCTGCCATAACAGTAACGAAGTATATATCAATCTTATCATCACAAATTTACTATCACACCACAGTCCAAGTCAACACTGCACAACCACACGTCTATTTTTGTTCTGGGGCCAATCAGCTCTCTCAGTGTCGTCCATTATGAAGGCACATCGCTTGGGATCACACCTTGGTCTTGAAACCAAATATAAGCACTCTACCTATGTGGTATCGTAACTCTATATGTTTGTTGTTAAAGGCAGCGTCATTTTAGATTTTGCCCAGAGGGAGGCGGAGATTCCCAGCCGACACAAGTGTTTCATTTTCTTATTAGTGCATTACTATACATTTGATCAAACAATACGAGTTTATCAAACTCAAGGCAGGGGAGAATTACACCCTCCTGCTCTGCCCAAATAACGTCCCTGGAACAATTGCGTGCAATTACTGGGGAAAAATGAAATTAATAATTGAATAACATTCATTTCTGTCAGTAGTTTTAGAGCTCTGCGACAGCATTACAAACTTTGGGAAACAAAAGCTATTGTCGTGATTGACAATTTCCATAAATTTCACAAGGAGAACCTTTCTAGCTTGATGTGATATGCAGTCTTCGAAGAGGGGAAAGAATGTGAATAAAGGCGGTGACAATTTATTTATTTATTCAGGCTCTAAAAAGACGTTTTAGAACAAACCAATGAAAGAGACGGTTTTAGAGCAATAAAGTTTGTAAACAGGTACCTGTTTCTTTCGTCTGAATGGGAAGAATATATTACATTACACAGAGTGCTTTAGACAAGGAGAGGAGGAGGAGGGTGAGTTGGATTGAATACCAGAAGGTTTAGTCGATTGAGGCGTGTGTTTCTGAATGCATAAGCACACGGCGCAAGCATTTGTAAGTAATTTGGACTTAAACTTTTGTAACAATTGCAATGCTGCGAACTCTAGTAATTGTCTTCTCTTCTCTATGTTTCTTTGGGGGGAGGATTCCATTTGTGTCTTTGTCCTGCTGGTGTTTATATGTTGTTTATGTCCTTAAGTATTTTTAATTCTGCCGAGTCTCCTTGGTATCCGTTTGTTTTAGCATTTCTGCCTATTGATTCTCTGAAGTTTTCTTCAGGTGATATTTACTCCTGGTTCTGATCTCGGTCGTGCTGTCTGAGAATGGAAGTAGCTTTGGATTCATCGCTGCCTTTTGTTTCTTCTGCTTTGTTGAGTGTGTTTACTTTTAATCACCGGTGTTTGCGGTTTTGGTGGTGTCTTCTACCTTGTCTTCTTGGTAATCTTCGGTCCATCGTTGTGGGGTGGTTTTCACAATTATTTCTCTTCGGAGTTGTAGGCTTCACTCGTTCGTTAGTGTTTGTATCCGGCATTCGGTGTGCACTTCAGCTCTAGCGACGGTTAGCTTGCAGATTTCTTCGTCTTCCTTTTGTAGCGAGTGGGGCATCGGCTTATTCCTTTCTGTTCTGCTGGTGGATTGTGTTGCATTTAGTTTCGTCTTCCCGCTGCGTGTCTGCTTGACCATGTTGACCTCTTTTCTCCTTGATTGTAGGTGGTTAAGGGTGGTCTGCAATGGATGCGCTTTTGCCTTGTTGCTTAGCTTTCTGTGTCTTCTTTCTTCTTGTTCCTGATAAGGGTCGGCTTTTTTGTCCTTTTGATAGCTGTGTTCTTCTTATCCTTCTGACTAGTGGGCTTTATGGCGCTTTGCCTGGCGTTTCTGGTAAGGGCCGGTTCTCTAGCGTATTATGAGAATTTTCTTGTTGGTGTGTGTAGTAAACGAGCTGAGATGTGGTGTTTGCCGTCCCTTCATTAACACTACTTTTGTCTTGGCTGAGTCACGTACTGATTCGTGTATGTGTTTCGGCGGTACGAATGTCAGCGAAACCACGCGCGAGTAGTGTAGTATTCAGTCTCGGAAAGTAATGTAACGCAACTAACGCGTTACTTGTAACGTGTTACTTTTTAAGTAACATTTCCTAGTAAAGCGTTACATTTTTTCCAAAGTAACTGTAACGGTAACGCGTTACAAATTTTTAAGTAACGTACCTAGTTTGCGTTACTTTTTTCGCGTTACATTTCGGATGAATAACTACAATATATGTATTTTTTCGGAAACAAATTTTTCTTTCCTGTAAGTGAATTTCTCAGAATGAAACAATCGAGCATGAACTACGTATGTCAGTGACCGACAGTCACCGACACACAGAGAAACAGATAAGTTCGTAGTGCCACTTGTTGGTTTTGGAAGATGAGGACAGCCTCAGGGAAATCACGTGTACTGATTGCAAGCACCTGTAAGATTTTGTCGTAGATTTTGACAGCTCCAAACCAATACATTCAGTGAGTGAACTAGGAGTGCAATCATACCGGTAGTCTATTTTACTTTGATTGGTGTTGTTTTTATAAAGATGGAGAACGAAAATATTTTAGCGTTCGAACATTTGAAAGAATAATTTTTTTCTTATGAGGTGAGGATGATGGTGGACAGAATTTAAAAGTAAAATGTCTGAAGTGCCCCGGCGGAAAATATCAACAACTAGGGTGCCATAATTAACGATTTACAGTAAGGGGTTAATATGAATAAACTGTTCTGATGAATAGGCCTACTTATTACTAGAAAATAATTTGCTGGTGGTATGTAATATTGGAGTTCTTTCAGATCAGTTTGCTTATCCTACAGTCCCGTTAATTATGGAGCTTGGAACTAGTTTTAAAAAGGATGTATCGATTTTAGAGTTACTGGCAAGTTTTGATTCACCCCCAGTTCATGTGTTCTCATTTTATTAGTTGTAGTCTAATGTTTCTCTATAATCTGTATTTTTAATTTTACATAACAACATTGTTATTAGTATATAATTAGTTTAGCAGAATAATAATAAGCAACCATTTTTTCTAACGCATAAGGATGAGCACGAGTCACGATAAAACGGCTGCAATGAGATTGCGCACACTTTTCCAGTTTTATCAGTTTTACCTGATAAATCATTGACAAGCTGTCATTATGTACAGGATTGCGCACAGAAAAATTAAGCAATGTTGTCAGATGGAAAATATTTTCTCTTCTGTTATGTAAATCTGTAAGAAAAGAACAGCGGAATACCCGAACCAAGGGCCAAATAAAATTACTAGGATTGAGCTAATATAGAAAATACAGAGGAATTAACACATAAGGATAGAGAAGCTATATACTGCATTCGAAAAAAAGAAAGATCTCACACCAGTTCTTCCGAGAAATATTACAGAGGCTGCTTCAGTAAGTTATTGAAAGAGAAGTTGAGTTCAGTGATGATGGAGAAAAGTTACTATTTATAAATGAAGAAGCTAAGATTATCGTCCTAACTTGTGCGAGAAACATTAGGTACGAACAATGATAGCATTTACTGTGCATAGTCGTAGTGTATGTAATAAAACTTGTAGATAGCTACATAATTGAGCTGAGCGAAGCGAAGCTGAGCTTGTAATTGAGCTGAGCGAAGCGAAGCTCTTATACTCGGGTTAGCCGTTTGGTTGTCCGCGAACTCCTCCTAGACCGTTTGGCAGATCTCAACCAAACTTAGCACGCTGATAGAGTATGTCGTGCTGAGTGACAACATAGGTCGAAATCAAAAATCCGATGTACCATCGAGGAATAATCACCGAAAAACGCTTACTCCTAGACCGTTTGGCCGATATCAACCAAACTTAGCACGTTGATAGAGCATGTCGTGTTGAGTGACAACATAGGTCGAAATCAAAAATCCGATGTACCATCGAGGAATAATCACCGAAAAACGCTTCCTCCTAGACCGTTTGGCCGATCTCAACCAAACTTAGCACGCTGATAGAGTATGTCGTGCTGAGTGACAACATAGGTCGAAATCAAAAATCCGATGTACCATCGAGGAATAATCACCGAAAAACGCTTACTCCTAGACCGTTCGGCCGATCTCAACCAAACTTAGCACGCTGATAGAGTATGTCGTGCTGAGTGACAACATAGGTCGAAATCAAAAATCCGATGTACCATCGAGGAATAATCACCGAAAAACGCTTACTCCTAGACCGTTTGGCCGATCTCAACCAAACTTAGCACGCTGATAGAGTATGTCGTGCTGAGTGAGAACATTGGTCGAAATCAAAAATCCGATGTACCATCGAGGAATAATCACCGAAAAACGCTTCCTCCTAGACCGTTCGGCCGATCTCAACCAAACTTAGCACGCTGATAGAGTATGTCGTGCTGAGTGACAACATAGGTCGAAATCAAAAATCCGATGTACCATCGAGGAATAATCACCGAAAAACGCTTCCTGATTACGTAGTTTAAGCTCGCTCAGCTAATTTCATTGCAATCGGGTATATCCATTGCATTCCTAGTTATATATTCTAACTAGATTTAGGAAGGTGATTTAAGATATATATTGACAGATGCCATATTATTAATAAGTAAATCGTGTAATTTTGCAAGGATTATATTGGAATGCAGTGTAATTAGTATGAGGAAGTAGTTTACTCACATCGTTGTATTATACTAATAATATTGTAATTTAAGTTTATTGTATCGCACATATTATTGTAACGAGTATCCTATTATATGACCAGACGTTAACGACAGACCTCAATAAATTTACCAAAGCAAAACTTTACGACAATGGAGAAAATTATTCACTTTTTCAATTTTCAATTTTTCCCTAAAACTTGGCTAGTAGTGGAAAGTATGTATACTATATTACTATTATTATTATTATTAACATTAAGAATGTCATCATAAATGTTTGCTTTGTTTTATTGGTTCCCACCTAGATTATGGGCTTCAGAACCCTCAGTAGCTCCTCGAACGAAAATAGGGCGGAAACATTTCACAAACATTATAATTAATAATTCTATTCACTTGGTCCAGATATTTATCAGGTAATCTCTTCTTTGTTGAAGATACAATCAGAAACAAAATTGAAATTAAGATCAATTGCGAAAGAATACACCAATACACAAGAAAAGGAAGATTTAAAGAAACATAACATTATATTGAAGCAGTTTGAAATGCTTAACCCTTATAGATTCCGGCTTTTTAAGGTAAATTAGAGACTTTCAGTCAAGCGGCTACAGCATCATCCCTATTTATCATAGGATCATGGTTCATACCTCGTTTTCTTTTTACAATAGAGCAACCTTTCAAATGGTACCATTCACATCTCCTTATCATGTCCCTGAGTCAGGAAATTTTGAGAGAAATCGGGATTTTTCTTTGAAAATATATTTTTTTTTAAATTTTTGAGCCCTTCTGTACCCTCACTGTGTTAATGCAGAGATCTAAAACTCAACTGGAAAACACTAAGGGGTGTATTAAATGCCTGTATAAAATTTCAAGCTTTTATCTTGAACAGTCAGGGCGGGAAAAATATCAATAATCCCCACAATGCCCCAGATTACTGTAAAATACCTTGATCTCAGGCAGAACATTTCCTGAGACATCCCTATATATCCTAAAATCATAGTTTGCCCTTTATTATCTACAGAATAAAATGCCTTTCAAACGGACCCTTCACATGCCTCCATCATGTATCTCAGGCGGGAAAATCGCGAAAAAAAGGGATTTTTTAAGCCACAAAATCTCTTTTATTTACCTTTTTGCCCATCTGGATCCACCTTGTGCTAACGCAGAGATCTGAAAAAAATCTAATAAATAGTACTCGGTGGATTGAATGGAGAGAGAGAGAGAGAGAGAAAGAGAGAGAGAGAGAGAGAGAGAGAGAGAGATGTGTGTACACTTTGATTTCATATATTCCAGCCTTTAGGTTTCACAGTGTTAACCCATAACAATCCAAAAATTACTTTCCATTTTAGCATATATAGATTTGTTGCATTTTTTTTAAAAAAAAAGCTCGGAATCAAATAATTTTATTCAGTAATGGAAAGTATTTGATTGAAATTTTATATGTTACTGCACACTAAGCTCTACTTAAAGTGCCATACTAATGGGAGCTGAACGACACATCGGACGAAAGAATGCTTGGGGCCAGTCTTCATCTCCATGGTTCAAATCTGTTCCCATAACCGCGGGGTGTGTGCTACTATGTGGTGCTTGCCCCGTTTGTGTAACAAACTCATGACAGTACACCCAGATTAGCTAATGGCTAAAAAAAAAGGTGATTTTTGGGTGGCCATTTTGGATTAAAGTTCCTTATATTGTCGGGATCTATTCGCAATCATACAACGTACATCTTCATACCAAGCCGAGCGGTCCGCGGCGATAGACCATCGGCTTGAAGGCCCCGGGTTGAGTCCCGGAAGGGTCATGTGTATGGATTTTAACAACATTTGTTGTTTCGTACTGTGTCAGGCGGGGGGGAATCGTACGGGATAAAAAGATTTCAGTCTGAAAAAAATGGAGAGAATATCCTCCCCAGGATACTTTCATGGGAGTAAGGAATTAGTAAAAATATAGGATATACATTTTATAGCAGGTTTAAAAATATGGTTTGGGTATCCTATTTCTTTTATGTTAATTATATTCTTCATTTGATCATTCTCATGATATTTTCTGCTTTCAACGGAGTTCCATGAATATTATACCAAATGTTCTTTACACTTATCAAGTTCGAAAGGTTTTATGCGCCTGTAAGAAACCATTTCTGAAGATAATTCAGGTCCTAATGAATATTATCCACTAGGAAAGGGAAGTATTCCCCTCCTCTCGAAGCAGAGGGCAATTTCGCACTCTGGTCAGATCAAACATTTCCGCGTAACAAAACGAAGGTCCCCCTGTAAAACTTCTTTACCTAAAGGGTTATTATTAGTATCATAAATTTGCTGAAAGCAAACAATTTAAAGGGTTCGTCGATAATATCTTTGCTTCGTTTGTCGTCCGCCCGCCTTCCAAACGAAGAGGTGAATTTTACAACATGACTGCTGTATAATAAGCGACCGATTCGTAAAATGGTAAAAGTATGTTTTTATGTGTGTGTGTGTGTGCGAGAGAGAGAGAGAGAGAGAGAGAGAGAGAAGACAAAATTTTAGTTGCAAGATGACATACTTCAATTGCCGTTTTCGGTTCATATAGCAAAAAGAATACCGCCACCAGAGAATAAAGACAAGTGTAGACCTTACCCAGTTTTCAAATTGAATAGATGGTGGTGGTAGTTCGGTTTCTTGACCTTGTAAAAATCTTCCCTGTCTTTGATTTTGTTTGTCATCATTCCAGCCAGAAATAAAAAAAATGAGAATTCCTCAGTTTACAGCAAGGGGAATTGGGGACAAGACATTAAGGATGATATTCCTGGAAGCTTATGTATCACGATTGTTTCATTCAATAGACAGAGGACACTTTTCTATGGAGGCTTTTCAACATGTTTTCTCAGAAAGGGGATTTTCCTTTTGCAATCTATATGACCACTGGCAATTTCAATCTTGGCCATTCCCGCCAGCGTTTTCATTTTCGAGACACGAGACGAGACGAGACATTTCACGAGACGTCCCGTCTCGTCTCGTGTCTCGTCTCGTTTTCGAGACGGGACAAGTAGTCTGTCTCGTCTCGTGTCTCGCCTAAGAGGGTTCTGTCCCGTCTTGTGTCTCGTCTCGTTTACGACACGAGACGAGACGAGACACGAGAAATGTCTCGTCTCGTGGCAACACTAGCCATTCCCCATTCTCGTTCCTCTTGGGTCCGAATATTCTTCTCAGGATCCTGTTCTCAAATACTTTCAGTCTATGTTCTTCCCTCAGAGTAAGCGACCATGTTTCGCAACCATACAGAACAACAGGCATGATTATCGTTTTATATATTTTAAGCTTCAAATTCCTCGACAGAATTCGCGACGACAAGAGATTTTGAACCGAATAGTAACACGAATTCCCTGCTTTTAGTCGACATTTAATTTCTTCGTGAATATGATTTTCGTCTGTTAATATTGATCCTAAATATTTGAAAGTATCCACTTTATCAAAAGTATTATTTAATATTTTAACGCCTCCACAATTTGCCGTATTACGGTCCCGACGCACTTCCATGTATTTAGTTTTCTCTGCATTTACTTCTAAACCCTTGTCCCTGCAAGCGTTTAATAATATTTCTGCATTTATTTCTACTGTTCTCCTATCATCCCCTATTAAATTTACATCATCAGCATATGCCATAACCTGGTGAATGCCGTTCAACTCTAGGCCCTGGTTGCTATCTTTGATTTTCCTTATGGCATATTCCAGCACAAAGTTAAATAATAATGGCGACAACGCATCTCCTTGTTTCAGGCCATTTTCGACGTGGAAGCTCGTGGACAAAAATTTTCCTACCCGGACTTTACTTTGGGATTCACTTAAACATATCTTAGTTAATCTAATTAGCTTTCTCGGTATTCCAAGCTCTGTAAGAACGTTGTATAATGTTTCTCTCCTAACCGAGTCGTAAGCCTTTCTAAAATCAATAAATAGTTGATGTACCGGGGTATTGTATTCCCACTTCTTTTCGAGTATTTGGCGAATGGTAAATATTTGGTCGATAGTTGATCGATTTCGTCTAAATCCGCACTGATAATCTCCAATAATTTCCTCTGCGTATGGGGTCAATCTTGCTAACAGAATATTTGAAAGGATTTTATAGGATGTTGACAGAAGAGAAATGCCTCGATAATTATTACAGTCAGTTTTGTCGCCTTTCTTGTGAATTGGAACAATGATTGACTCTTTCCACTCTTGTGGCAATTCTTCCTTGTTCCAGGTAAGGAGAATGAGTTTGTGTATCTTGTTCCACAATTTTTCGCCTCCAGCTAAAATTAACTCAGCCGGAATTTCATCTACACCCGGAGATTTGTGTTTCTTTAATTTCTTTATAGCGGCTTCCACTTCTATTCGATTGGGTTCTGGAATATACGGTTCTGCGGTGTGTATCTCCTTTTCTCCACGTACATTAGTTTTTGGCTGCGTGTTCAGCAAATCGTCAAAGAAATCTTTCCATCTATTTAAGAGGCTATCCGTATCAGTGAGAACTGTTCCGTCAGATTTCTTTAATATATAAGCACGAGGTTGATAGCCTTTCTTAAATTCGCTGATCCCCTTATACATGTCCCGAATATTTTTATTTTTACTATTATCTTCAAGTTCCTTAATTTTAGCTTTCAAAAAATCCCGTTTCTTTGTTCTAAAAGTTTTGGAAGTTTCCCGCCTGATATCTGCGAAATTTTGTGTAGTTATTTCATTCGGATTTTGTAGCCACCGTAATTTTGCCTGTTTTCTCTTCTCTACTAGTTTAATGCATTCTTGGTCGAACCATGGTTTGTTCCTACGTATTTCCGCGTGTCCCAATTTTTCTATTGCTGAACTTTTAATGCTATCTCTAATTTCAATCCAAGTATCTTCAACACTAGTGCCCTCCGAGTCTTCTAAAACCGAGAATCTATTCGAAACTTCAATCTGGTATTCCTCTCTTACCTGGCTCTCTTCTAATTTCTTTAAATTAAATCTCTCCGTTTTCGGACATTGAGTATTACATTTATTCAACGATAATCTCTCCCGTATTATCGCTGCTACCAGGTAGTGATCAGTGTCACAATCAGCCCCTCTAAACGACCGGACGTCAATTATGCTAGATTGTCTTCTTCTATCTACTAAAATGTGATCAATATGATTATGTGTTTTTCCGTCTGGTGATGTCCAAGTGTATTTATGAACGTCGCGATGTGGGAATTTTGTACTCTTCACGATTAGGTTTTTGGATGTTGCAAAGTTCACGAGTCTAACACCGTTGTCATTACTTTCCTTATGCAAACTTTCGTTCCCTATAATCGGTTTGAAAATATCCTCTCGTCCTACCTTCGCATTGAAATCCCCTAATAGAATCTTCATGGTATCGCGGGAGTTGGTCAAATATCCGTTCCACTTCTTCGTAAAAACTATCTTTTATATCGTCACCCTTATCTTCAGTTGGAGCATGTACATTTAAAACAATAATATCACACCACCGTCCCTTAAGAGTAATAAAAGAAAGTCTGTCAGTAACAAATTCAACCCGTTTAATTGCTGGTAATATTCGTTTGTGAACGAAAAACCCTGTTCCTAACTGGTGATTTTTATTTCCTTCCCCGTAAAAGAACGTAAAATTTCCGGAATTCTCAGATCCATTTCCTTCCCACCTAAATTCCTGAACTCCTACTAAGTCCATCTTGTATTTCTCTAACTCACTCGTTACAGATTTTAACGCGCCTGCCCTATATATTTACCGGAAATATTTTTAAAAAAGTGTTTGGAAAACATTTAATGAAGTACAGGAAGGAGTGGCGTATTTAGGGGCTTCCGGGCTTAAGCCCCCCCCAAAAAAATTCATTTACTATATTAAATTAAATGAAATATCCTGCACAATTGTCACATTTCCAAGAATAAAGTTAGCAACCCCCCCTCGTACGAAACAAAATCGTAAATACGCCACTGACAGGAAGTGCATTTTTAGAACGTTAGAGGAAAATAATATAAGGAAAATTTTCACAAATTGTACTAGAAATATTGTGTTGGATGTAATGTAATATGTTTTCAATGTCGAGAGAGAAAATGTTTCAGAAGTAATACTGAAAATGCTTTGCATACTACATACATGATAAAAAAAAACAGAATATGAAATGGATTTCATATATTTTACAAATGTTTTCCAACGTGTTATTTGCAATTTTTTCTATTGTTACGAGAAAACATATGCCAAACCGATTAACTTAAAAACTTGAAATTTGGACAGTACATAGGGTTTGTGACGTATGGTACCACAAAGGAAGAATTTTTTATTTCGACTTCTCATTTAAAATAATTTGACACGTTTTTAAAGGTTTTTTGATATTTTAGTAAAAATGGGAAGATAAGAGGGGAAATGAAAAACAAGGGACGGGTTTGTAATTATTATAATCAAATGTCGATATGTCGGAATATTTGAAGGTTAGGAACTTGGAATTTGGAATTTGGACTCATCATTTAAAATAATTAGACTCGTATTTCAGTTTTATTTTTTTAAATTATTTTTTACACAACTTAGAATGGAAGAAAAGGGGTGTATACGGGGAAAAGGTGTGAGAAGTATTTTAATAAGATGGCCACATCTCCGAATTCCTTAAACTTAGAAACTTGATGCTTTGTATTTAGGCTCCTCATTCAAAATAATTTGTACGTGTTTCAGTGTTTTTTGATATTTTAGTAAAAATTAGAAGAAAAGAGGTGCAAAGAAAAAAGGGTTTGGTTTGAAGTTTAGAAACATGGAATTTGGTATTTGGACTTCTAATTTAAAATAATTAGATACGTAATTAAGCTTTCTTTTTTAAAAATATATGTCCTAGAAGGGAAGAAAAGGGGCGCTGACGGCGATGGAGAGAGAATGGAGGTAAAAAAAAATAAGTAGACACGTGTCCGAGAGTTTTTGAAAATTCCGTATATTAGAGTGAAAGGGGCTCAATTGTTGATCTAACAGCAAAGCGAGTACGTTCAGTTAGTTCTAAATATTACCCTGATGGGCCCATGGCGGAATATTTGCGTACAGATTCATAATAACACGCAGGGCATACGTTATGTACATACATTTATTGTAAACGGCTCACTCAACTTTTGCTTCAAGTACTCTGTTGTTTGCCTGTCGAAAGTGGCCAGCACGGGACATTGGCTGAAGAACTGTATGCGAAATAAAGTGAAGTGGCGCATAATTTACTTACTTTGTTTGTCACTTCAAGTCATATAGATGAACTCACTATAAGAAGTGGTGCTATTCAGCTGGTTCGCTAGAACAGGTTAAAATATGTTGAGTTCCCAGAACCGCTTGTTATACAGGGAAACCTCTAAACAATGGGCACCAATGGGACATGAATTTTTCTCCGTTACAGGGAGATTACAGAAATTTAATTTCTCACAACGGTAATTGTATGCAGTAATATACAGTAAATACATTATGTATGAACGTAAATACGTAAAATTCAATATGAAAATACTCTATTTAGTACGTATTTGAAATATTGGAAGGGTTGAAGGGGAAATTCATTTCTGTTAAATAATATTATTGCTGGGGGATGTGTTAATGTATATTCGTTCACATACCGTCTACCTATTGATGAAGAATAATATGCTAAAGATGTTCGGATATTTTCCTATATGGGAGGGAAAGGGTTTTTCATTTATTTTCAAATTCTCGAGACCTTCTCAAAAAAGTCTCGAGACCCGGACTTCTTCCAGTATCATAAGTAAAAGAAAAATTTTGCTTTTTCCAAAAAAAAGTAAAAAAAAGGAAACATTGCTTGTTGAAAATGTTATTGTAAAACTAACAACGTTTGTTTTGTTATCTATGAAATTATCGGGAAAGATGCAAAGTCCAGATGAAAAAGGACTAAATTTGTTAGGGAAGGAAAGATCATTCGCATAGAATTCTTGCCCATACGATTGACCCTGCATGTGTGTTATTGCTTATTGGAGGGTTTTTTTTTTTCAGGATTTTCAGGAGAAGGCAGTTTATTGGGAAAAAAAAAGAATTTCAAGTTCAGTTCGAAGCTGTTCTGCTCGATGTTTCACCAGGTTTAGACTCAGATACACTTGTGGGGAAAGACTTTTCTCTTTACTGTAATATATCGCAGAACCGAGAATAATTCCTCTCCATTCTGAAGAGGTTATTGTAACGTTTGGTGAAAAAAAAAGACTGTCTGTACCTGATAGTGTCCGTAAAATGGATGGTTTTGATCCGTAAAAGAACATATAATTTTGCCGGGACAAACATTCTGTCCCTATTATAGAGGTGCCTGTTACAGGAGTTTTCACTGTACTTCGATATAACAGAAAATTTTACCCAGTTATACCAACGAACAATAAATTTAGCTGAATTATATTTGTTTTTAGAAACTCTTACAGGGGCCGCGGTGGCTCAGTGGTAGAGCGTTCATCTCTGCTGCATGGGGCCCTTGGTTCGATCCCAACTCGCTCCAAGCGGGCTTTGTGGTGGACAAACTGTGTGCGTGTGTTTTCTCGGGGCTGTCCCGTTTTCTCCCACTTACTTCATTATACTATTTCATTCATTTCTCATCATCAGCTTCTCACTTAACCTTGATGCTTAACGTGGAACATTAAACTAAATGTTTCATTTAATCTTCATTTCCATGTCCAAGTACCTGTTTTTTGAGTTCTACATAATATTTTCAATCTGTGAACAATGCTAAACTAGTGTATTAATATAGGTTGCTGACGTTTTAGTGCCTAAAATTCTCCGAAGAATTTAACATTTATGAATTCTGATAGATCAACTTCGTGTAGGCTTTGCTTTGGAAGTAATTTGGAAAGACGTGACTTGTTATTCAATGCATGCTGGAAAGTATTTCTCATCCATTTTGAAGTTCGCGAATAGTTTGTTTTCTGCATTACTACTGCCTGAATACAGCGTGGGTGTAAAGTCAGTTCTTATTTATAATAATGAATACTTGTAAAAATAATCAACCTATCACAGTTTTATTTCCATCGAATACATTATTAGGGAGTACCATTTGGTTATTAAGTTACATTTCATTGTTTCGTGTTTCGAATTTCGGCACGGGGCAAATTATGGGATTCAAAATTTATCCATAAAGGGACACGATAAATACTCAGGACGCTGGATATTAGTGCCAAATTTATGATTTTTGGGGTCGCCGATATGAATAGTAAAACTCCTAACGCCATTCACGTCCAACTTTAGCCCCTACCATTGTGGGCAGTTAGAAAGGCGTGAAAAATAACATGTCAAAAATAACCGATGTTAGTGTCAAATTCTTAGGTTTCAGTGTCGCTGAGATTAAAGTAACATTCCGCCATAATTCAATTCCAACTTTAGCTCCCATCGTCATGTAGGTTTGGGAGGAAGCGTGAAAAATGATATATTAATGTCGAATCTATAGTTTTTGGAATCGGTATGCGAATTGGTGACAGTTTCGATGACTTATGACATCAAGTTTAGGGCCTGAACTTTAGGCATGAACAGATATAGCAACTTCTCCAAGAACTGGCAGGAGCAACGCCAAAGGCGTTACTCTTCGGTATTTAAATTTATTTTACTGATTTATTTATCTTTGAAAGGGTACACGGAAAGGAGGAGCTAATCGACATTTTACATTTTTTTTTTAGGAGAAGCAATTTAAAATGTTGATAGGCGCCTTCTTTCCTTGTATGGCTGTTTTTCTTGAGTAAGTTTATCTGCAACGAGTCATTTTTTTTTTTACATTATTCGTAGTGGATTTAGAAGTACAAACTAGCACCAATAGGTGGTGTCCATATCGGCTTTTTCGTAAAAATTGCAATGAACCCCTTTTTTTCGTGTATCCTGCTGCATTACTTTATCCTCCTCGTGCGAAGAACGGGTATTTCAGCTAATCTATAAAGATATTCCTGTTTCTGATACCTTAAATCAACAAAATAGGATTTGGATGAGATGGGAACTTTTCTTGTAGGACATACTACTCACTGACTTAATGTAGAATTGGGAATTATGAGGAAGTTGTAAAAGTTTCAAACAATGGTTTAGAGGGGAATATTTTCCCAAGCCGGGAAGAGAAGGTTAAACCTGGCAGAAAGGAAAAGAAAGTCTTGGAGGAAGGAAATTCCCCTATAAATAAATCTCTGCTTAGTTTTTCTTAAGATCGACAATAGAAGTGGAAAAAGTTTTATAATTGTTGAAAAAAAATTCATTTTTTTTAAATTTATAACTAGCATATGACAAACTGTTTTTTAAATGTCAGGCCATCCGTATATGCAAATTGCGGGTTTTTCTAAGAAGATTTCCCCTTCACCCAAACTCAGGGTAATTTTTAAAAGTAGAAAATCAAAAATTACCTTTTTCACGAAAATTGTTACAGTGATTTTGCTTTTATTTCACTAGCGTGTTAATGAACTCTACAGATAAAGTTTTAAGAGTTGATTCCTCACATCAAAACAAGAGATAACGTTCATGTAAAAATGAGGGGGAAATGCATAGTTTCGGAACTAGGTCTGTCCAAAGTTCGAAGACAATAATCACAGCACGCATTATGCCGAAAATGATGAACCGTGGAACTGAAGGTATCTGCAAGATACGAGATTCCATATGTAAAATTAAAAATCATTCGCCAGAACCGCAAGTAAAACGTTATCTGATATGACTGTTTTGCGTAGGCTTCTTACTGTTGTGTACTCCACTGGCGCAAATCCCTGGAGGATGAGGGGGACATGTACCCTCAAATCTTAGAACTGGGGGAATTGTCTCCCCCAATAACCCTATTTGAAATGTGTTTTTTTGAAAAAAAAAATGTGATGATTTGTGTCCGATTGCCACAAAAGAAAGAGAGATAAAATTGATGTTCCCCCAGAATATGCCTCAAATCTGCCCGCCTCCCAATGTTGAAGACAACTCTGTTCCCTCCTGATCCTCCACAGCATTCTTTTTCAACTTCACAAATGTTTAGAGCATCGCGTAAAAAAAATATATATATATATATATCTTACTTGAAGCCCCCCTCCCCAATGTTGAAGACAGATTTGCTCCGCTGGTGTACTCGTATGTGTTATTAAATAAAGCATATTTTCTACTAACATTGCAAAAGAGAACTGAAGTGATGATCTACAAGAAAACAATAAAATATCCATTGGTAGTAAAAATGTCCTATCTAATATTGAAGTTAAAATTTAATTATTTTACTCGCACACAATTAAAGTTCGAATAATCACTACAGAGACGTTTCCTCTCCATCTGCATTATCTTTATAGTGCAACAAGATGATTCGTTTATTATAATTTCAAATGTATGTTTGTTCATGGTATTGATATCTTTCGAATCATTGATGAGATTATAGATATTCAAAATGCATATTAACAGTAAAAAAAAAAAAAAAAAAAAAAAGTCATGTTGATGTCTCTACAAAGTTCTCGTAACGCTTTTTTTAATACGGTACCAGTAAGACAGTGTTCAATTCTAACATGCCCCCCTCCCCATAACTCAGACCTAACAACTTTGAAAAGTACCTTAAGAACACAATTTAAACAGTTAATATCAATGTCTATCAAAATTATCCCACAGGTTCCAAATGTTGGTGCATTCATATGAATGAACGTTGTTCTAACAAAATGCAAATGGTTAATGGTTGAGGCATCCATGTCGAAGAGAGTGAATGTCAGTTTAAAAGCTAGAGATGTATCAATTCAGCACTAAACAGTTCAATATTTTGTTCTTATATAACTGCATTTTGCATGTAACTCTTCAATAAACATCCGAAAATGCAGATGATCCGTAGCTTATATTAAGGATTCTAAATCAATACGATGGAATTTCCTTTCTTGATCGTTATTTCAAATATGTAAATATTACTTAGGATAGAGAACATATATATACTTCTAATATTACAATAGCTGGTTTCACACCACAGCCTTCCAGTATTGATATTTTGCAAGATCAAGTAAATTTGCTCACTAAGGCAATTATGTGAAATTTTCCAACAATGAATAAAGAAACATTAAAATTACTTTAAGATGATATTGTTTGTCTCAAAAAGCATTGGTTAACTAATGTTTCAGTTTGGCCAACAATAAATAAACAGAAAATATGAGGTACTATGTTAGTGGACTGTTTACCTCTAGTATCACCAGCAAGTACTATTATGATAAGCTATTACAACAGCTACATGAGGTCATTAAGACGAAATGCAAAGGATACGAAAAGCTGTTCAAGTAATTTTCATTTTGCAATGACATTCATAAGGTAACATATCACATGTTGTGGTTGCCAAAATGACTAACTTCGGATTCCAATTAGTATGACATCCTCCTTATTCATCTGATTTGGCTCTCATGATTATTATTTCCCAAAGTTAGAAGAAATTCCTAAAGAGACGTCATTTGAGAACAATCCTAACGTCTCAACATGTCACAAAGAAACATGGTCCTCACATGGTGTAAAACACAGACAGTGGCGTATTTACGATTTTGTTTCGAAAGGGGCTTTGCTAACTTTATTGCTGGAAATATGAAAATTCTGCAAGTTACTTCAATTACTTTAAAATACTAAACAAAGTTTCGGGGAGGCTTAAGCCCGGAAGACACCCCCTTAAATACGCCACTGAACACAGATAATAGGAATTTTATTTGGAAAAAGGTTATAAAGCTATATAATAGGTAGAGCTATATCAAATACATCACTAGCAAGAATAATGTAATGAATAACTATGTACTTTCATCCTTCTAGCTCTAGTCTTCATAAAACCATGAACATTTCCGCAGCTCATTCTTACAACTAGAAAAGCCCTGCTCCCACCGGGACCGGGTATCAATTGCCTTTACAACTAAATTCAGATTTAAACAATTAATAGAATTACCATCTTCCATTGCACTGAATCGATAACAAACTGACACATATATTGGACTAACATGAACTTAGAAAGGGTTAAATTGAAGATACAGAGAATAAATTTACTTCTGAATAGAAAGTAGACTACGCAATAATAAAACAATTACTATGATGATGATCCTTAATAAAATGTTAAGATACGAAAAGTTTCTTCACTTGTGAAAATGTAACTCAGACCCCCACAATTGTTATTAAATTTTAATAATAATATAAAATTAATAACAGAAATAGGTCTATTATCAATAACGGAAACATGGGAAAAACATGTCCTGGGTTCGATCCCAACCAAGTGAGTTTTGTGGTCGACAAACACTGTGTGCGTGGATTTCCTCGGGGTCTCCAGTTTCCTCCCACTTTCTTAATTCCACCATTTTATTCATTTTTCATCAGTACTGTCTCCTTAAGCCTAACCGGCATAATCGTTGGACGTAAAATTTAAAGATTTCATTTCATTTCATGGGAAAGGCATGCCTACCAAATAAACAATGCAGTACAAAATATATGAGAAAATAAGAAAGAATAAAGTGAAAGAAACAAAAAATAATGTAAAGGTAAGTGAGAAGATTCAAAATAGATCTATTTTGGAATGACCATCTAATGGAAAAATCCACTATGTGATCATATTAGTAATGATAATAGAACCTAATTAAGAGAAATGTAAAGAATGAGTAAAAGTGATGTCAGGAAGAATGACTTTACAAAAAAAAAAAAAAAAATGTCTGACGAATTCTCAATTCTCAATCTGACATTCATGTTCGGTAGTGCATATCAATGTGAACAACTTTCTCATATTTGAAAAAGAATGAGATCCAAATTAACAGACATTCATTTGACTTTGTTATTGTAAGTGTGAGCAGCATGCCTGCAGTCAAACATATGAAAGCTAGTTGCAAGGAAAAAATCCCAGTTGTTAGGAATAGAAATAATGTTTATCTATCTACTACCCGATTTCGCTCTGTTCTTCAGGCCGGTAGCCAGCCCTAAAATGTAGGGAGGCCCGGTAGAAGTTAGGGGGGCGGCGATCGAACCATATTATAGTTCATTTACAAGCCTACCGTGAAAATTTTAGGAAGCCAGTAAGAATTTAAGGGGGACTTGGCCCCCTAGATCCCCCCGTATACGGGCTTGCTGTTCTTCTATTTTCTATTAAAGTACTGCAATATTAGATAGGATTTTATGTATTTACTTACTTTTCAAATATACATCGTTTAATGATGAAAATGCCTTGATCATTATTTCTTTTCCTGCAGCCCGCACTGTTGTATACTAACTGACAAACTTGAGGTACTGAATTTGACATACCTGACTTACTGGCATTGGAATTTCAGCATTTATTACTCAGATTATTGTTTTCTTTTCTTTTTTTTAAATAAGGAGCTACTCGTAAAATACAGGAGTGGTATGCAAATCTATCTGCAGCATGACCAATAAACATATCTGTTTACAAAAAGGAAGGAAATGACTCTAGTGTAACTTATGAAAAAAAAAAAAAAAAAAAAAAAACTAGAAAACTGATAAAGGCAAAATATCACTAATTGTGAGAAATGAAAAACATCCAATTTAAATTCGAATAAATGAAAGAAGATTAAGTTTACAAAGGAAAGAAGAGAAGGGCGAAAATAAATTTCCGGACCTAATACATGACAATTTGCATTTACTTCTTTTACTTTGGAAAATTTTTAAAATACCTTTTTAAAAAATTCAAATTTTGAACTCAGCGTAGGAAGTGCTTTTTCTTTCTTTCTTTCCTGGTCTTGTTCTTGGTATTTTCTAACGTTTCTTTTCTTGGTAAAAGTGAAAGAAAGAAAAGGAGCTGCTTTGTGGATTCTGGTATTATACTGAGGAACAAAACAATTGCGTTCTTTTGTTGTGGCTTGTTAAGTAATTGCTAATATAAAAAAACACACAAGAAAACAGCTGTCTTCTTTCTTGGAATATGCTATGCTGAATACGTTTTGTGTCTTTTTCCAATTGTATTCGGTCAATAGTCTTACTTAATGCCTGCATTGTTAGCAGTCTATGAAGAATATTCGGTCAGCATTCAATGAAGTTCGTCCCTTAGCTATACTTCGTTGCTTGTTAATATCATCTGGGTTACGGCAAATTATTACTTGAGAATAATTTGTCCCCAGTGTAGTGTGGCATCATTGTTGAAGGATTTAATTATTATATTTGAATCATGGTGTGAATGAAATGAATCTTGATTCTCCTAGAAACAAACCGACTTCTTCATTGACCCAAAAGTACGTATACAGACCTATAGTGATCAACTTAATGCTTTTTACGTCATTTCTTACTGTTATCCATCAGGTAGACTTAGTTCCTTTATTATTTGTTCTTAATATCCTTTTACTTATATCTTAAGCTCGGAACAGCCGAAACAAATAAACCTATAAGCAAGAATGTTATGCAGGTGTGTACAGGATCGTCGTGTGGGTTGTAAGCGCCCGGGCCGAGAATTTCCAGGCGCCCCCTTACCCCCAGTATGTTATAAAAAGCAACCAGAGTATTCTGTACTCCTAGATTTAAATATGAAATGTAAGTTCATAATGTAAGATAAAAGAAGCTGGTATTATGTCAATTTTTTTTCACGTGAATAGCTCTTGTAGTTAAAACATAAAAATTAATGAAAATATGGTTTTGAATTATTGAAATCGAGTGCTATTCTTGTTTATTTTGAAATTGATACACATCAACATAGTAATAGCATAGAATATACAAATAACGATACAAATATTAAATTCCAAGACAAAAAAAATCTCGCAGAGGGCTTGAGAAAGTTCCAGTTGAATAATCCTAGACGATGTTTTATATTACAATTAATTTTCAAGTTCAATACTCTCCCGGGAGTGATCTTTTCTTGTTGAAAAGATCACTCCCGGGAGGGAGCATTGTTTTGTATGGTTCAGAGACTTGGACATTACGAAAGTTAGAGAATAAATATTTGGAGAGCTTCGAAATGTGGATTTTGGAGGTAGATGGAGAAGATAAAATGGACAGAGAGAGCAACAAACGAATATGTTTTAAAACGGATAAGAGAGAAGAGGACACTTCTAGCCACCATTCTTCGTAGAAAGATCAATTGGATTGGACACATCTTGAGAAGAAATTGTCTTCTTCACACTGCCATAGAAGGAAAGATGGAAGGGAAGCGAAGAAGAAGAAGAAGAAGAGCACAGCTGATCGGTGATTTAAAAGATAGGAGAAAATATTGGGAGTTAAAAGAGGAAGCTGAAGATCGACATAAATGGAAGAAACATTTCCAGACCTATATCTAAAATTTAAAAAAAAAGTCCTCATTAGTCCCAGGACCTGCCGAAATACAGAATACCTAATAATAATAGTATAATACTCTCCCGGGAGTTCCTCAAGGATCTCTACTAGGATCCCTGTTGTTTCTTCTTGTTATTAATGATGTTCCTCTGTGTATTGAAACTTCTCAAGTTGTCCTCTTTGCCAACGATCTCAAATTATACTCAAAAGTAAGTTCAATTGATGACTGCGTAAAACTTCAACAGGATTTACAGAGAGTTCAAATATAGTTTGATAAGAATAAATTAGTCCTGAATGTGTCCAAATGTAAATCTGTATCTTTCAGGAGGAAAGAAAATCCAATTAACTTAACCTATACAGTAAGTGGCACTTCCTTATCTGTTTCAAATACTATCAAAGACCTAGGAGTTATATTTGATAGCAAATTAACCTTTGCTCAACACGTTCACGCAATAACGAGTAGCGCATAAAGAAACCTAGGTTTAATTTATAGGATAGGACAGAATTTCTACAAAGAATCAACATTTATAAGGTTATATTTTTCATATGTGAGAGGTCAAAATTAGAATACTGTTGTCCTGTTTCGACACAAAATGTCACTAAATACTCTGATGCAATAGAAAATATACAGTTTAAGTTTTTTTAAATGCTTGCATACAAGAAAACCGGTTTCCACCCTAAGTATGTCCCCTATGAAGACTTAGTAACCATAGGGTAACTTAAATATTAAGTAACATAGTAGTAACTTAGTAACTAATTTGAAAATTAAAAATTTTGGTTTTTAAACATTAGAAAAAAGGAGATGGGTTTTTGATTTGTTGTTCTTATATAAATTATTAAAGAGTAAAATTGATTGTCCAGAATTAGTTTCAGAAATATTATTACGTGTCCCAACAGGCAAGACTAGAACACCAAACACTGGGACATTATATTGTAGAAAAGCAAGAACTAACATATTACATAAGTCTCCTCTGTAGAGATTGTGTGCTTTATATAACGAAATGACTAATTTCATGTAGTAGATGTATTTAGTATGTTCGAAAACATTGTCAGGCAATAACTTCTGCATAATAATTAAACGACGTATATTTGTGTATGTATAATAATGTGTGTAATAGTGTATGTTAGATAATTATGTACACGACACCATAACTGGGCATTAAGCCTGTTCAGTTGTTCTTATGAAATAAATAATTAAATAAATTTTATTTAGCCGTAGCCTGATCATTATTAAAATATCTGAATTAACATTAATTTCTTTTTTTAAAAAATCATTTACCAACATAATCTGAATTACTTGAATTTTGTTGATTTGTCATCCCCGCGCCTGTTGGTCGCGTCACCCATGTGACGGCTCTGGGGAGGTAGATATATCTACTTTTGGGCCACCATATACATACAGTCGAAACCAGAAAAATTAACGCTTTAAAATATTAAAGACAAAATATCAAGTGCTCGCAATTTGAAATGGATTCACAGAATTCTTATTTTCCTTCTAAACGAGCATAGTTTCTTTTGAACCTTAATACCAAGTTCCATCCTTTATAGCAAAAGGAACATCTGAAAAATATATTTTCATACTATTGGAATAGTTGAGTTACACGGCCAATCATTGTTCTTTCTTGTTAGAACTATAGTCTGTTATTTACTACTACGTGTATATATGCTTTGATCTTGAAACGTCTATACTGAACTTATGAGAGATACCGGTAATTTGTTGTAGGCAAAGTAGTAAGTTACATGTGTTGTACTGAATATGGAAAGCGTAAAACAAAGTCAAAGCTATATTTTAAAACTGAGTGCTAACTCCGTATTTTTACGGAGTAGCTGATCTTTTGTAGATTGCGGATTCCGTATTTATACGTGATGTGATTCCAAACGTATTTCAATGGGTTTGCTCGTTTATTATAAGGTATTAGCAGTTTTAAAATATCCCTTGGACTTCCTATTTCCGAATTACGCCAATAGATCGCGCGAAGATCCTAATTAATATCTTGTTACCGCCGACGTTCAAAAACCATATGCTTATTGTTTGAATGTCAAAATGGCGAGAAAGTGCCTGTCGGACGATTCAATACGCTTCAGTTTAGACGCGGAATTGAGCAACAGTGATGGTAATTTGTTTTAAGGAGAGTTATTCGACGATTGTGAGAATGGGCCAGACTATGTAGCAACAGAAATATCAAATATGTCAGGTAAGTAACCTTGAGATAATAATGCTCATATTCACATCAATTTTCCTTGCATTATGTGTTAATGTTATTTGTGATTTGTAATGGCTTTGTGGTTGGAATACAGAATATTATATATATGAATAAAGAGCTAGCTCTAACCTTTCAAACGGTACATGTTGTATTATTTTAGTTTTTTCTAGTTTTTGCGATATATGTTTTAAAAATGTTGCAAAAAAGCCCAGCATTCTTGGGAAAGCCAGAACTTTAGAGTCCAGCACTCAGAGTGTTAAATATAATTTTTGGTAAGAAAAGTTTTTTGGAAGTTTCAATAGTAATCTAAATAACTACCGGTACCTTATGCCTTGAGAATTTGTGTGTAACATTATGGAGATATTGGAAATGAAATAATTTAATTTTAGGTCACATGCCTACATCTTGTAGGCTACAGAAGACACACGATTAATGAACGTGAGTAATTATGAAAGAATTGATGAAATGCTAATGTGGAAGGAAATGTAATTTCGTGTAAAGCACGATGTGGTTCATCACTAAATCAGCCTTGATTGAACCAAGGACCCTACTCGCTCGAGCTGAGCGTTCTATCTCTAGAAATATTCTGATAATAAAGCCCGTAAGTAGGTTTACATCTGTGCCGTTTTATTATAGTACATACAGACTTAATGCCCTAGTTTTCATGGAAGGAATGCTAGTGGAAATACGGATACCTTCAGATACGGCATGCAGTAGTTCACTATCTTAAAAACTCTTTCCAAATTTTACTGATTACTAGAATTATATCTTTTTCTAACATTACAACTTCAACTATTCCTTTGGTACGTAAGTCAATAAATTCCTAACTCATCATCTTAAATCCATCTGTCTCTCTTAAAAATCTGAAGCGTGGTTCATTCTCGTGGGCATATTTTAAACTGCTTCAGATGCTAGGCTGGGAGAATATGCCGTAATCTATCAATGTAGTTTTAAGAGATGTTAAAAAATTGTAATTTTACGATTAAAGTTAGTAACTGCACAGGAAAGAAGGATGTATAAGATGTTAATTTTCACCCCACGCTGTATTTATCTGTGGGGGATCAAGGTTACATGTACGAAACCATTACAAGTACTCAGTGAACTCGCATTACTACACAGCAAAAAATGAGCTGTTAAAACAACATAAAATGACTACCATTGTAAGGTGTTGTTTGTGTGTTAATTTAACACCAAGGACATCGCCTTCCGCGCACATCAGAAATAACACGTAATTCTCAGTGATAATTTGCATTGAATTTTATTTTTTGCTATAAGCATACCTTTACGCAGTATATTTGGCATTTATGTCAAGTACTATCTTTTCGGTAAACGATCACGAAAATAGTTTTGTAAGCCCATGAATTGTCTGACAACTATTATATGAGTAGCAGTTCTGCCATATATTGTTCTTATTTGCTTTTTTCTCATGTGCTAGTATGTAAGAACAATAAATGGCAGAACTGCTACTCATGGAACTGTTGTCAGACAATTCATGGTCATACAAAACTTTCGTCACCGATTACAGCAAAACGTATTACGTTATTCGTTACTTGGCATACATGTCAAATACACTGCGTAAAGGTTTGCTCATTGCAAACAATAAAATCCAATTAAATTCTCAATGGCAATTATTGGTCACTCCTGATATGCTCGGAAGGCGATGTCTTTGATGTTAAATTAACACACAAGTAACATGCTAAAGTGGTAGTCAATTTGTATTGTTTTAACACCTTATTTTATTGCTGTGTACTCTGCAATTTTTGCTGCACAAAGTATCTTTAATCTTACGATGAAAGTAGTGGTAATCTTTGATAACAGTTAATACAGATAAATACATTATAAAACAATGATCCAAGTGGTTGCAAGTAGCGCGCTAAATTCCATGTTGACAGTAGTGTTGCACAATATTTAGTGTAAAATCTAGCTGTAAATGTGTTGCAACCTTCTAAGCCATTACTCAGGGAGAAGTCATCATAACAATATTCGATATTGTTCTAAGAAAGAAGTGGCAATACTCATGAAGAACTTGGTAAGTAGATACAATTGAATCGATCATTATTAAAAAGAAATATGTTTTGTTTGAAATACATTGCACACAACCCCTTGTTGCACACATCCGAATAATTGATTTAATTCTTACTTGTAGTATTCATCTAACAAAAGTTGTAGGTATTTTTTGCACGAGTAATCAATTATTTTGCCCATACCCAACGTTGCATCGCCTCTACTCCCAACGGACGCACTCCCGCGTAGGTCCACCAGCTTCAGTCTGCCTTGAACAGGAATAGTCACTATTCTTGATGTAGTGTTGATCCTTGTTTTTCGCAGGAATCATTGTTTTTACACTATATCAGTTTGTATGCATATAATCAGTCTGTACGCGAATATTTAGCCATGCACCAAGAAAATAATACTATGGAACGCTTTAGGACAATGGTTCACAATCTTGTCTATCCGGCATCCTTTTTCCTAAATTCTAGACTTCATGCCTCCCTCCTTCCAGTTCGTGGTCATATGTGCTTTTTGTCTGACCCCTTTTGCGATTTCAGATGCAAGATTGAATTCTGAACTCTCCATTAATACTACTAATAACTGGCACTGTCTGACAAAAAAAAAAAAAAAAAAAAAGCACCTGGAAGGAATGGCCCAATGTCGACATAATTTCGTACATATACATACTAACAGCGAATATAAATTATTAGAGTTGCAATGTTCTGTGTCGTGCGCACCATCAGATAGTTATTGAGTACTATCAAACCACGAGAATGCCGCCTACTGGTGTATAACAACGTTACCAACACTTGGCATTGTAGGTCTCCATGCGGTCAGCTCGTCAAATCGTGCAATATCTAGGCATCTAGGGCATTTGGATGTGACAGTGGCCCGATGTTGGACTGAATGTAAACATGAGAGAAACTACATGTATCGTCGAGGTTCCGGTCAACTAAGTTTAACTACACGAAGGGAGGATAGGCATATTATGCCCCAGGCACATCGTAATTCCTTCACACCTGTGCCTGTTATCTGGGCACAAGTAATAGATTCACCACAACACTCTATGGATCCTACATCTTTAGTCGGAGACTAGCAGCAACTGGACTATAGAATTGCCGTCTTATTCGAAGGATGCCATTAACACAATAACACATGCAGCTGTGTTTGGAGTGGTGCCATACCCGGAAATCATAGATTGATGACCAGTGGTGTCGCATTTTCAATCATGAATCTCGATTCCACACTCTGTTGTATGACCAAGACCATCGTCAGCGGTATGACTGCACCAAGGAGAAAGGACACATTGATGTTACTTCTGGAAGTGGCATGATGCATGACTTCAGATTACGCATGATAATGATTCAGGGAAATCTGACGGCACAATTGTACATCACGAACAGCCTGTATCGTCATGTGTTACTTCAGATGGGACAGTGTCCTAGTGCATCTATCAACAGAACAACGTTCGTCCACACACACCACGTCTCTATGTACATGCTGTTGAGTTATTTCTTTGGTCAGCGATATCCCTCGATTAACAGTCTTAATGATGTATTTCATTTTATCGTTAAGTCTCTACTAAAACCGGAAAAGGTGGAAACCCACTATGACTTTCGGTTTCAATATTAATTTACATAGAAAAAAATCTAAGAGATAACGAAACCCAGTTTTATGGAATCGATTTAGCGTACAAAGGATACGTACCATCTTCTGTCTTAACACGCTATTCTAATCGGAAGTTTTCCGGTTTTAACATTGATTGTTGTAGACTGAAAGTGGTAACAGATAATGAGAAGCTGTTTTCTGCAATCAATTAAGCGTTTGAAGAATATATCCAATCTCTACTCTAATTTCTCTCTACTAAAACCAGTTGTGGTATAAATCTTCTACCATTTTCAGTTGGAACAAAAATTGAGAAAATATCACACCCCACAAACCAAACTTCTTCACGTGGTATACACGTGACACTGCTACTTGTTTTAAACTATTTTTTATTTGTAATCGTATTTTATATGTTCACTAACAGTGGCGGCTTTTGAGAGAAGTGTCATGGGTCAGTGTTCAAATTTATCCCTGCAAGTTGAGGGAAGCAAATTTTCCTATTGTAAATGCATGTCATTTTTGTATATATTTGCAGACGTACAGTATATACATAACTCGTATCTTGTGAAATAGTAGATTGTAGCTCTCAGAAATAGACACAAACAAAATCTATTATCCCTAAAACTTATAAATAACTTTGATTATACTATACTTTCCACATTTCACTCTCTGTTTTAGTGAACATAGTTATTCTTGTAATATATATTGGAAAAATTGTAGTGCCGTGCATTGTGGAAGAGAGAGTGTACGATTTTATTTTAAGTTGGTTTTCAAAACTTTAATTTCCATAAGTTTAATCAGTAACCATCAACAGTAATTCTTAAACCTCCAAGGAAACTCACGTCTCTTCCATGAAAACGTTTATTTTTCTTCCGATTTTCTTTGTTTGGAACTTACCTTGAAACCACGCAGTACTCTGTATTGGAAAGTCTCAACACCATACTTAATCATTTCTGAGAGAGATAGTGGATGGTATTCAGAGAGAATTTGTTAATCAAGCGTTGGTCATGCAATTAGTTAGTGTCGTATTAACTTTGTACTAAGGAGAGTGTACATTTTGGTATTCAGAGTCTGCTTGGAGTTCCGCTTATAAGTTGATTTGAGTATGATTAACTAATATAACCCCAACACATCGAGTGAGAAAAATAAAGATGTGGCAACTACGGAAATCTAGACATGTGCATGCTTAGTTTATAAAAATGAAAATATATAAAAATACGAAATTCGAAATATTTTCTTCATGGTTTGATATTACAACTTATAAATAGTTACGAAATAGGATTATAATTAACTTATTTATTTCAGGAGGATGCATTTATCGCAGGAATAAGTAGAAGGCAATTAATATTAATGACAATAGAAGGATTATGTTGTAATTATATTCTAAGAGAAAATATTTTATCAATTAGTTGTATGTATCCCTTAGAAAACTGGAAATTTTCTACTCATCTCTCACTGTTCACTTTCAGAAACAGATCTGCTCGGACTCGGATAAATATTTGCTTCACAGGTAATTCACCGGACGAGGTGAAACAAAAGAAAGAAAGAAAGTAATTAATTAATTGCTTTTGCATTTTTCATTATGTGAGTTTACTGTGGCTAAAGCAGGGTGCTCTCTGCTCTAAATTAATTAGCCACATGTGATTAACTTAGTGCTAATCAGAGATTCTGAATAGACTTCTGATAAATATGTATTAGTCAAACGCTTGGTATGGCGCTAATCATACTTAAAACGACTCTGCGTAAGGCCCAACTTTGTTTAAACAGTTTTCATTGTATTTGTTTATTTTATTTTAAAAAGAGAAAATAATGGGATGGGTTACTTTATCTTTTTCATCTTGACTGATTTAAACTCAGTCTAAGTAGGCGAGTGGTGGAATATTCGCTTCAGTAATTCAGCTGCCCGGGGTAACATAATGGTCACATTTACTAATATTCGAGTAAACTGGGTAACAAGGTTCAACATTCCCATGCAATTCAATGCAATGGCACATACCAAATAAGAATCTCCTGCAATCTGCAACTACACTTTCGAAATTAAACCACCTACATACTATTCTGGGATTCGATCGCAACCCATTCCGTCTAATAATCCAATTTCGTCATAAGTGCCGCTTAGGGCCGTAAGTTGTAGACTACAGGGGCCAAATGACCTCAGGAAATCTCCCGCCATTCGAGGGGGCCCACTTTAAGACAAAATTTTCTTACTTCATAGCCTATACGATACAAACATGAAATTATAAATGAAGCATCGAACAGGTTCACTACATTACATAAACAAAACAGCACACAAAAGGTAAATAAAACTGAAATGAATCGTACGCCCATTTCAGTAAAAAAGTCTACTATTAGGAGCCCTAGAAGTATTTATTCGTACGGCTTTGAGATCTGTCAATATTGTCCCTTAATTTTGTCATGCATGGAACGGGCCCAAGGACGTGCGGGAGGGCTCACAAAGAGTAAAATAAAGATGGCAAGAATGGGCTTATTTTCGAATTTTGCGGAAGGGCCCAAAACAACTTTTTCTAGGGGGCCCAAATATTAATGCTTGACCCCCCAAAAAATCTAAATTACGGCACTGGTGGCGCTTAGCATTATGTTCATACGATCTGCTGTTATACATAGCTTCTAACATCTGTAACAATATTCATGATTTAAATGTTATGAACCTGTTAGTGAAAAAATTATAAAGGTATGAAACACTTGCTCTGACGCTTAAGCCGACCAATCAAGAAGCGTTCGTAACGATTCTTTTTCTTTAAAACAAAAAAAGTACGAAAAATACACTTTTGGTTTAAAATAGACTTCTGTATGGCTTGTATAGTATATATCTGTCCCTATTTTCTCTCGGAACTTAATAACAATAAACTTGATAATAGTAATAGATACAAATTATTCTTGTTTTAGTACAGATTTGGCAACAGTGTACGTATTAAGGAAGCAGGTTTGAGCTGTTCGCGTTTAACGGTAAAACGACAAGAAAGAAAAAAAAGAAAAGAAAAGAAATTCTATGGTGTGTTAAAGAGACAATTGAAGTATCATCATTGCCTTCGGGAAGGTTATAAGACCGGAAGGAAAGTTGCTTGAAAATAAAGCCCAATTTGAGTGAATAAGAAAAGAAAGAAGATGAAGTAGCCACAGATCATACTTGGCTGATTTATAATTGCCTAATTTGTGGCCTCATCTGACCTCCATTTTCTGACAGAATGCATTTTTTTAAATATTAGGAGCTGACTGAGAATAATAATGGATGGCGATTGCGTTAAACATGGTAATTTCTTGTTGTAAAGCACTGTTGCTTAAGAGTGACAAGTGTCACAAGCAAATATAATCGTTGTACTAAACAGCGAACAAAGATAAAGACACTATCTATATATATAAAAGAGAACGTACAAATCCTTTGTCCGCTCATCACGCTAATACGGCTGAACCAATTTCTTTTATTTTTGGGGGGTTATTAGGATTTGGACCCTAGATGGTTTTTATCATATCACTTTAATTTTCAATTACCAGTGTCTTGAGATAATTGACCATTCAGGTGTCCATTACGTACAAATCCTTTATTAGTTCATCATAGGTATAAAAATAAACGTATGTATATGCAACCCGCATGACCGTGTCACTCGGCGGGTTAACATAAATGACAGGCGTTATAATGGTTTTTATCATATCACTTGAAAGCGAAAAAGTAAAAATTATCTAAGTAACAAAGTTTATTGCGTTCGGGGGTGACCGCAGCGAAGCGGGGCGGGTTAACATAAATGACAGGCGATATAATGTTAACATTTACTGCAATCTTCTATGGTTTTTATCATATCACTTGAAAGCGAAAAAGTAAAAATTATCTAAGTAACAAAGTTTATTGCGTTCCGGGGTGACCGCAGCGAAGCGGGGTGAACGCTGCTAGTATCAAATAATTCGTAAGTAAAGATCTGAAAAGATCCGCCAAAATAGTTGTTTCTAATGTGCTATCGTAATTATGTTGCATTTAAATTTCTGTGTTATGATATTATAATGTGCAAATAATGAGTTCAAAGATCGATCACTGACAATGAGACCGACAAAAGTTTTAATGGCTAAAACAGTGGCGGGTATAGACCGGGGCCAGTTGCCTAGGCCCTACTCAGCTTTTTCAGTAACAAAAATAATTTGCTATGGTTTAGGATTTAGATTTCTGGGCTTTCGGCATCTATGGCTATTTAGCTCGTCACATAGGAGGGATGACGTCCCTCGGCGAGCACACTATCTGGCGAAAGGATTGGGGAAAGAAGGAAACGGCGTAGACCTGTAACTTAGGTACCACCCCGGCATTTGCCTGGTGTGAATAAGGAAAATCCAGAAAAATCTCATTCAGGATGGATGGTCTGAAAAAGCTTTTGACACTTTTTCGACCGAGTACCCCCACCGGGAATCGAACCCGGTACCGCAAGTACCAATTTACTATGATTTATAGTTATGTATTTTAAAGCTTATAGCAAACTCATGATATACCTAACATAGTCTGGGTTCTAACTGCCCCCAGTTTTTCTAGACCCGGCTCTGGACTAGGGATGCGTACAAGACGAGACGAGACAGAATTTTCCTGATAAAATTCGAATCGAGACATCGCTTTTACAGCACATTTTCAAGACGAGACAGCTTCCAATCTTGTCTCGTGCACATCCTTACCCTGGACGAAAGTAAAGTTAGGTTAGATCACTGGGATCGATAGGAGTGATGGGTACGTATGAAAGTTACGCTTGCAGCAACACAGGTAAAGGGGGCCGCGGTGGCTCAGTGGTAGAGCGTTCACCTCTGGATTCCGAGGATTCTGCGAATATATCTGAACAAGCCTCTTTTTACAGGATGAGATTGTTAGCCCCACACCAAATCCCCACCCGTTGTCGTCTGCCCGCGACTGCTTATTCAAGTATGTTCGCAGCTAACCTCTATATCTAGAGACCTTCTTCTCGATCCACAACCTCACAGGGCGCGCCGTGGTGACAGGAAGACCACATTTCACGGAAATTAATATAGCTATATTTTAGAAATACAATAGGTACTGATTATCCGAACACTGCTTTAAATTACATAGGAACAATCAATATGCTGGATATATGGATGCATATTAAGACTGTGAAAGCTTCGATGCCGTGGAAATCGTAAATTAGAGACTAGTGTCAATGTAGTATTTCATGAATGCATCGTACGTTTGACTATCCGAACTATCTTGATGTATCACATTGTTTCGTTTCATAGCTACATAACTTCATAATATTTTTGTAAATGATTATACTCTTTACCTGTTTTCTGCCAATAGCAACTGTATGAATTTATAATAAAAAACTTAAATACAGAAGAATAAAATTTTTAAAAGATATAATGTGATATTTCGCAGGGCATCTTATGTAAAGGGCTCCTGATATCCTTCGCAGGTTCTTTATTAACAGTCACTATTTGAATTTATTAAACAAAGCTGGTACAGGATAACTAAAACCATTTATCTATAATGTGATGTTTCGTAGGACGCCTTATGTAAAGGGCGCACTGTATCTTTCACGGGTTCTTTACCAACAGTAACTGAATGTATTCATCGTACAGAACTGTGGTATACAGAAGAGTGAATAAAATCATTCATCTTTGATGTAGTTTCGCAAGGACGCCTAATGTAAAGGGTGCACTGTACCTTTCACGGGTTCTTTACCAATAAAAGTGTAAGAATCTAAACACTTACATTATTAAAAACTTGTATCTTTATTTATACTGTGATGTTTTGGAGGGCGCACCGGGACACGTCTGGCCTGTAGTAGGAACGGGTTAGAAGCTCCGTAGGGGTTGGTTGGGTTCTGTTCTCGACATAAAAATGGACAGATTAAAGACTTGCCTAAATTTTTCTGTACATTTTACAATCTATGGATTCGTATAGTGTGCCCCTGAGGTCACACACATCCCGCCGGCCAATGCCCCGTGCGCTTTACGCCGCACACAATTTCGTTATTCTTCTGTGCTTGAAGCTATGTGTGACGCAGGAATAATTGAGGAATCCACATTAATAGTGAACTCATTTCCAGTGTTCTGCATCCCAAAAGGGGATTTCTTACGTGTGATTTATGATTGTTCGGAGTGGACCAAGTGGTATAAGTCAGTAAGTGTACCTCTCCGCGAAATAGTCCATCTGCCTCCATATACAGTGCCGCTTACAACATCAAAAACAATCACTTTCTGAACTTTTACTATTCCCCTTACCTGACTTTCACTCATTCTTCTTCACAAACTTAAATAAATTCTCCAATTGACCCGGTGAATTTCCTAAAATTTGTCCGGTGATACAGCACTTGACCCAGTAAATTTCCTAAAATTGGTCATGCGATACAGCACTTAACTCTAGTAATTTAAGCATCGGATTTCTAATTTACAGATCCGGGTTCGAATCCAGCTGATGCTACTTTCTTTAATTTTTACATTGCTACAAAGAAAGCTAAAGGGAATTTCCACTCCTGAACGCTGAACCTTGAAACATCACTCCGAAGAACAGGATTATCGTTAGACCACGAACGAAACAGTACTTAATTGTATCCTCTTTCTCCACTTTTTTTTCTGTCACCATATCTTCTACCATGTCCCTCTTGATCTAAATCACATACGTAATTAATCCCAACAATTAAAATATATCTGCAAACTAATCAATACCTATTTATACATAAAGGCATTATTTATTAGCTTGAAGTTTATTGGTTTGTATATAAAATATATTTCATTGTCAGTGGAAGGTTTTACAATGCATACCAATGGAAAAGCATTTTTTATGCAACAAGAAACGTATTCAAGGGTCTAATTTCTTAACGTAGAACTATGTGTATTTCAATTACGAAATTTTTCACGAACACTGACAGCTATTGTTTAACACAAGCTATATTGAAGCAAGGTATTTCTTTGATGTGTGATGTATAATTATATCATTCTTGAGTTTAATTCTGACTTGTTTCATGTTTTTCTATCAGTAGTGATGAACGCAAGAGTCTTGGTCTTGCAATTTTTGAAAGTCTAGCACGCAAGATCAAGACTAGGAATCTCAATGCAAAACCAAGACAAAGACCAAGGGGTGCAAGACCAAGACCAAGACTCTTGCACAAGTATCGGTACTCCTTGAAATTTTTTATGGAATGTAAAAAGGGGGAAAAATCATTACATCTTTCACTTAAATTTCTTGGCTTCAGTAATAATGCCGCTGTAGTGACTGTGTTCCCAGTAGTTTATGCAATCTGCTCCTGAAGCATTTAGCTACAGTACTTCATTTTCTGAGTCGGTTGTTCGTGTTTTCTGTAGTTATTACTCGTTTTCAATTCATACAGATGTCATTCTAATCAAAGCTTGTTGCACATCAAAAAATGTATCATTGGTGCTAGATTACGATGCATTCCTGCGTTTCTAAACGATAAGATTTACTATAATTACTAATCGGGAAATCAGACTATTCTACAGGTGTGTTATCTAGAGTAAACTTAATCCTTTGAATTTCGACCTCATAAAGTTTGTCGACTCGTCCTATAATCTCGCTTTCGGTCCACGATAATCTCGCTTTCGGTCCAGGTTTCGATTCCCGGAGGGGGTACTCGGTCGAAAAAGTGTAACAAGCTTTTTCAGGCCAGCCATCCTGATTGAGGTTTTCCTCAGTTTTCCTCAATCACACCAGGCAAATGCGGGGTGGTACCTAACTAATTTCGCTGTAGTGAAGACCCTGAACATGTTATTCACAAAATTCCTTCTCTATTTTATCCTCATATTGTGTCAAAAGTTTTGAAACAAACTTGTGGATATCGTTTTAAACGTTCTGTTCTCCGCATTTTCCAAGAAATCTTCATTTTTCTCAAGTGTTGTTGTCAATGCTATTAAATTTGTTACTAACTAGTAAGATGCTTTTTGTCATTGAACGGTTATCTAATAGGTCTATAAACAACACGTTGGAACTAGAAAACCTTGCTGCGCTGCCACTGTCTACCGATTTGCAATTTTTCCCCTTCCATACAGGCCCGTATCCAGGGGGGTTCTAGGGGTAACCGCCCCCCCCCTAAATTTTTGCTGGCCCCTCAAAATTTTTACAGTAGGCTTGCAAAAGAACTATAATATGGTTATGAACTATCATATGGTTGGATCGGGCCCCCCCTAACTTCGACCGCCCCCCCTACATTTTTGGGCTGGCTACGGGCCTGCTTCCATATCGAATGACAAATTGTCTTTGATTTTTGAATTTTTTCAGGATTTTCTCTTCAGAATACTGCATTTAAATGTTTTCTTTTCTTTTCTTTTTTTCTTTTCTTTTCTTTCTTTCTTTTTTCTTTTTTGATTCCACTAAGATAGAAATATTTTTAAAAGCTCTAAATTTTCCTGGCAAAAAAAGCCGTGGAAAAACTTTAAAAAAAAAAGCCGTTTTTGTTCGAGCCCTTCCATCTCTAGCATTAAGTTAATATGTAACTACATGACGGAGAGATTGAAAACATTTGCTTCGATCGTGGGAAATATAGGCACGAAGTAAAAGGTAGAGCTTATTCATATACTTATTCATATAACTGCTCATACTTTGACATTTTGCTTCATAGCAAATGTTTTTAATTTATACTAATTCGTTGAAGCATTTGCTTCAATCGGATGTCTTCAGAGGACGGATTTCTTAATATATTCATGCTTGCAAGAAATTCGGAGGTTTATAAGGGAAATTGATCAGGGAAGTCTTATTATTGAAGACATACGGTTGCGAACGTAAACTGGAAGCAAAGAAGAATTGAAATGGTGAAAAAAAAAAGCCTTTAAAAGCAAACAAACTTTTCAATATACGAAGCAGAACCAACGGGAGGGGGCGGGCTGCTGATTGCGACGAGTGCTGACTTCTACAACTAATATTTGGTGCTAACTACCACGGTTTCTATATCACGAATAGATGTAACCTCATTGGCGTGCTAATTGTCACAAGCCTAAAGCGAACAGCATTTGAGAAGGGTAGAAGAAAGGGGAGAGAGATTCATTATGCGTACTTTTTTTTTAACATATGTACAGGCCGGTAGCCAGCCCAAACATTTTAGCCCGGCTGAAGTTAGGGGGGCCCGATCCAACAATATTATAGTTCACCACCATATTATAGTTCATTTGCAAGCCTACCGTGAAAATTTTAGAGGGGGCCAGCAAAAATTTAGGGGGGCCCGGCTCCCCTAGACCTTCCCTGGATACGGGCCTGCATATGTACGTCTTCGAATCCCGGTGTGAGAATACAAAAAAGAAAAACTAATTTCGTAACAATTCACTTTCATTAATCACCCGCCTTTTTTAGCCAGAAGGTAATAAGCATGGGACTTAAACTATAAAATTTAATTCCATTTTTTTTTTTTTTTTTTTTTTTTTTTTTTTTTTTTTTTACATGTTTACGTGTGAAAAACTCATCTTCACCTCCTCCCACTCGTCCTAAATGTTGTTGGTTTAGGTTCGTAACAGTCAGAACTCCAAGAACTTAGCATCAAAAATTGGGTGACAGTCAGTATCCCACGGTCAGGACCCATCCGAAACAACAACATTACACAAAGTAACGGAAAATGATTGGATGATTTCTAGACGTGGATGTGAAAAGGAAATAAAGAGAAGTTAGCTGGATCGGACTAGAAACCAATCAGAAAGTGTTAAGAGAAATAGAAGAGATGAAAACCATATTGAGGGTAATTACAAAGAGGAAAACAAACTGGTTAGGACAGGGTTTGGAAAGATATTGAATTTTAAGTGCTGTGATAGAAGGAATGGTTAACGATAAAAGAACGAAAAACAAAAGTACTCCAATGGATGAACAATGAAAGCGGATTATTGTTACGTCAAGATGATTAGGTTTGCTAAGAATCGTGATTCGTACGAGTTTTACTAATTTATGACAAGTGACCGATCAATGATGGTAGAATACTTATCATGATGTGGATTCGAGAAACAAATCATAGTTACCTTGAATAATTTCCAATACGTATAATTAAAACGTCCATAGTAGAATACAGTTCGTGTGTAAACAGTATTAACGGTAATCTCTCTATACTAAAATCAAAGTTTCGTGCTTCCTTTACACCAGCGGCGTAGCGTAAGGGAACGCCTGTATGCCCGGCATCCCCTGTTAATAAGAGAAAAGTACGTATTTCATTATATCTATAAATTGTTTGCTTATAATTATCACAATTATTTCCACTGCAATCTTGTGGGTGCGCTCTCTCGCCCACCCGTGGGGTTAACAGTGTTGCCAGCTGCAATGAAAAGTACAAAGAGCACTATATGAAGTGAGTGAAATATTCAGTGTCAACCTGTCATGTAGAACATAAGATATGACGTGTATAATCAGTGGTACAATCTAACAAAAGGAAATAGAAAAAAACAGAAGTACAAAAAATACGGAAAAGACGGAGTTGGCCATAATGCGCCACATTTGATCACGAGCTGTACATATTAAAATGAACAAAACAAGAAGCACCGACTATGAAGGAAACCGACGTACCTAGAGTCGAAAAGAAAAACGAGTTCCAAAGTAGGCAACACTGGCCATGAAAATCCAGACAATTTTAATATAGTTAGGCCACTCGCTTCACAAAAAAAAAAAAAAAATCCGGCAACAGGCATTAGTCTTCGCATCATTTGTACATGCTCGTCCACATTGAATGTGCAATTGTTCGATGAGACAATGGTCCAAACAGAAGATACATTTGCAGTGAGCACAGCGGAATACTGCCAATCCGTTACACGTGGTGCAATGATCGCATGTGAATGTCTCGAAACAGTACTCTAGAGGTGTCGGAACCTTTGGTGGTCTTTCTATCACATATCCACACCTGTAGAAAGAAACATAATCAAAGGCTTGATCTGCTGTGTGTTGCTGTCTGTAGTACTATCACCGCCTATAAGATATATCCAGAGTATCCCACCTAACTCTGCGATTGAAATAGTTTCAAAGCGAAAAAATGTGACACATCCAGTTGTGCAGGAATGTACCCATGTCAGCGGGCGACAAACTTCTGTGAGACACAAGTGCCCATAAGTCCCCCATTATAGAGTCCCAGGGGCCAACTTCAAAATTTCAAATGACACCTTCGGTCGAGTTATATTTCTTTCTCTAAATCTTGGAATATGCAACAACGCATATCAGAAATATTTACTATATGGGATTTCAAAATGGCCGCCAAAAATATCTGCTCGGTGACAAGAACAACGTGCATTTTTGGCGGCCATTTTGAAGCCGGTGCTTCATATAGCAAATGTTTCTTATAGGCGGTGTTGTATCTATCCAGAGATATATCATCCGCCTCCTGTTCCCATTTGAAATGTTGTGGTTCACCCTTCGAACCTTATGATGGGGGCCCTGGGGACTTGCTTCTTACAAAGTTTCTTTGCCCTCGACATGAGTACATTCCTGTGCAATTGGATTTGCAAACATCTCTTTTCGCTTCGCATCAACTTGAGATCACAATGTTCGATGCCATGTTAAGAAACAACATATATTTGTGGCGGTCATTTTGAAAAACATGCTTCATATAGCAAATGTTTCCTATAGGTGTTGTTGCACATTCCATGATATATCCAGAGAGGTACCACTCGGTCCCTGTTGCCATTTGAAAATTTGAAGTTGGCTCCTGGGGCCCTATGATGGGGATCCTGGGGGCACTTGCTTCTCACAGACTTTTATTACCCCCTGATATTGGTAAAGTCTGTCCGCTTTCCTCATGTACAGTTTCAGAATCTCAAAGGCTCTGTCCCTTTCCCACCGAAACCACAAAACAGCAGTCAAATAACACCAACAGACAACGCTCCCGCTGGCAAAACCCATTCGTCAATGTGTTCTACGATGTTGCCGTATGTCTTTCCAAATTGTTAGGCAGGGTGTACTGCATCTGATGGTCAGTGGCTATTTTCCTTCCCACCTTTTTTTTTTTTTTTTTGTCAATATTTTTAATCCGTTTCAAAACACACTTTTTTCTTTCTTGGATTCGCGTCAAAAATCTTCCCTAGGCAATCCTCGGTTATAACGATGTGTATATATATAACTTTACTGCAAGTAAGACACCCTTTAGATAAAAACGTTGCACCCCGTTTTATACATAGAAGAAACAATTTTGAAAACTCATTTGACCTAACTTCGAGGGGAAAAAGGGTCCTCTATTAAACTTGCTAACTTTTCACGGCTCATAAAATTAAGATCTTTCTTTTCTTCCTTTTTTTCACTGTTAGATTTTTTTTAAATCGCTTACTAAAAAGATGAATGAATAGAAAAACACGACCGTAACATATTTACACATTCCCAGGCATAGCCGGAAGAAACTTTTATCTGCCAATATCCGAAGTAAATTTTGGGCTAGTCGTTCAGTTTTAGTAAAGCGTAGTGCGAGATCAGACTGCTAATTTTTATCAAGGTTTTTAAAACTATCGCTGATTTTCTTCGATCAAACTTTCCTGTGATCTTCAGCATGTGGAGGCCGTGGGAACAGAGCCAAGATTCCAATGGCGACAATAATGCTGAAGATGGTGCTGTTTTGAATAACGTTGATGTCGATGTAACTGATGACTGTGATTCGAATCGTAGCGCTTGTGTTGGTTCTAATTCTAGTGACAGTGAAGACGACGGTAGTGTTAACAGCCTCAAAATCAATCCGGGACCAAGTCGTGAGGAAGATACTCCGAGGAAAGTGAAAAAGCAAACAGGAACTCTTTGCAAACAGTCGCAAAAACTTGTGTGCAATACTTTCAATTATGTCACAAAAAATAAATTAGGGAGGGGAGCAATCACTGAAACCGCAAAAATTCTAGACCTTCATCGACATACAGTTCGAACAATAGTGCATCGAGGTCCCAAAACTCCACAGAAATCGAGTAATAAAAGAAGAAAACTGTCAAAAATCGACAATTTCATTTGTGACATGGTTAGGCGCAAAATTTATTATTTTTACAGTGAAGGTAGAAGCCCCACTTTGAATGAAATTTTATCCGAACTTCGAAAGGATGGTCACTTCCCATATCGAAGAACTACTTTAAGTGTGTTATTGCAGAAATTGGGTTTTAAGTTCCGTACTTTGAACAAGAGGCGAATTATTATGGAGTCGGCTAGAATAGTTGCGTGGAGGTTTAGATTTTTGTCGCGACTCTATCAGCTTAGGAACAGTGGTTGCAAAATTGTTTATGTAGATGAAACTTGGTTCGACACACACGATGTGGTGAAAAGAGGTTGGGATGATGGTTCTTGCTCTTGCGCTCCCAAAGCTCCTGTATCCAGAGGGAAGCGCATCATGATTTTACACGCAGGGAGTACAGAAGGATGGGTTCCGAATTGTTTGTTTCTTTCTGCAAAAAACATCGGCGATTCAAAGGCAGATTCTCATGATGATATGAATGCTCAGGTGTTTGAGAATTGGTTCGAGAACTGCCTCATAAAGAACTTACCAACTGATATGAAATGCGTGATAGTATTGGACAATGCAAGCTATCATTCACGACTTAAACGACGTATACCCACAATGTCAACGAAAATTTCGGACATAGTAGATTTCATGAATAGGCACAATATTCCTATTCCACAACCCCTCCCTATTAAAGCTGTATTAATAGAGGCAATCAAAAACTCTAATATAGAGAAAGAGTTTGTTATTGATAGTATAGCACACGAGCATGGTCACGAAGTTCTTCGTTTGCCACCCTACCATTGTTGCCTCAATCCGATAGAGTTGGTTTGGGCACGGTTGAAGACAGATGTGAGAAGAAACAATACTTCCCCTTCCCTTAGTGCAAGTGTGTGTCAGTTATTACGAGAATGTGTTCAAAAGATAGACAGCAACTTATGGGAGAACTGTGTTCGTCATATTCAGAAAATAGAAGAAAGTTATTTTAGTCATGATCAGAATTCAGAACAATTTATTATTTGTGTTAGAGAATCAAGCAGTGAAGACGATGACGTGACATGAAGTAAGTCTTATTCAAATTGATATTTTAGTTTCTAGTAACATATGTTCGATTTTCTTTTTGGGTAGTAACATATTATCTAATAGGATATTGATTTATTAGAGCACTATTTAAAAGTTGTGGTTATAGAGGTTTATATATATATATATATATATATATATATATATATATATATATATATATATACAGTGGCGGATCCAGGATATGATCAAGGGAGGGGCTAAACAATAATTTGCCGTTTTATCCAGTGTAAAGCAGAATTGAAGCCCATTTTATGCAGTGTAAACCTGAGCGTCAAGGGGGGGCTATAGCCCCTTAGCCTCCCTTGTTGAATCCGCCCTTATATATATATATATATATATATATATATATATATATATATATATATATATATATATATATATATATATATATATATACAGAATTTTCTTTCCAGCTTTCTTCTGTGGTCTAGTGGCTTGCGCTAGCACCTTTGGAGCATGCGGGTCCCGGCTTCATTGCCAGTGCGTGCCTTACAACTTGAATGCATTACCGCAGTTCGGATTCCACGTCCCATATTGCCTCAGCCTCGAAAAAGAACGCCAAACTCGGACTTGCTAACATTTGCTTTCCTGTAGTTTCTAACACAACTTGACAGGTACTAACGAATCACTTTTGGTTGATTGGAGTTTAGTGTCCCTTATAGCATCGAAACTCAAACGTGAACCTAGTTCCATGAATCACTTGTGCACAGGCTCGTAGCTAAGGGTTGGGTCCGGGGGGTCCGGACCCCTTCCTTCGAAGCCCCTCCCCCTATTACGAAATCCTGGCTATGTGCTTGCTTGTACATGAAACAGACCCAGCAAACCCATTCACTAGTTTTTATTTTCATTTAACTTTTTTGTGTACTTCTTGACTCGAATTCAGATCGAGTAATGGTTCAGATCCCTTTTAAACATAAGGTGCCGTCTCATTTTAGGCACTTTTTAAAGATATTTTTAGGTCTTTTTATAGGCGCTTTTTAGGTGCTTACAATAGCACAACTCATCATTACACTAAGAAATAGCTTTCTCCCTTTCTTTTCTTTCGATAGTGTATGCAAGAAAATTTAAGCAATTAATTTAAAATGCACACTGTTTCAACAGGGATCGTAATTCACATATAGTAAACATTTTTTGCAGCGAAAGCAGAGCAATATTACACTACAAGCATAAAAATCACCTTTGAACACTGATTGAATACTATAGCAATAGAATATTAAGAGTTATATTAATGGTAACTACTGATTGTCTCAAATTTTGGTAAACGCTGAATTCTAGCATGCAATACAGAAGGAATATAATAATAATAAATGCGTCTAATATAGTACTGTCCACGGTTTCGTTTAACGTCCCACCATTATGTCTGCTAGGCTAAAGAAGACGTAGACTTACTAATTATAGTGGAATCAGACTTTGGTCGTTCAACTGTACCTCCACCGGGAATCGAACCAGGGATGATGCGAATCGAAGTCAAGCGTGCTAGCAACTTTTTTCTTAAAAGAAGTTAACTGATTCACCGGACGTGGCTGATTTACTTGTTTAACTAGTTATTACTAGGTTTTTACTTAACTCGTTTTACTTCTTACTTTAGATTTTTACTTTTTTACTTACTAACTCGTTTTTCTATTAACCTAGAACGACAGGGACATGAACATAGAAACATCAAGGACAGTTAAAATTCCAAAGGCTCTCCCACAGGGAATCGAGCCCGGGACCGCGTACACCAGAGGCGCGCGTGCTAGCCACTAGACCAGCGGGGAGAGCACCACTAGTCCACGCGGGTAGCGGGGTTTCTATAGTGCTGTTCACGCGACAAGAAGAGGACGAGATATAAAGTTTCTTCCGTTTCTATTATAGAAAAAGCTTTCCTCGTCTCAAAAATTTTCTGATCTCGTTTTAAAATTTATTGTCTGATAATTTTCTTAATTTCACCTAGAAGTTATCAGAATCCTTGAGCGTAACGAAAGGTCCACGAAGATAATGGCATAACAACATTCACCATATTTAACATTAGAATATATTTATTGCTTAATGGCCTACATTTCTTTAAATATTGTTCTTTATTGTGTTTGTACAATCACTTTATCAATTTAGTTTTTAAACTATCTTGTATCTTGTATCAAAAAGTATTTGAGAACTAAGACTTAACTAATGTTACTCACGAAACACACAAAATTTCTCGTGTCGTCTCGATTCTACTCTCGAATACGAAACATGAATTGTCAAGTTTATTTATCTTGTCACGAATTTAAAAAGATGCATCCCGTAGCGTGGGCAACATTAATGCAATGTGTACATCATAACAATAAATTACGCTTAATTAACCATCTGGAGGGACGTAGAATTAAAGCATTTATTATTATTATTATTATTATTATTATTATTATTATTATTATTATTATTATTATTATTATTATTATTATTATATCTATAAGTGCTATACAAAAGTATGAATTGGTGTGCAAATTTAAATGTTTCGCAGCTTGTTACGCAAAAAGCCAAATCTATAAAACGCTTTTCTATTCATATTAGAAGTTCTGCAACCGCCTGTTCTTTTAAAAGAATTCTAGAAAGAACACGAAAAGTAAAATGTGGCAACAAGTGAACTGTCACCCTCAATGACTTCCCTTTGACCAGCCATAAATAAGCCCACATACTGAGTCTGGTGACATCTTCCACCACCTACTGTGTGTCGGCATCGGACAGAAACTGTATAAGAGGATAGCGGACACACTATACATTCCTGCACAACTGGATCCGTCACATTTTTGTTCGTTTCGCAAATCTTTCAGGTCACACCCTGTATATTCCCACATACGACTCAACCATGACATAATGTTCACTACTTCTATTATAGGTTGTTGGCTCAACCGAACCATTTCATGTTCCCCGAATTGACATTGCCTCAATCACTCTAGCATTGATGCATTCCGAGTGATGCCTGTTGCCGGAATTTTCTTTTCGTGAAGCGAGTGGCCTAACTATATTAGAATTGTCTAGATTTTCATGGCCAGTGTTGCCAACTTTGGAACTCGTTTTTCTTTTCGACTCTAGGTACGTCGGTTTCCTGCATAGTCGGTGCTTCTTGTTTTGTTCATCCTAATATGCACAGCTCGTGATCAAATGTGGCGCATTATGGCCAACTCCGTCTTTTCCGTATTTTTCGTACTTCTGTTTTTTCTATTCTCTTTTGTTAGATTGTACCACTGATTATACACGTCATATCTTATGTTCTACATGACAGGTTGACACTGAATATTTCACTCACTTCATGTAGTGCTCTTTGCAAAACATGTACGTAGTTTTCATTGAGTTGGCAACACTGTTAACCCCACTGGTGGCCTTCATTTGTTCCCTATTGTGGTAAGTCTCTTTCTATACATCACTTTTCAGCATTGTATTTTGCCGTATCCCCCCTTTTTTTTTTTTTTTTTTTTTTTTTTTGCGGAATTTGCACTTTTCCCCCTTGTCCAACCTTGCTGTTTCCCGAACTGCCATCCCTTATATTTCTTGAGCCTATTGCTATGGGCAGCTAATTTTTTGGGAACGCACATCTCTGTTACAGCTCTTTCAATTGGCATAGGCCACATCTTTCACAGCAACTATCATTTTCGGAAGGTTCCCTTGTGAGTGAGAGAAAACACGGAATGGTCAAACCGAAGGCCGTTTTTTTTTTGGGGGGGGGATGGGACATCTCAATTTGTACGTGAGAGATACTGGCGACCATTATTTTTGGATTGGCGAGTGCGTCTGACTTTGAAATTTTGCACCCTGTTATAGTTCATTTGCAAGCGTACTGTGAAAATTTTAGGGGACTAGCACCGTAAAAATTTAGAGGGCCCGTCCCCCTAGACCCCATGGATAAGGGCCTGTCACATATTAATATGATGTAGACCTATCATTAATTTTTATGTCAATTATATATTGTGGATCTCCAAATTTTTTGTGGCAACAAATCTTTCGCGGAGCACATCATCAAATATCGCGTGTGGAAATGCTATGTTTTCATACAAATATACAAATATCTCTTTAAGTATATTACTTCATTAACAGATAATCATTTTTAAACATATTTTCTTTACCGGTCTGTTACTCTAGTATAAAATTAATAAGTTGACACCAAATCAGTTGCAAACACTGCTCAACTTACTATCACATTTAGTGACGTCATATTGTGTGGTGCTCTGGTTTTGTCAACTTAAGATCTCCCTACTGCAAGCATCGGGGTTTTCGTCTGCTTTCTGTCGAATGCGCATGCCCAACTATTCCCCGCCAACCCTTTGCAACCCAACATTTGCTTTAGATATAAGCTGGCGTATGCTCAAGTACTGCCAACTCTATATATTTTGAACTAAGCTGTGGTTTCTATATAGAACGTACGACCGCTGTCAAGGAAATATGTTCAACGCCATTATGAAGCATGTCGCTTATGTAAGTGATAGTATAAAAATAGTTATGCTTTAATCGTAATTAAATGCATCGTAATTGTAATAGTAATTAAAGGTAAACTAATAATCTACATCATAAATACATATCATGTCCCAGAATGTAGCCAGATATTCTTTGAGAGGACTCACATACACAAGCATAACTATAATGCATTCTGTAGAATCACGGTCACCGATCCGGTAGGCCACCCTCTGCCCTTCACAAAGTTTACTTGTGCTCTTCCGTATCTGGGTATCTGACAATGAAGTAGATACACAGAAATAGGCCCCCAGAGTTGCTTTAAGTGCTTTCTATTTGTATCTTCAAATGATGTAAACACTCAGGCCCATATTCACGAACGGGCACCTGAGGTCCGGACCCAAGATGACAAATTTCTAGGGGTGACTTAAAAAGAAAAAAAAAAAGAAAAAAACGAGATTGAAGTATGGTATGCGGAGAAAGAAGCTGCCCACGAGAAAGAAATAAAGGGAATTATACTGAAAACAATATTTATACAAAAGTGGAGCCGGGTTTTCTCGTCACAATGCTAGTGACAGAAAAGGAGCTGAGACAATTGCTTATTGGCGTCTAACGTAATCTAAGCATTTGCTACTGTATGCCCCACCAGGCGTGCAATTACAGGAGCCTGGGCCCTTAAATGTTTCGGCCTCCTAATTATTAAGAGTAGTTATTGATAAAAGAGATCCAGAATTGTGACGATTGGACCCCCTAGCATATTTGTGCCTCTCTCCTAAACTTTAATGGCTGGTTGTGGGCCTTAATGAGCAGACTCAGCCTGTTAATCTTCTATTTGTGTTGTGTAATCGTATGGGATGGTTGCAAATTATGCCGTGCTAAATATAAAGTTTCTGCAAGTTGTTTAATGAACATGGCTTTACACTCCTTTTATTGTGATAAATTATTGGCTCACCTCTCCCTGGCTATCCCCTTGCGTTCTGTACTAGATTTATGCTTTTGATTAGCAACATTGATCGTTGGTGGTCAAGAAAAATTGGCGGTATTTTTTTTTTTTTTTTTTTTTGCGTTGTGATTTGAAATGAATATTTGTTTTATTTTTTTACTGTAGTATGAAGAAAATTACATTTATAACTAAGAGACAAAGCTGTGGAAAGTGTTCGGCTGCTACAAGATATAGTACCTTCCTAACTTTTAGCAAATGATGACTACGATAACAGTACCAAACACAAATTTAATTTATTTTTTTGTTAACAACTACCATATCTCGGCTGATTTACGAGCAGCGCTGCTCTCTGAAAGGGATACGACCTACCCCAAAGCTTTCCATAAAAACGACAACTAGCAATCAGTCGCAAATATTTCAGTCTTCGTGGTATGATGATAGGTTTTCTTGGCTTTCTGGGTGTTCTGTAGGGAATAAAATGTTGTTTCGTCTGCATTATGTTTGGGGCAAAGGAGTCGGAGTGATGTTCAAACGGTATTTCTGATTTGGGTAAGAAAGCTCTAAAACATGAGTCATCGAAACAACATTTGCTGCATAGTGAATCTTTTCACTTGTTAAGGAAAATACACATTGAACATGTATTGCATTGTATTGTATTATATCAGACAAGTGACTAACTTTGGCATCCCCATTTCGGAATACCACGCTACGCTACTGCTTTACACGACAAAACAAATGAACCGTTTGAAGTGAATTTTTGTCCATAGTAAACACTTGGATCAAGAAATTCTTTTATTATTTCCCCTTGATAAATAAAATATCCACACATTGAGATAATTGAAATTTCCATTGCATTGCAAATGAGTCAATTTCTCATTGTTGCGACTGATTTTCATATAGAATTTGCACCAAAAGAGACAACCATTTAACCACCCACTATGCTTAAATATATTTGTTGTTCTGCTATTTTCTGTTACTCTGATGAAATGCACTTTATACCAGTATGATACTTTATACTACACCTGTAAGTCTAGGAGGCTTAGGTGGGCAGGTCATGTAGCTAGAATGGAAGAAAGTAGAAACGCTTTCAAAGTCTTGACTGGAAGACCCATAGGAAAACGACCATTAGGAAGACCTAGGCGCAGATGGGAGGATAATATTAAGATGGATCTCGCAGAGATAGGAATACAAAGTAGAAACTGGATGCAATTAGCTAAGGATAGAAGTCAGTGGAGAGCTTTTGTGAACGCGGCACTGAACCTGCGGGTTCCATAGGCCATAGAGTTAGTTAGTTAGTTATGATACTTTATACTATTATACACAGCAAAAAATGAGGTGTTGAAACAATACAAAATGACTACCTCTTTAGCGTGTTACTTGTGTGTCAATTCGACACCAAGACATCGCCTTTAGAGCATATAAAAAATACCTTAAGATTTGAGTTTTTTTATTTACTGTGAGTTTTTTTTATTTACTTTTGTTATGAGTAAAGCTTTGCGAAATACATTTCACATTTATGGTGACTAATAACATTCTATGTTTTCTGTAATCGGTCACAATTGTAAACTTGTGAATCATTTGATAACAATTACACAGATAGCAGTGCTTCCATCTATTTTCTTTATTTGTTATTCTTGTGTTTTAGCACGTATGAACAGAAGATGGCAGAACTGTTGTCAGACGATTCACAGGTTTACAACAATATTATTGTGAAATGAAATGAAATCTTTAAGTTTTACGTCCCACGGTTATGCCGGTTTGGCTAAAGAGGACGGTGATGATGAGAGATGAGTGAAATGGTGGAATGAAGAAAGTGGGAGGAAACAGGAGAACCCCGAGAAAACCCACGAGCACGGTGTTTATCCACCACAAAGTTCACTTGGCGGGGGCCGGGATCGAACCCGGGACCTCAAGCACCAGAGGTGAACGCCCTACCACTGAACCACCGCGCTCCCAAAAATATTATTGTGATCGATAACAGGAAACATAGAACATTATTCGTTACTTGGTACAAGTGCTAAATATATTTTGCAAAGCTTTGTTCATATTAAAAGATAAAATACCAAATGCAAATTCTCTCAGGTAGTAACGAGTTATTTCTGATATGCTCAGAAGGCGATATGCTTGGTGCTGAATTAACACACAAGTAACACGCTAAAGTGGTAGTCATTTTGTGTTGTTTCAACACCTAATTTTTTACAGTGTATAGTTCGTCAAACGAAGATACAGACATCCTGAAGTAATTGAAAAGTTTTCTTTCGTCTTCTCTCAGTTTAGGAAACAGATTGTGAAAAGAAGATTCCTCCAGTCTTGATTGATTTATAGGATGAATCCACATCGTTCTATATCTCTTTTCCTTTTTTCCTTGCAATTTATCGCCAAAATTAAAGCTGCAACTTCTTCTGGCTTTAGCATGGCTGTCATTTTGGTATCTCGATCTTTAGAGGGGTTCAGAAGTATTCAATGCCTTCACAGTACATTAACGGCTTATGCGAGCGGCTCACAAGTTCCCAGTGTGAAGGCAGCCTAATGTCTCTTGATTTTCCACAGACTTATAGTGTGAAAATTGTTACTAAGATATAAATGTGCACTTTTCCTTCATGAGGCCAAATAAACCCACAAGTATTACATTATCTGTTTCAATTCCAACAAACTCTCTATGTTAGTTAACATTCTTTTATTGATATTCATTTCTTGTACTATTACTAGAGATGCAAAAAAGCCGGCTTTTTTGGGGAAAAAACGAGAATTTTGGAAATTTTGGCTTTTTTCATTTTCATGATTTTTCTATCTAAATAGCTTTCTTATAGTATATTCTATAGTTAGATAAGAATTCCATGAACTAAATACCATATTTCGCTCTAAAATTCACCATCAAGATGGATGGAGCATATGTTTTACGAATTAAAGCTAACATGAAGAATGTAGTATTTGAGGCCAATTTTAGAGGCTATTTAACTTTATTTTGAGTTATCGACATTTTTTCTTCTCGGGATCATTTCAGTTTGTCATCTGTGTTTCATTTCTAAGAGCTTAGTACTCTAGCTTCTAGCGCACTTAGCGTATTTACGTTTTTCTATATATCCGTCAAAGCGTACATTTTTCAATATATCCGTCTAACTGTACTTCCACATTTCTGTTATACTGTAGCTGTACGACGATTTAGCAATAATTTTCCGGATACAACCTTGAATACTAATTTATACAAATAATCAGTAGCGGATTTAGAAACTACTTTGGGATGGGTTTCTCTGATTGTTTCGTTTTCTAAAAGGTCCTAATTTTATTTGGGAGGAGCTTGAAGTTTATGAGTACAGGCATAACTAATACTGTATTTCGTTTCGTTTATATATTTAGAGATAATCTTCCGGATACAACCTTGAAGATCATTTTATACTGAGAATCAGTGGCGGATTTAGAAAAGTATTTTGGGAAGGGTTTTTCCTTACTAATGTTTAGTTTTTCTAAACATTCGTAATTTTTATTTGACGGGAGCTTAAAGTTTATGAGTAAAGACATAACTAATAGATAATTCGTTTGTTTTAGACATTCCGTAATTTTGGGGAACAGGCTTCAGTCCGAAAGACCGTCCCCCTAACCTTCGCAAAACCGTCACTGCTGGTAATTAATAATAATAACGATTTAAAAACAATAAGAAATGAAGTCGGCCAACTCCCAGTACACGCACTATATCTACTTCATAGATGGAATGAAGAAAAGTTTTGTCAGAATGGTCGAATGCTGAGTTGAATCCCGGACTTTCCGATAGAAGCGCAAATGTCCATGTTGTTGTGCAGTTGTATTTATCTTAACTTAAATATATTCCGTAGTCTTTTTTGTGGTGGTGGGGTGGGGAAAGTTCCATAATGATACAAAGGGTGTGAGCCAAGAACATGGTAACTAACAAATTTTCAATTGCTGAGTTATGCAGCACCAGATAGACAGCAACGCATACCGCTTCGTTTAATCCTTCATGTAGGGTAAAGTAAGGTATATTCGTGGTATAAGTAATTTCGTGATAGTTTTTTAAGCAACTATAGCAAAGAAACTTATCCCAATAAGATTTCCATTTCTTGCCACAAGATCGAGCATGGATCCAGTTTCATGTGTAGGCCAGCGACGCTGGGCCATGTGCACAAATAGGTTTGAAGGGAAAGAAACAAGACAGAGGAAGGAGTATTGTTTACATTGTGCGGAAGATTGTATTACGTCTGTTATTTTCATGAGATAACAACGAAAGCACAACGAGGCGCGTAAATATTGGTGTTTGGTTTCATAACTGATATATTAATTTAATTTTCTGTGGTAGTAGTGTGTCTGTGTGTCGCTTCTTAAACATTTTAGACTCTTAAGAACACATGTAAAATTCTTAATGAATATTTGCATTTATGGACAAGTTGCCAAGTAGCTTGAAATCAGGGCTTCATTTCTGCTAAGAAGGTCAAATTTTCGTAGTTATCATGTTACAGGATAGTAGTCTAATAAATATCACGTGTAATTATCAGTCTCATTCTTGTGTAGAGGCTATCACGAAATTACCTTACTGTAACGAAATTACCTGTCCTTCATGAAAATAAAAATACCTCGTCCACAGTATTCGCATATTAAATTAACTGCGCACGCAATTGAAAACTCCATCAACGATAAATAATTGCCTAAAGTTTGGATACGGCTAATGCGCATGATAAGATAGTCCTACGGTAATGTAAATCAGGAGTCTCGCATACAAGATTGCTAAATCAGCAGGAAGAAAAAAATTTTCACTAATACTGAAAGTGAATGTTCAAATAAATGGTGGTGGGGTGAGTTCAAGAAAAGATACGGACTAAATTTGAGAGTTCCGTTCAAAAGACGAAAGCAGAGATTCATAGGCAAAATATCTGAACGAACTTAGTCCTACCACTACTGACAGAAAGCAAGTTGGTCGACTGAGAAAGCTCTTGGTCTCTTACCCTACTAACGTGCAAAATAGTAACTCTGCTGATCAACCTTAGAGTTCACGATCTTCCTATAACAATAAAGCTAGGCCTATCCGTTAGAAACAGCCAATTCGTGATGATGATTGGGAATGTGATGTGTATGATGAAAGCTATGAAGACAATGCGCATGATAAGACAGGGGATAAGTGGATCCAATCTTCTTCCTGTTTTGTGCCATTCCATGTGCGTTGTCAAAAGCAGGACGACAGGTCGGGTGTGTTCATGTGTTTATGTGTGATTCTTGCGCCACAACTCCTTCAAGTTCTGATGACTGACTGTTACACGAATTTGTTCAAACGAACTTCGTTTTTGTTTGTGATGGACCTAATCTGTGTGTTTGTTTCAATGTGTGATTTGCTATTAAGAATTGATGAGGCATATTTACATACCCACATCATAGTGGATAGGCCCTAGGTAGTCCTGTCAATTAGAGTTAGCGTATTTTGTGTATCAAACGCTTTATAACTGGAAGGCGCTTGTTTCTTGCTGATATTTCATTCCTATGTTCAATCAGCACTATTATATTGTACTAATTAGTGTTATCACGAATATACCTATTCACTATCACGACCTTTCCTTACCTCTCACGAAATTACCTATGCATGTATTCATTTTATAAACTATCTTGATACATATTACAGATTGTTGCAGAATAAACAATACAGCGGAACAGTATAAAGCAATGTACGCATAATCTATATGCAGCCTTACTTTTTGCTTAGATTTTAACTTTTAGTAGAAATATCGACTTTATAGTGATTTATCACGAATATACCTTACTTTACCCTATAGTGTTATGTGAAAAACCTGCTTTCCGACTTTCAAAGTGGATTGTGCAGCAGAAAATTTCTAATTTCTTAAAATAATAAAATTGTGGGTTAATCCCTCTTGTTAAAAATACAGAAAACTTGAGGACTGAGTAAACCGTGATGGTGCTTATATAAAACTGTAGAATTTCAAGAATATACAAAACTAAAAGCTTTAGATGTGCAGCCTTTAAGTATATCATATAAATCTAAGTATTTTTCTTATGTTTTATTTTAATTTTTTTTGTTCCAAAAAGAGGGTAAGGAATATTTTGAAGTAAAAATACTACCTAGAATTTTGCTACTTATTTGAGTATTTTTTAAAGAAGTATTTATTTTTAGGGTTGGCTGGTTTACACCAGCTGTTTTTTCTTTTTTTAAATAAACAACTGGTTTGAACCCAAAAAAATAATAAAAAAATAAAAAGAACGAAAAATGCTAATCGTGTGAACTTCATGGTGACGTTTCCACATATCAAACCATCTGCATTAGTTTTATTTCCTTTTCACCTTTTAATCAAGGTGTCCCATGTTCAATTCTCGGTCGAACCACAACCCTTCTTTCATGCGTAAACAAAGTAGCGGTTCGGATGTAACTTTAAGCGAGTCTTCTCCTTGATAACCTCGGTATTACGTAAAGATGTTAAGCCTGAACATACGAAACTAAACTAAATTGTATATTTCTGCATGCCTGAATGCCTGTTGTATTATAAAGAAGCCAAGGTTGCTTAAATATATTGATATAAATTGGCAAAATTTATCGATTGCCTACGTAGCTTCCAACATTAGCTTGGATTGTACTTTCAATGATATGTACGTACTAAATTTGTGATTTAATACCTCAGTTTTAGCGTACCGATTATGATACGTTGACTTATAAATTTTACATGCAAAGCAATAACAGGATTTTTCCGTTATTGTTTTACATTTAGAGTAATGACGGGATTTTCCCGATGGCTAGGGCGGGAGTTTCTCAATTTAAGAAATTTACTGACCGGACTTCTTTAAGCTTATGTGACCTCTTTCAGCATAACCCCGTTGTTGCATAATAACACCAAGGCGAAACAATATGTAATATAAATACATAAAGCAAATTACATTTCTGTCAATATGTAATATAAATACATAAAGCAAAATATCTAAACCCAAAAAACCTGGTTTAAACAAAAAAAAAAACTAGTTTAAACTACCCCCAAAAAACGGGTTTTTTGGCATTTTCAAAAGCAACCATGGTTCTTGCCAACCCTGCTTACTTTTGTATGTAGGAGGTTAAAAAGATCTTATTATATACATTGGTTAATCCTTTGGAATTCATAATGTAAATATGTTGAGAAGTAAAACTGTTTGAAATATCTTTTCGAAATTCATGGTTTATTTTCGAGGTTTTATATTATTATCGGCATCAACCACCAATTAAATGACTTTGTGTTATAGAGAAGCGAAACAAAAGCTGGTTTATCGATTTAAAGCAGAATTTTCAAAAAAGCCCAAAATTTCCCAAGCAAAAAAGCGAAGCAGAAAAAAACGAGTTTTTTTTTCAAAAACGCCGTTTTTTTTCCGAGCCCTTGCATCTCTAACTATTACTCAGTGATCAATCATTCCTCAGAATAAATTTCAGGATAATTTCTTCTTTCAATACAATATCCAGGACCAATTTGTAAAAATTCATAAATATACTGGACAATCATCTAAGGAAGTGATTCTATAATTAAACCCATAAATACGTATAATGATAAAACTATATTAAAATAAGATTAAGAACAAACTTTTCCTTCAGTGAAAATGAGAATAAATTGATACAGTTATTAGTCGAAATTTTTATTTGCTGAAGGAAGAGAACCTTGTCAAAGTCAATTTTAAGTATAATAAGAAATTACACGTGCGCATAGTTTTATGGACAATAAATATGTCATGTTAAAAGAACTAAATCAAATATATCGCCATGTAAATTAACAGTTGCCTAACCAAATGTAAAATGTAATGAATAATTCACGTCTATTATGGATACACATATTTAATATTCCTTCTTTTTTTCATTCTCAGCGGCAACCGACCTTATAGAGAACACACTAAAGTGCATTTTAATATAAGGAAATTAATGTTAAATCCACTTCTCGCTACATGGGAAATTGCTTTACATAAATGAAATTCGTGTTGGAAATTTTCTTCCTGCCACCTGCTGTTCAACATCCTACTTGTCTTCTTAATTGAAATTTTAATTAAAAATGGCGAAAGGGTTGTTTTCTGTTTCCGTGATTGGATTAAATTTCATTCTGCACTTGAAGGACAAAGTAGATCATCTTAAGTATGTGACAAAAATCTATCAGCTTTTAACTACGTCAGCAAAGTAAAAGCTTTAGGTTATATCCATGGTCCATTATCAAGAACAAAATGGCAGAAAATGAGGACAATACTTGTAATACAGTAATTACGGTTACCGGCTTTTAGCAAGGATTTTGCTATTAATTGTGTCTTCAGCGATAACGAATTTGTGTCAACTGTGCGGCTGCTCTTAAAATATCATTCTAAGTGCGTGCTAACTTCTGCCTTTGAAGTAAGCGAATATGTTAATTCTTATTCATGTTATACTGGAGGTTTTGCTAAGTAGTAGAAGTTATACATATCTAATCCTCGAATATCTCGCATCTGCTGCTCAGCCAAGGCCGTATTTAACATTTTTGCCGTCCGCTCCTTCAATATCAACAAAACTGAAGCAGAAACTTTAAGATAATGGACTTAATAATCGAAATGGAAACGAAAAAAATGCATGCAAAACAATTATAGGATTAGGATTAGGATATAGATTTATGGTCTTTCGACATCTACGTATAGGCATGTCAGTCCGTCGCGTATGAGAGATGATGTCCCTCGGTGATCACACTATCCGAGGAAAGGGAGGGAAGAAAAGATTGGGGAACGAAGGAAGCAGCCTGGGACCTGAGTGTAAGGAATTATCCCGGTATTTTCCTGGTGTGAATCAGGAAAGCCCAGGAAAACCTCATTCAGGATGGCTGGCCTCAGAAAGTTTTTACACTTTTTCGACCGAGTGCTCCCACCGATAATCAAGTCCGGAGCCTTTCGCACCGAAGACGAGAGCGTTAGCAACTACGCTACGCGGGTCCACTAAAAACAATTATAAAAATAACTTGTCATATCTATATACACGTGCATTATAAATTTCTGAAATTTCTAGAACTGTAGTATAAAAGAATCTGTTCTGGACCATGACCCATGTTAGTCCACGCGTAAATAGAACCCTACACTCGGGTAAAACCTCCTCCATGGTTGTTTAAAGTGCTTCAGGTACACTCATATCCAAAATTATTGTCGCATGTCTATAAATATGTTGTTCTAGGAATATAATTTGATAACTAATTCGTCCGGTATTTCTTATAATGTTAGTCACTGTATAATCGGCAAAGACATGTATGTGGAAAATTTCATGTCAAAAGAGTAGTAAATAAAAACAGTAAAACGAAAATAAAACTTTCTTCTCCATTTTAGCAAGATTTCGTTTTATTCTTTCTAATTTTCGTATTTATCATTCTTATCCTATGACATTTACCACAAATATACATTTCCCGATTATACACATAGTATCAGTATTAAAAGTGCCCTATAACATCATTATCAAATTATATTCTTACAAGAAGACATTTATAGATATGCAACAATCATTTTGGACATGAGTGTACATGTCAACTTACGTTGCCCGAACTAAAATGAGTCATATGCATTAATTTGGTTCGATAGGAGTTCACTTCGATCGAAGAAGTAAATCATAGGTACGTTTACCTCATTCCGAACCCACTCTTGTAGTACAAACTTTTTTTTTTTTCATAATACTCCCTACTTTAACAATCACTTAACTATTGTCAAGCAGATGCTGAATCCATTAAGATATAGAAGCGGAGTTAAACCCTAGTTTTTGATTGTGCTTTCAAATAATAAATTGTGCTGATGATATCTTGGCGCTACTTTACACACGGAGATAATTAGTGTGTGGTTTTGTCCCCACAACATAGTGGAATCACTGCACAGTTTAATAATATCTTTTCAGATGCACTGCGCTTCAGTTTCTAATTAAACAATAGATCCATGATGATTTGGAAGTAACGTGGAACTTTGCAATGATCCAAATCATCTCCATAAACGATGTCATGCTGCGGTGGTGGTATTAAGGGATGAGCAAGAATCATTCCCGGCCCGACTCACATGTTATGAACAACAGGCTAGGATAGAATTGGTCAAAATTTTTGATTCCGTGATCTAGCTCAGACTATGAACATCCTTGGCGATTTAACACAGTTCTTTCTTGACCTACCTATGCAATTGCCACGAGCATTGCATTTTCATTTTTCTTAATTCATTTTTCAGAGGGATGTCAAGTTACATGTTCTCTTCTACAAAGGCACTTCCAAATTCCCGTTGCTTTATCAAAGCAACACACTCATTTATCTTGTAACATAACAAAATAGAAATAGTGTTCTCATTCTTCATTAAAATTATGTTTTCATTCTTTTATTGGAAATCAATTTACTTGAATTGTAAATCATTTGTGGAACATTTGTTATTTATTAATTAAAGAGGAAGAAGTAAATTTACCCTTTCATTCTTGGCAGATTTAACCGGTATCTGTGAGACGATCGGAGTAATCAAGAAAATATACACTATGTTATGTCAAAATCAAATAATTTTTAGTAGTTTACGGAACAATTCTTTTTACAATGTATAAGTGCAAAGTTGCAATATGGTGTAGATTAGATAGGTCTCTTTTTACCCCCTTATTCTCCATGAATTGCAACCTCAGAAAGTATGTTTATTCCGGAAAGGTATATATACCACCACGTTAGACATACACAAATGCAGATCGAGTCGAGTGATAGGAACTTGCTATGTTGGTTTCAGCGATTTGTGTTTAAAGAATCTCCAGTGCAGCAAATTTCATGTTCGTGTATCATACAAGTATTCATATTCAAATTCTTCAATCTGTTCAAGTGTGTAAACAATGGACACGTTACGATTGAAAATTATCATATTTCATGAAATGAAACTAGAAGGTTCTCAATTTCTAATACAGATCTACTTTGTACATTTATCTTCTAGTAGAATTGGTATGTAAACTTAAACAGAGCACTTAAAAGAAATTGAAAACAAGGATTACGCGACAATTGCGACCCTCCATAAACAATTACTGGCAAGAGTAAAACAGATGTACGGCATATGCCCCGGCCCGATATTTCAAGCAATTAATTCTCTCAAGAAGTCTCTATCTGTCTATACTCTTATGATAAAACATATTAAAACTATTATTTTATATACAACTTAAGACATAATTTAAAACGAGTAACATTCACTTTAACTCTTATAGTGCCTACATAGGTATGTACAGGGGAACCGCTCCTTCTTTAGGTTCGATTCCTGATGGAAGCTCATGTGGTTCGGATCCCACGTTAAACAGTATATAGTTTCATATACTGCTCAACGGGATACTAAACTTAAAATCAAATCAAATCAATCATTCTTTGGGTGGCTGGTAAAATGTGTTGTTCATTCACGAATTAAGTGTTCAATAACATCAGTCTCTACCACGAAGTGTACACGTATCAACAAACTCATCACCTTTAAAAATTGTTGGTGGTGTCATGTTTTTGGTAGCAGTTCACACAGCCATAATGACAAGCTGTCGAGATTTTTTTTTCTGTTGAATGTAAATATAGTGGATTACCTTTTAAGCACCCATCTTCGAAAAAATATCATTTTCGTTATCAGTAGCCCTTGGTGCTCCACAATAATAATAATAAAGTTGCTACACACAACAAAACTATATACAGTACCTATACTATAGTTTATTCAGTATTGTAGGCTCAATCGCATTTTTTCTGTTTTATTCTTTTCTTCAGTCATTACACATAAACTATACATAAACGTGTGGCTTGTGTAATACAGTAGTTTAGTGTGTTTTATTCAATATACAGTGTTTTGTCCAACTGACAAAGGACGTATGCGAACCATGATAGCTAGATATTTACGAAAATTGGTACCCTGACTAACTGAGGATCACTAATCATCGTGGTGATAGTCACTCGGTGCGAAAATGCCTTGTTTACCCGCTATGTATAATACATAAGACCAAGCAGTGACCGGTTGAGGCTGTGTTGAATTATATCCCAAAAACGCAAGAAAAGGGCAGAAAATGAAAAATATATGCAGGTAACTTAATACCTACGGAAGAGAGACACGTAACCAAAAACAACACGGCAGTAGTGTCACACGAACAGTGTTGCCATCCCAACACAAACTTACAGTTTTTCAAATAGAACGTATGCAACTTTATGGCATTAAAACAATTGGCATAAAACATGAAAGAAAATAAGCAGAAGATGGGTTATAAGTGTTGCCAAATAAGGGCGATATGAGACTCTAAAATTGATAAATTATGGGGTGCGTACAATGAATCGAACAAATGTACAACAAGAAGAAGACTGTAGAAGGAACAAATGTACAGTAGGGAATAAACCACAGAATATACAGCATCCAATTTCTAATGTGCTTGATACGTCATATCGAGTCTGCCGCTAGGGCGAGAAATGTACGTATTTATGGTTTTTCTGTTGTATGTATTGATGTATTATGATAAATATTTTGTACCTGTATATTACTAGTAACCTGAATTCAGTGTTTTGTCTTCATCGTTGCCTCACATGCTAAGTTTCCTGTACTCTTGACTGACACCTATTACAGGTCATTAATTTTTGCGAATCAATTCTGACGTACTTTCTTGTCACAGATTTTTTACTTTTCGTACACTTTTCTGTACTCTTTGCAGGCACTACAACGTCATTTCTGTGGTTTGGAAGGCATACAGGATTTTATGTAGTGTTGTAACTCCAAGACAGTTCGTTTTATAGCTCTCGAGAACGGTTCGAGATATCGATTCAACACAAACGCCATTGGAGTTGATGCACTACAGAAAGACTTCCTGTTCACATTTTCGCATTATGACACATGTGAATTCTTTCTACCGCTACTCAAACATGCGCTTACATTATGGCATTAAAACAAACCACTTTGGGTAAATCTTGTATCAAGCCTGATAATCTCTGGATTCTGTACATGCTGTGGTTTACGCCCTGTTGTACATTTGTTCCTTCTACAGTCTTCTTCTTGTTGTACATTTGTTCGTTTCAGTGTACAGACCCCATAATTTCTCAATTTTAGAGCCTCATATCGCCCTTATTTGGGAACACTGATAACCAACCTTTTGCTTATTTCCTTTCACGTTTTATGCCAATTGTTTTAATGCCATAAAGTGGCATACATGCTATTTGAAAACTGTAAGTTTGTGTTGGGATGACAATACTACTTGTGTGACACTACTTCAATGTTCTTGATTACGTGTTCCCCTCCCGTATCAAGTTACCTGCATGTATTTCTTATTTTCTCCCCTTTTGTGGCGTTTTTAGGGTATAATTCGGCACAGCCTCAACCGGTCACTGCTTGGTATATGTATTATATAGCGGGTAAACAAGGCATTTCCGCATCGAGTGACTATCATCACAGCGATCCAAAGTTAGTCAGGGTACCAATTTTAATAAATAACTAGCTATCACTGTTCGCATACACCCTTGTGAATGTCACTAGAGCGGCTTGCGGTTGAAGTTTCTGATTTTTATCAGTTAAATTTATTGAATTATAATAGGTTTACTTTAATTCCTATATAACCATTATGCTGGTGCTAAACAATCTACAACTTATGAGGTTTTAATTTTAGGCTCGGACCTGGAAACGTTTCTTCCACGTTTCTCTATCTTCACCTTTTTTTTTTCTTTCTTCAATCATAAAGAGGTTGTTCAGCCTACGTTTGGCCGATTTCGTTCCTTCTCCCTCCCGGGTAGAATGGACTCACCCGGCCTGGCTCGTGGCGTCCTGCAGTGTTGTGCAGTGGCTTCCTGCGAACGGAGTTGTTTTTTTTCCGCGCGGACGACAATAATGCATAAAACAGGACCATTGTTGTTAGTGTTGTATTAAATTTGTTTCCAAGTGTGTATGTTTCCACACTGTGACCAAAATGCCGCCCAAACTAAGCAGGTTTTAGGAAGGCTATGTTGCGGCTCTTTATTACGCCCACTTTAGTGTTTCTGTCATTAGAAAACAGTGCAAGAAGAATGGTTGCAACATCAGTTTAAGTGGAATAAAAAATATTATTAAAAAGTACAAGGGCAACGAAGCTCCACCATTTGGATCACCAACGAATTTGCCTAGGAGGAGGGAATGCACCAAGGCCACCTCCACCATGCAGAGGAATCTTCGCAAAATGGCAATGCAAGAAACTCCGCCAACACAAAGGTGTATGGCTAATCGTCTTGACGTGTCTTTGGGGACTGTAAGCCGGACCTTACACCATCAACTCAAGCTGGAAAAAGTCATGAAAGCTCGCGGCCATCTTCTCACGGATGCCCACCAAAAGAAACGAAAGTGTAACAACCGGAAGCTGTACGAACGGCATCTATCAAAACAAAGGTGGATGTACGTCGTAACGCTCGGTGAAGCATGGATTTACTTTTCCGACTGCGGCAAATCGAGAGCCATCATGTACCGAGAGAAAGACGCCAAGAACTTCAGAAGGTGGGTCCGTGTCTGTAAAGAATCCTTCCCAAAAGGGGTTCATGGTCGTTACTGGCTACTGTTACCGAGGTAAACTGAAGATTCGTAGGGTGGCGAAGAACTGCAAAATAAATTCGCAGTATTTTTAGGAGCAGATCATGCGGCCTATCTACGAGCATGAGATTCCAGCAATGTACGGAAATGACGCCAATCTGGTGCGTATTCACATGGACAAGGCCTCATCATATACCTCACGATCGTCCCTCGCATTCTACAGGGAGATGGAGGAGGCAAGTGGTATACAGGTGATACCTTTCAATGAGGTACCTGTTAAATCTCCAGATGCAAGTCCTATGGACTATTGTGGATTTGGCTTGCTGAAGCGGGCTTTGGGAAAACGGCGTGTGACAACTGTGGAAGGACTTTGGAAGGCTGTGCAAAGGGAATGGGACAAGATTCCCTTCCCAGTTATTGAGAGAAGCCTATTACAGTGGAAATTACGCTGTTGGGCTATTGTTAGGAACCAAGGGAAACACATCGAACACTTATGGACCTGGCGCCATGGATTCTTCTAAATTTTTAGGTAAGTCGATATTGGCCAAATGTAAACTGAACAACCTCTGTAGATCAGTTGTGTTATTCTTCCTACTCTTCGCTTTTCTTCCATCTTTCCTTCCATAGCGGTATGAAAAAGACAATTTCTTCGCAAGATGTGTCCAATCCAATTGGCCTTCCTACGAAGGATGCTGGTTAAAAGTGCCCTCTCCTCTCCTATTTGTTTTTAAAGATTTTTGTTTGTTACTCTCTCCCTCCATTTTATCTTCTCCATCTTCCTCCAACACCACATTTCGAAGCTCTCTTAATAATTCTTCTCTAACTTTCATAATGTTCAAGTTTGAACCATACAGTCCAATACTCCAATACGAGCTACTTCCTTAGTCCAATATTAAGCCTGCTAGCAACGAATGATCTTTGTTGTTGAATGCCTCTTTGTTTATGACAATTTTTGTTCTGATTTCTTTGGTTCAGTAACTGTTTCTTGTTTTAAAAAAATCCCAAATATTTTAAATGATCGAGCACTTCAAGTTCTCTTCGTTCTACTTTTACCAGTAGGGCACGTTTCCAGGGAATATTTTCATGAATTTGATGTTAATTTCCATTCCATATTGTTTCTCAGTATCTACTATCTTGTCCATCACCTCCTGTAATCCATCTTCGGCTTCAGCTATAATAACTGCATCATCTGCATAGCTGACCTTATTAATGATCTGCCCTCCAATCTTGAAATCTATAACTCCCATTAATGTTTCCTTTATTAAACATTCACTGTAAGTGTTGAATAATTCGGGGGACAACATACTACATGCTTGCCTGACTTCTCTTCCAGTCTCCACTCTATTTGTTACTCGTTGATTCAAGCGCAAGTTCACGTGTTGCCATATGTACAGGTTGCGAATGAGTCGTCAGTTTCTCCAGTGAATCTCGATTTCTTTAGGTATTATCAGAAGTTTGTCTAATTGACCCGTTCGAAAGCTTTTTCCCAGTCAATGAAACACAAGCACATCTCTTCTATTATGTCAAGAACTTGTTTACATATGATTTTCAACAACCTAATAGCATATCTGGTGCCTTTTCCTTTTCGGAATCCAAATTTATCTTCCTCCAACACCTCTTCTTTTCTCTTACTTTCCAGCCGCCTGTTCGGTATGGCCGAACTTTCTAGTATGGCAAAATGACTAACGTTTCTGGGATCAGTGCACTTCTGTATTCTTTGATGTCCGTGGTGTTCGCCCTTCCGCATTCTTTTACCTTCTTAAGCATCGCTTCAGTTACTCATGGTTTCCTCGGTGCTCTTTCCATCCTGCCAATGTTACTGTGGAGTGTGTCTAACTCTGTTTAACTCTTCACCAACTATTTTCTACATTGCCGACCATATTGGCCAATGCATAGAATCTCTCTTCAGTCTCTTCTTTCACATCGCTGTATATGTTTCTTAATTGCTCTAAATTCCATTTCTGGTTTCTCCTCCCATTCTTCTTGATTGACTTTAACCAGGTTTGCACTTCCGCCATTAAAAGATTGTGGTCCGAATCAATTCCATTCCCGGTAGTATTTTCACATCTCGTACACTATTCCTGAAAGATGCTTGACAAGAATGCAATCGATTTGGAGCTTTTTAAACGTGTACAGCTTGCTTTTGCTTTTCTTAAACCACGTATTGTATTCGTCACCACCATATCATATTGCCTACAGAACTTAATAAGCATTTGGACCCCTGTTATTTTTCTACCTACTCCAAATGATCCCACTACCTTATTTGCAGCTCCTTCTTTCACTACGCTGTTGAAGCATCCCATTAAAAGTGCGTCGACTTTACCCCTTCCCTCGTGATGCAATATGTCACTAATATCATCATATATTACTTCTACTTCATTGACATTATAGTCGGTTGTTGGCATATACACGTGTATCATTACCATATCCACTGTTTGTATTTAGCTTTACAAACGTCAAGCTGTCACTACAGCATTCTACTTCGGTTACACTTTTTCCTATTTCTTTCCTCATTGCTTTCGCAACGCCATTCTCGACCTTAACGACATCCTAATAAAATATTGTGATTTCGCGAGAATATCTCACCTTTTGCTGAGCATCGCACTTCACTTAAACCCACTATGTTTACTTTTAATTTATCCATTTCTACTTTTCAATTTTCAAGTTTACCCGCACATCTTAAAGTTTGTACATTCCACATTCCTATGCTGAAATGAAAGTCATTATTATTATTTTCTCCTTTGATTATTCTTCTCGGACTAGTCCGTATCTGGAGATTCGAACTGGCAACTATTTTACCTCCGGAATGTTTTACTTCACGAAGAACCATCATTATACAGTGAAACCTGTCTATGTTGGCCACCATCGGTTCCATCGAAAAGTGGCCAACTTAGACAGGTGGCCAACTTACAGAAAATAAGTGTGATTTGTGTATATTTAGAATAGGATTTCTAGTATTACTTGATTGTAAAATTTTAATAAGCAGTGGCACGACAGCTACTTATAAATAATGTATATAGAGTAATCATAAAAGTATACAGTACTAGAAAATATTACTATAGTATGCAAGAGCGCCGATTTCTCTGTAAATTTGGGGGGGGGGGGGAATTCAGATGCAGAAGGTATATATATGAAGATTTTAAGACAAATTGCACTCAAATTATACCAAATATTGTATACTCATAAATAAAATAGGGGCCATATGAGCTTTGCGGGCCCGGGCCCCCTCGGTCCCCCCAGGATCGGCGCTCTTGATAGTATGTTTAATATATATGCATACCTTTCTCTTCCTGAAAACTAGTCTGGTACATTGGATTATTCGGATTGAAAACACAATAACACAAACAGCCATGAAATAGAAGTGTATGTACGCAGTTTATTGAAATTGATATTATAGCACACTGAGTTATTCAGATTGAAAACAAGAAAAGCTAAGTTATAAATTGAGAAATTCATATGCTATTTATATGACTTCTTTTCGGTTGTTACTGAGTGGTGGTTCATTCTAGACATATTTGCTTTTTTCTTTTTGGCAGATATGCACATTCTAAAGAAGTGTTTCCCTCGGAGCAAAAGATGTTTTGAGAAAATCTTGAGGGAATTCATATATTAAAAAAACTCCGCTATCTTTTGACAAGCCGACAGGTGCCAATTGTTGACAATTGAGATGGTTAGTTTTAACCTTGAGAATTTTCCGGAATTACTATAGCTCCCCACTGATGAGAGGAGTAGATATAGCTAATGGTTTTACCAAAACAGACAGGGTAAACAAATACGTACAACCATTTCCTGAATTCCTGTACGTGCTTTTTCTTATTCACATCTTCCTTCACCACCCCTTTATGAGGGTAGTGTTCTGGCCATTGACCTCCAAGAACAAATCGTGCGAATCTATGCTCCTTTGTGTTCAGTCACAAATACAGAACATCTGCCTCTCATATGGGAATTCGAAAGAGTTAAGAAAAATAACAAAACTGTATTTTTCGTGGCCAAGATACGCAGGTAAATTTATCATTATCATCATAGGGTAAACATTGCTTCAGTGTGGCCAACTTCCAAGATAGACAGGTGGTCAACTTATAGAGTAGTAAGTAACGAATGTCTTATGGGAAAATGCAGGTTCAAGACGAACTAGGCCAAGATAAGCAGGTGGCCAACTTATAGAGGTGGCCAAGTTGACAGGTTTCACTGTATTTATTCTCCTTCGTTCCTCCTGGGTAAAAGATAATGTGGTAGTATGTACCAGCAAACTAATATGTGTGTTTATTGATGTAGATGTAGATTAAGGGGATGCTAACCGTAAAATTTGCCCTGTCTAATTTCGTGACTGATTAGGCAACCATATTTTTTGAGCGTGAAATCGGGACATTTTTCTGAAATATTAAGAATACATGATAATTATTGGCAATTTACTTTAAAGTGAAAGTTAAGTTTCAAGAGCAAGGTTTAAAATTTATTGTCCTGGGACGGTAAATCAGTGTCCTGTTAGAGTTCAGTTCCTGTTTCTCTGCGACGTTTGTCTCTTAAGAACATTTCTCTTTGTCCGTTACTTTTTACTCGTTTTAACGTTCACGTGGAGCAGATATGAATTGTCAATTTTGAACTTTAAGCCTGAGTGCCGTATATTGAACAAAATAAAATGCTAGGCATTAAAGGGCTTCCGCAACTCAATGCATCGATAATCTATTATTATTATTATTATTATTATTATTATTATTATTATTATTATTATTATTATTATTATTATTATTATTATTATTATTATTATTATTATTATTAATAATAATAATAATAATACAGTTTATCTACCAAACAACTATTTATATTATTATGCGGTATTAAACCAAAATCTGGAACTTGTGATATTTATTTACTTCCATCATTCCATCCGGAAAATTAGTGTGATCTGTAAGAGAGAGAATGTTTTCGGGCTGCTAAAATTTGAGGTGACTGCTGTATGCTATAATTTTGAGCTTCGCTCTGTCTCAAGTAGATGCAGACATGTCGGAAGATCTGATTCTCTCTGTAGTTCAAACGCTGTCGAAGATGAGGTCTGGAGAATATGATTCTCAACGAACAAGATTCGATCAAATTTATCAAGAATATTTGGAGATATGCAAAGAAAATGGTCTTGAAATTCCAGAACCGGAAACAGATACTATGGGGGTTCCTCGTGGAAACGAACTAGACTTCGTCATCGAAATATCACAAATTCATTTTGGATGAATTTCTTCCTTCATTGGAGGCAGGAATTTTCTATAAATAATATACTAAGAGACATTTTTCTGCCTAGTATTGATAAGGCAATCACTGCGCCGGAAAAACGCTTTGAATCATGTAGCAAAATCATTAGATCAATCAGCACTCTACATCCAAAAAGTGAAAACTTTCTTAATTGTAACATTGTGGAGCCTATGGCCTAGCATTATGGAAATGATCTGGAAATATTGAAATGTGAGCTCAAAATCCACCCAAACACAATTGAGTTGTACGAAGACGAGAGAAAACCAAAATTAATTTCCTGATGAATTTCATTGATCTTTTTTGTGTCTACAAGCTAGATATAATCTCTGTGACTAAATCAGTTTCTAGTGTTATGTGAATGGCCATTCTCTTGTTTGAAAAGATTAAAGACATGTACGCAATTCAATGACTGATGATAGCTTGAAAAACTTAAGATTACTTTATATTGAAGAAAATTTTTAATTCGTTAGATCTTGAAGTTGTTGGTAAGTTAGCTGCTGTCCATAAGAATAAAAAGATTCTCTTTTAAGTAGAGGCATGAACCTATAAGTTATTTTCTTTACCTGTAAAAGTGTATTTCCCTGCTTCCACTTAAATCAACCAGCCGCACATATTTTAAACGTACTGATAAAATAACTACTTACTTATATTAGAAATCAATTGTATCAATGTATCCTAGTTGTTTGAGGTAGTAAATTCTTACATTCTCACTGTAAAAGAGTAAAATCATGAAGAACAAAAATGCAAATATTGATATATTTGGAGATGGCCCTCTCAAAATTTTCTTGGGCCCTTCATTGCTCACCCCTCTGGAAAAAATTCTATCTACGCTACTGTATTGTACTTTTGTTTATTTTTCATTTTGATATTACAATTTGTCAAAGTGTATCCACCTTATTCACTGTAAGTTAGTTCAAATAATTATGGATAATTTTTCATTCAGTCGTATGTATACTATATGCAGTATTCCAAACATGAAGAATTACTGTTTTAACAGTCGTTTAAAAATATGTGCAGAACCACTCGTGACTAGATTTTTTTCCCTTGTAACTTCAATACGTATATTTTTAACAGTAGCGTAGCGTGATATTCCGAAAGGGGGATGCCAAAGTTAGTCATTTGTGCGATATAGTACTACTGCAAGCAGCAATACATAGCTATTCCGAATGGAAATATGGGGTTATACAAAATTTAGGAGGAAGCCTCCCTAATTGGAGGTCTAGTGGGGCATAGAGAAGCGAATGCGTAGATTGCGTTAGAATTTAATAACCAATTGTCTCAGCTCCTTCTTGCCACTACCGTTGTGACGAGAAAACTAGGCCCCACTTTTGTATGAACATTGTTTCCAGTATCGTTCCCTTCATTTCTTTCTCGTGGGCGGCTTTTTTCTCCACATACCACACGTCAATCTCGTTGTTTCAATATATATATATATATATATATATATATATATATATATATATATATATATATATATATATATATCGCCCCTAGAAATTTGTCATCTTGGGTCCGGAACTCAGACGCCCGTTCGTGAATATGGGCCTGATTGTATATATCATTTGAAGATGTAAATACAAAGCACTTAAACCAACTCTGGGGGCCTGTTTCTGTATCCAGATACTGAAGTCAAGGGCGCAAATCTGTCTTCAACGTTCGTGGGATGGGTAAGACTGTTCCCATAATCCTTTCCTTTTTTAACGATGTTCAAAATATTTATGAAGTTGAAAAAAATGCTGTGGAGGATTAGGGAAGCGTTGTCTATAACTTCGGCAGGAGGGTACATTTTAAGGCTTATTGTGGGGGGAGGGGAGAAGAGACTCATATTACAGTAGATGAATCAGATTTCTGAGGTAAACCTGTTGTACTCGTATATTATATACCAAATGATGTAGATGAAATAGTGGTCATGTCATTATTACAACTCAGTGCCGTGAGCACATTCTGAGATTTGAATATATACGGTGTACATAATAATAATTAACATGTTTCTACTTACGCATCCACAATGATCCACATTAAAATTTTAGGACATTTGTTTTATAACAATACAAATAATGACTTCCCCAAAACTATGAAAGAAAATCAATCAGGCCTATATTTGGCGCAACAATACTCTTATCTGAGCAAAATTATGATTACCACAATAGCATTATAGGAATTGTTACAGGAATTAAACAAATAGTTGAAAATAGACTACTAATAATTAATGACAATGAAATATTAAAGAATACGATTGTTTTTAAAAAATGAAACAAGTCAAAGGACATCAGTTTCGTTTGTGGCAGTCGGATAGAAATCATCATCACAATCACAAATCGGATTATTGGGGGAAGTGGACAAGATTGTAGGGAACATGTTCCCCTTATGTCCCCGAGATTTGTGCCAGTGACTGAAGGGCCCTGACACAATCTTTGCGAGTGACGGGGAGTGGTGGCTCTCTTGTGCTACCAGATCGGTGATCGTAATTCTACAGAATGCTTTATATTTATGCCTGTGTCTTTGAGCTCCTTTACGATGAAGATTACAATTACGATGCATTTAGTTGTGATTAATGCATAACTATTTTAATACTATTATTTACATAACCGGCATGCTTAAAAAATGCGTTGAACTAACCATTTCCGTTTTGTTCTATTTCCTTTATATTAGGGCTCGTACGTTCTGTTCAGAAACTATAGCTTAGTTCAAAATATATACAGTTGGAAATACTTGAATATGCCAGCGTATATCTAAAGCAAATGTTGGGTTGCAAGGGATGAGGAGGAGTGAGAAGGGAAGTATTGCGCATGCGCATTCAACAGAAAGCAGACGAAAACCCCGATGCTTTCAGTAGGCCTGGAAGCCCGAGGAAAATAGCATACGACAGGAGGAAAGACAGAAAATGTGTATCTGAGCGACGCGCATGCGTAGGTTCCTCTTGTCAAAGTAAGTCGAGAGAGAGCGCCAGAAGATTGCAGTGGAAATAATTGTGATAATTACAAGCAAACAATTTATATATAATGAAATACGTACTTTTTCTTATTAACAGGGGATGCCGGGCATACCGGCGTTCTCTTACGCTACGCCGCTGATTTTTAAGGTCATAGATATAACCGAATATGAAATCCCTGTTCACAGGTGCGAATGTAAACCTAATCCAGGTTAAGATAAGAAATCGTAGTGTAGCTACAAGAATACTATCTTATTCTTTTAGAACAATCACGACCGTCCATCTTTACTGCATTGCTTGCACAAATAGTCAAGTTCCCTTACACAGTACGCAGCATAGAACATAAGGAAAAAATGGACAACAAATAGCTGTAGCGTTAGGGCACCGAAATTGCAGGGGAGTTCTCCTTGGGAAGTTACTGTTATTCCAGTCATCCCCTTCCCGGAAGAAAAAAAAATTGGAAAACCTGTGTTGGTCTGTGTTTAATGAGCGTAGTAGGCCTATTTATTTTATAAGATATGCAGTGTGGATTATCCTCAGTGTGCACTGTTAAATTAAATTCCAGTGAGTTATTTAATATTTAATATACTGCTGTTGTAGATTGCGTTTATATAAAATATCACCAACTCATTTTGATTTCTGTATAGATTAAGAATAAGTGCGCCACTAGAGGTTCATGACACTATAGTTGAGAAATTGACTCTTATTACAATAAACAATCGTGTTTTTACCCGACTTGCACACAGGTATCTCTATATAGTGTAGTAGCTAGGTTGGTTTCTTTCTGTACCGAAGTTTAATCCACATAGTATTGCTGAGCGAGCGTTAGCGAGTGAAGACGGGTTAGAGCCCCGCAGGGCACGGTGTTTTCTGTCTTTATTCAGCTAAATGGGTAAAAGGACCTGTGTTTTAGAACCTTGACACTTGCACCGTGTTTATGGTGTAGGTTAACCTTTGGAAGACAGTAGGATTATAGATTATGTCCTTGTCAACGCTTAACTTGAACTGCCTTTAGTAAACGTTTTTACTAGGATCCATCTACCTATTGCTTATAGATTTTGACATTACGGTACTGCTGTATCGCCGGACCACAAAAATCGAAAATATATATATATTATTTAATTTCTCCTCCAAGATATTAAGTTGTGAGCTTCTCACACTTGATAGTGATTATTGTTCAAAATACAGTGTAGACGTATGGCATAAAAACTAGTACATAGAACACGAACCAACTTGAGCTAGGTGTCACGAGTGAACCCTAGATAACACTAGGTGAACGAGTGTTATCTAACTGACTCAGCGCAGCAGGGGGGCCCTGAGAGGCAGCGAGGGGTGCGTCAGCGGCGGTGGGAAGGCCTATACGCATATACGAGGATAGTGGAAAAACACTTTATATGTCATAAGATGCATGGCTTATGTGATGCACAGCTTTGGAGGAGATACTAAATGCTATCCCAAAAAAGTACCAAGATGTACTAAATTAGGTTAAATTCGATTAGGTTTGGTTAGATGTTTCAATTCGTCTGTACGGAAGGGTATATTAGCAACAGTGGTATGAGCCTGTACAAAGGTAAGTGAAAAAAGCTCACATTAACCTTTGTTAGGTGCTCACAACAACCTAGCTGAGCATTACGATTGCATAGTGATGAATCACACATTTTACCGTTACTTCCGTGACAACTCTCAGTTGAGATACATGTTTGGGGCCTACAAAAATAACCTTCTTTGTCAGTTAACGCATTGTACCTTGTACGGGCCTATCAAGTGCAGCAACTTGTTCATAATTTTCATGATGGACAGGTTAATAGAAAGTTAGACGTGTAATAGAGCTAAGTTTACAATAAGTTCCTGCTGTCAGCATCCGATATCAAATCAGTTTGATATTTTTAACTCGTTTGCGAGGAATTAACGCGTGTGATATCATTAGCAACTTGTGCGCTGCATTTTATCACTCTGCACACGCATAACTAAATTATTTGCTCTGTGAATCTTGCATCAAAATAATGAGAGAGTTGCGATGCTCTACGAATGATTCCTTTATTAAAGTGATTGAACTATACCGAAACTATTCTTCATTTTGACGTGTACACAACAAAGAATATTCAGATCGAAATATGAAACACAGAGCTTAAAGTATTATTATGTAGAAATTTCTTGAAGTTGAACTAAAGTGCAGGCAAGTTGGTAGTGCTGAGAAAGCTTAACTCACTGAAAGGCACGTGAATAAGAGAAGTAAGGAGGGGGGGGGAGGGGTGAAAAGACTTCCAAGGGAAGAGGAGTGTATGAATCTCGTCTTTTTTTTATCTAATGAGCTTGGATTTTTGTTTTTATTTCAATTATCCATGTATCTCTTCTGGGACATTGAGTCACGTGTACAAGTTACCATCAAGAAGTTCATATAAGAAAAATGTTTACTTTTCCTGCCTTTATATGAAAAATGAAAACACCTTTATATTGAACAGTGATTCCCTTATGGAGGATTGCATCACGCATGTGCTTAATGTTATGCTTTATAGGTGAGCCATAATTACTTCTTAAATCACATACTTTAAATTAAAATAAATAAAAATAAAAAAGATGGATGTTTCAAGGAAAGGATGTAGTAATCAGTTCCGGATAGGGCGAAGTTGATTTCTACGGAAAAATTTGTGTACTCATGGAAGCTGCGGTGTTAACGATGATGGGTAAACTCGCAAATAATTCTAAGGTACAATAGGTTCGTTTATAAAATAATTTAACTTCTTCGTCTCTGCCACTCGTATACGTATTAACCTCTACTAAGTATGTCTGCACACTTACAAAATATATTGGAATGATTAATTTATTTTGCTCTGTGTTCTTACGGTATAACGCGTAGCACTTGTGTATAGGGCCGGGGTGGTAACCATTGCTTTTTGTATGTGTGTGTGTGTGAGAGAGAGAGATATATTGCAACTTTGTTATGTGTATATTTTCTTTATCATCGCAATCAGAGACCTAACATGTTTTTAATATTGTTATAATTCTGTAGGAGAGAAGATAGGTCTCCTTCGAAGTATTCTCTTGTCTACAATTGCCACTTCGAAAATGGAGAGAAGAAGAAACGATTGACAAGGTGACTGTTTTATTAGTTTTTCCTTAAATTTCAGCTTTTGTCAAACGTATCGTAAATTATTTCTTTGATTCTCATTTTTTGTTGTGATAGAATGCCTTTGGTGCATGTGGACATTGTTTCAATCAGTGAAAAGGGCAGAGCGAGAGTGATGAGTATCCAAGAGCAAATTAACTAAATGGTTAGCGCCGTTCGTAGTTAGCTTAGTAGAAGGAGTAGATCCTTTTACAAGTGCGAGTCAAGATATAAGGGAATGTACAAATGAATAATGAAATGTGCAGGTTGGAAATTCATTGTTCACTTACGTACAAATTAATATTGATTGTTACGTACACTGTGAGGCTCGAATGGGTTATTTCTTGATATTTTGTTAGCAAAACCTTAAATTACTAAGGAAATTTACTGTTTCACTGTAGGGTTATTTTGCATTAAAAGTAAAGTTAACCGCAAAGATGTTCCTGACTTGTAGTACTGCGTAAAGAAATATTTATTATTTTCAAATCAGAAAACGATATCACTGTCTTTGGTACTGTGATGGCGGAGTGAGGTAGAGTTTGTTAAAGAAAACTAATTCTATTTCCTTGATCTCCTCTCTCTCCTTCGTCGAGAGTCTTCCGCCTCTCTCTTTGATCTCTATATTGTAATCATACATAAGAAATTGTTTGACCTTATTCAGTATATTTATAAGAACAGATTTTCAAAGTAGCTGGTTGGCTCTTTTAAAGAAAAGTTTTTCAATATGTAACTCATGTGTAGCAACATTACAATGTTGTCTACTTCAAACTGTAAGTGCAAGTCCCAAGTGCCATTGGTGCCGAAGAGAAACTCTAACCAACCAACTATTATGGCCGCGATGACTCATTGGTAGGGCATTCACCTCTGATGCATGAGGTTCCTGGTTCGATCTCAGCTCGCGCCAAGTGAGCTTTATGATGGACAAACACCAAGTGCGTAGATTTTGTCGGGGCTCTCCCACTTCATTCATTCCACCATTTCGTTCATTTCTCATCATAACCGTCTCTCTTAACCTCGGTGCGTGATCGTGGGATATTTCATTTCATTTCTTTATTTTGATATTTTAATCGTAACGAGAGCTGGAAATATATAATGGTGGTCAGTTACAGTTTAAAATCGGAGAACTACTTTTCCTTTTTTCATACCAATGAAAGTACAGTTTTCTTTAGAAGACTGGTTTCTCAAAGGATGTACGTACATAAAAAAGAAAGAATTCATTAGTCTGTACTCACCACTGTGGAGAAATTTCAAGATCTTTCTTAAGTTACATAACAAAGATCTCGAAAATAATTATTACTTGAAACATTGCAAATCTTAGGTCTTGAATTGACTGAACTTTAATGCAGTCACCTAGAGAAAAAAAGAGGTATTTCTATAGAATGTATGAGTGGAAAAATAATATGATGCATCTTTCAGTTTGATAGTTTTAATGCATAAATTTCAATAAACCTTCTATAAGGTAAATAAACGGGACGATAATACGATTTAGATGTTAGATTTAGTTTAGAAGTAAACATTTTTCATTTTAATTGCTAATTGATCTAATATTCAGTCATGAAACAAAAGAATTGTCCTCATTTATTTATTTTATTTATTTATTTATTTATTTATTTATTTATTTATTTATTTATTTATTTATTATTTTTTGTTTCAGAGACAACTCCATCTCATTCAAATCCAGAGGTCACAGCTACTAGTAATACTTCGTCATCAAAGATATCGCAGTTTGCTGGAACACTGTCTTCGGAAGCAGAAAACTACTTTCTGCGGCAACAAGTAGAACAATTAAAATCACAGTTGAAGTATGCTCAACGTGTTTTTACATTTGAATTAATAAAAGATGATGAAATATTAGTTTCTATGTATACAGGTCTTCCAAATGCTGAAATTTTCTCGACACTACTTTCATTTTGTGAAAGATTCGAAATTAAATATTATAGTGGTTGGACTGTTGAATCCCTACATAAGAAAGACCAATTGCTACTCACACTAATGAAGTTGAGACAAAATTTTAGCAACAGAGACTTGGGAGTGAGATTCGGTATCAGTGCGTCTAGTGTTAGAAATGTTTTTATTACGTGGTTACATTTATTACATGAGTTCCTGTTTGAAGGATTAATGTCGGAAATACCATCTGTCAGGAAAAATAAATCCTGCGTGCCTTCTTCTTTTCCCGATTTTAATTCCTGTATAGCGGTTATTGACTGTACTGAGGTGCACACTGCCATACCAAGTTCTATGGAAAAACAACATCTTACGTACAGTCATTACAAGCACAGAAACACGCTCAAAGGTTTACTTGCAGTGGCACCAAATGCGTAATCACATTTGCAAGTAAACTTTATGGTGGGTCGACTTCTGACAAACAAATTACACTCCATTGTGGAATTCTGGACAAACTTCACCCAGGCGATTTAATTGCTGCAGATAAAGGGTTTCTTTTACAAGATATATTACCAACAGGTGTACGGTTAAATATTCCCAGGGCCGGATTTCCCAATAGGCCCGGTAGGGCCGGGCCTATGGGCGCAAGCTCCCAGGGGGGCGCACGGCCGAGAGAAAAAAATGTAAGCTGTGTTTCTGAGATTAAAACTATTTTATAATGTATTACAGAGGGTTTTTATTATTATTTATTTGCTCAAATGGCTAAATTGAACAAAACCAAAGTTATTCACCAATCTTTTGTTAATACATTAACGGCATTTTGTTAAGCCCAGAACCAAGTAAATTCCTCCAAAAACTTGCAATGATAAAATTGCTTCGTGGAGTGGTGTTTAAGCAATTAACATATAGGCCTGATATAATTTTTTAATAAAGGTTTTTAGGAAAGTAACTTTAAACAGACTAGGTGCGGAAAAAAATATTGGGCCTAGGGGCGCCAAAATGCTAAATCCGGCCCTGAATATTCCTCCGTTCCTCAGTATGCCACAATTCACAGAATAGCAAATTAGAAGAACAAAGAGTATAGCAGGTGCTCGTATTCGTGTGGAACGGGCAATACGTAGAGTGAAGGGTTTTGCTATACTAGACTTCATTCCGCGCAGCATGCTACCGTATACTTCAAAAGTGTGTGCCGCACTAACGAACTTCCAGTTTCCTTTAATTAGGGAAGTTGATATGTTCTATAGAAATTCGGATTTGTAATTTCTGTTTTAAAAAAATGCTCACATTGTGAATTATGATGGATTGTGAGTAATATCAATAAACTCAAAGGTACTCAGTTTCTCTTGAAATTCGTATAGTCGTTTACAAAGCCACATGAAAACCATGTATCAGTGTTCACATTTAATTTCCCTACACCATATCCGTATCAAATACCGTAGTCTTGAAGATGACCACAGTTGTCAGCTAAAATTCGACCTTTAATGTAATTCTTTGAACGATTTATAAGAACTTAGAGGGAGAGAACCTGAGTATCTTTGAAATGTTTTATAAGATTGCTCTTAAAAGGGTTTATTTTACAACATTTCAGTATTATTTTAAGTAAAGTGAGCTTATCCTTGTACCACGAAGTTATCTTTTTCTACATTTGTGATTTCGATCAATGCCATGTCTTCATCCTGTCTGGTTATTCACTGGTAACTTCCATCATGTTATTATTTAGTGTAAAGTTGTGTAAAATAAAAAGAGTGACCGTAGAACGCACTTAAAACACTACACCACTGTTTGTGCTGTTTTTAAAATTAGTTTTATTTCTTAACTACGCTGTCCACTTTATAGTCTTGCAAGAACCTAACAGTCTATTGTAAGGAATTCTTAAATGTTCATATTCTCAATCGTTACTTCGACCTTTTGTCTCAAGCTATTTTAAAAAAAGGTGATAATAATAATAATAATAATAATAATAATAATAATAATAATAATAATAATAATAATAATAATAATAATAATAATAGCGTATTGAATTTAGGATAAGAGAGCGTGCGTTTTTAGATAGTCTCTAGATTTTGATATTTAATTTAGCTTTCATGTCTGTCTGAATTGCAATTATTATAATTTTAGTTTTAAAGGTAACATGATGGTGAGTGAAGGGTGAGAAATGGTTAGTTGTTAGAATTACTTTACATATAGCACATTCTGCACCATTATAAAATTAACAATTTGTGCTTTGTAATTGCCTTCGGGTGTTAAGTACAAATAAATTATTATTATTATTATTATTATTATTATTATTATTATTATTATTATTATTATTATTATTATTATTTATTATGATGGAATACAATGCCAGACGTGATTACGACCTGCATTTTTCTTTTGTAGCCACCTTGCTGAATTGTTAAACTATTGTTGAGTTGATTTTAGTTTAGCATCCCTTTCAGCAGCGAGGTTCTATGAGACGTGGACTTACTGATTAACGTGGAATCCGAACCACATGAGCTCCCGCCGTGAATCGAACCCGGGTCTCCCACGCCAAAGGCGCGTACGCTAACAGCTTAGCCACGAGGGAGCTCTTTTTAAAATATTGTGTTTGTTTATTTGTATTTATTATTTTTGTATGAAAAATGGATCAATATCTTACGCATACAATCTAGCTTGGTTCCGCAAATTTATTTTCAAATGAGGAAGCGCAGACTCATTACATTACATAAACTAAGTATGATGGAAAGAATTATTGACATAATGTACATAAACACCCTCAAGTGATATTTTTTTAGACAAAAATATTTGTCCGCCTGAATTCATGGTAAAAAAAAAGATAATAATAATAAAATTAATAACTCATTAAAGGAGATCATCTCAAATGGACACTTTCACGAACTAATTTTGTCCCTTTATAACGCGTGAAAATAAATTTGTTTACGTAGCAAACTGAATACAGTATATACATGTTACATATAACTCAAAATTCGTTACACCACATAGGAATAAAACTTTATAATAAATTACCAGATCGTATCAAACGAATGCCAAGCTTGCAGTTTAAAAGACACCTCAAGTTACTGTTACTTAAACATCCTTTCTTTGGTTTAGATGAATATCTTCAGTGTGATCTTTCTTTGTAATATAAATATTACTACAGTATTTATTTGAATTTTGAAATATATAAAATAAGGTACAATTTATATTTTCTCTAAAAATACACTTTTAGTTTTATTGTTAAGTACCGTATATATTTTGTATTATATATATATATATATATATATATATATATATATATATATATTTACTTCCTATACTTTTAATAATTATTAAAAACATCTGTTTACATTCATGTAAATAAGTTAATCCAATAATCGAGATTTGAAAGCAATTAGATACAACCATAAGTAATTACATAAGAATTGTAAAATAACAATGATTATTTAAAAAACTGTTATAATGAAAATTTCAAATGAAACAGTAAATATCTATTCTTCGGTACTTTGTTCCCATGATGTTCGGCAGGTACTACTAAATCTTCTGCTTTCAAAGGCTCCAACCTGTCATGTTATGTCACTGTCTTGACGTACAGTACAGCATTCATGCTGTTTATATATATATATATATATATATATATATATATATATATATATATATATATATATATATATATATATATATATATATATATATATATATATATATATATATATACATATATATAAACTTATGGACTGTGAGCTGTCTCTTCACACTCCTTGCTCGGTTGCTACATAAATTGATGCACCAATGATGTTTTTGGTTTTTCTCCTAACCTCCCTTCTCCGCAATTACAGAAGAAAAACTTCTTCTAGCTCTTTACTAGTGGGTAACGTTCCCATTATAGCCGACACGTTCCCACGTTGAATGGCTATGCTTATGCGTTGAATCAGGAAACTTTTTGCTCGATTATCTCCTGATTTAATTGATAGACGGTGGCCGATTTCTTTTACAAATTTGAGGCCTCCTTCTTCCCAAGAACCGCTAGACTCAATTGCTATTGCGACAAAGCAATAGTTATCGAGTAGATTGCTATATTTATTCCTTTTTTCTTTCGCTCTTCGAGCAGCTACGAGTCCAGCTTGTACTGAGGCATATTGTAGGTTGGAGGGGGCATAGGTGTCTGAACATGTGAAGTCCCAAATCAATGCCTTTCCTTTCTTCCAAGGTACTAATGGCATACCATCGGGTCTTTTTCCGTCAGATCGGCTGCATCCAATCGGTTCCCTCACTGCTGGGATCCCTGCTGATATTAATGCTCTTAATATTATATCATTTACACTTGAATGACGTGGGTGTCTGCCTGCGCTGCTTTTGCACGACAAACCGTGTAATCAGAGTGCGAATTACCGGGGGGGATGAGGGGGATTTTCCCCCTCAATCACATTTTGTTCCCCCCCAAAGAAGTCAGCTGAAGTATCCCCACCGGGGATACTTGCTTTCCCCCCAAACTATGCTTAGTATAACGACAAATTTCACTGATTTTTGTAATTTATTGTAAGTTTAATCTTCTATCTATATTTCGAAATGAGCGATGTTAAGTATTCACTTTTGGTCATTTCTAATTTCCCCACTATTTTCACCGTTGTTTAGTTGAACTATATTACTATGACTACAGTTGTTACTTGCAACCATATCCTCGTACCCTTCAGTTCATCGTCGTTCTTGAATTTGAATGTACTAATTGCGTACAATAAAGTCACATAAGGATTTATAAGTGCTCTTAGCGGTTGGCCAAGAAGTAAACAAATAGTGAACAAATATGACATGTCCATACTCAGCGAAGTTCGAACATGTCATATTCATTCCCTACATTTGTATCGATTGTCATCTTATTTTTATTTTTCTTATATTTTTTTCATTTTCTAGTGTATTCTTCGTTAGCACATGGTCCTTATTCCGTAGTAGTTTGTATGTACGCAACTCAAAAGTTGCGTTTAATTTGTGGTAATTAGCATAGTAATCACTGCCTTTTACAGTTTACGGAAATGAACTTTTGAAACTATACTAAAAATCTGAAATATATTCTCTCGTGGCTACACGCTGGGGATGCGCCCCTAGAGAGCAGACATGTGAGAGTGAGTAAGCGCATAATTGAAGATTTATTTCCACATTTGCTAATACGACTGGTTCTCCGTGTCATTGTCCATGTTTGATAAGCACTTCAACTGGATCGGCCTTTTTAAAGTTAACCCTTAATTTTTACATCTTTGTTTTCGCCGTACAGTTTGCTGTTTATGCCAATAATGTTGTATGGAAAACTTCAATGTAATGTTTTACTTTATTTGAATAACGTAGCACATAGTGAAACAACTCATCTGTAACCTAACAGGAAAGTAATTGTAAGTGTTGACTTCTTGAGCTGTCACGGAATCAACATTTTTAAAAAAGCGCAGCTTTAGCGGGGAGTAGAAGCGCAAGCTCGAAATTTGAATTGAGATTTTTCAAATATTTGGCTTTCGATTTGACTTTCATGCCAGAAATCGTGAAAAACAACAATCCTTTTCTCGTATGACATGCTAAGTAGATTTTTTTTTAAAAAAGTAAGTCCCGTTTAACTAATAATTTTAGTGGTTTTCATAATACTGAAGTTTTTTTTTTTTTTTTTTTTTTTTTTTTTTTTTTTTTTTTTTTTTTTTTTTGCAAGCTGTATGTAAGAAGGCGAAATGGAAGATTTCAATATGAGTAGAAAAATTAACACACGCTTATGATCATGGCTATCGCTCGGGCCGAATTATTAAGTAAATGAACCTTAGAGAACTACGGGCACAAGAGGAGTATATTTAGACACGTTCAGAAAGATTAGGTGTGGTGTGTGCATGACAGACAATATATACGTACATAGTTATTGTCAGTAGATTTATTGAATTGGAGGAAAGACATTATTGTCTCATTTTGAAGTATTGCACCTTCAGACTTTACATTCTGTTATCGTAATTTTATCCCCCCCAATATAGATTGTTTAATTCGCACACTGCGTGTAATCCTTTTTTATCTACAAAGGTGTTACAAATGGGACAGTGGTGTGGTTCACATATATCTGCTCCCAACCGTAGTGCAACTGATACTCGGAAGCTCTCATTGGATAGGTGTAGGCCCAGAGATGGTGATGGTAGAGCTTGAAGCCATGCTCCGTTTTCTGGAGACATGACCGCTAAAAGTCTGGCTTTATCTTCGATGTTATTTGTAGTCTGCAATAAAGAAGCTGCATGGCAATTAACGATGGGCTCGTCCCAAGCCGACTGATTGTTACGTTTTTCGAGATCCGGAGGGTCTAACCCAACTAAATTTGTCCATTTAGCTATGCAGTCCATCACATCTGGATTGGTGATTTCGTCGTTATCCCATTGAAGAAGTGAACTAACTATTTGACTTGCACCGTAGAAAGACGCTAAAAAAGACGGAATAGCCATATCTGTGGCGCGACGGATTCCAAGGCCTCCATTTTTGACTGGTAAAGAAGCTTGTATCCACGAGTTGTTATTAAGAGAACAATTGAGGATGGATTCCAGACCAGTTTTAAGAGTATCGTCATACTTTTCCAATAGGGCATCTTCCTTCCAAGATGGAGAGCATCGGAGGAAATAAAATAATCTCGGCATTCCAAATGAAGCCCTTAACAGATAAAAAGCAGAATGGGCTGAAAGCTTAGAAAGTCGTGACATAAAAAATTCTAGTTTGGAGGTTTTGTCTAGTAACATTTTGCTCCGTGCCTCTGTTGAGAATATATATATGTTAATACAGTATATATGTTAAATAGTTTGTATTATTATATATTATTTTTTTAAATAACTGTATTATTAATTGTAGCGTTTCTTTTGTAACTATTATTATTATTAATTGTAATAGTAACTGTATCTCTTGACGAAGCCATGAACGCTAAGTTCTTACGGCGGAAAATGAAATAAATAAATAAAAAAATTGAGAAAAAGGCAACTTCGTGATACAGAGGTACGTTCACTGTACTTATGTCTCCTACAGCTTAAATCTGTAAATATGTTCACTTTTCTACTGTATGGTTTCCATTCTTTATATCTTAGGTAATTTATTTAATACTTCGATTACCTTATTAAACTTATGTATAATTTTATTTTTTTAAACTTACTTTGTTATAATGATGTAGATGCAAAGTATTTCTTTTTTTCAACATTACAGTATATTGTAGAAAAATGTGCGTGTGTATCGCACTTGCTTGGATAGAAAAACACATTTTCTTGAATTAACTTTACATCCTAACTTACAAACCGTTGTTGCAAATACATATTTACCCGTTACAGCAATTTCTTACAAAGATACTCCAAACATACCATACGCGGGATGAAGTACAGAATTTTAAAAAAGTGAGTGGACTGGTAACATTAAACAAATGAACGACGTTCAGCTGTGGCATATAGGGCCTATCTGCGTTCTAGAATCTACTAAAAGATATACCACATTGACTTGACACTTAGTCTTCCGTTCCAGGCGCTGCTATCAGCTGAAGGAATTCCACTCCTTTTCGCTAAGATTCTCTCGCTTAGCAACAGCTGGACCCTTATTGGCTTAACGCGTGGGTGTGTCGAGGTGTGAGCTTTAGTTCACATTTTTGCCACGGCTCAAGACATTTTGGCAGCACAATAGATCCTGCCTGCTATCGCGTTTTCGTCTCAGATAGTAGTTAAATAGCTGTGTTTATTTATTGCAGTCTTGATGCTCCTTACGTGATCATGGCCGTCAGCTGGGATCCTTCGAAAATTCAAATGACAAGGGTGGTTTGTTACGTACGTAGTGGCGTGAACTCAGGAATCCAGTTTCTTCCGTATTTTGTGTGGTTTGCACTTTATCAATACTGAATTGTGCGCAACAGCACTTGCTGTATGTAGTGGCCATCTCTGAATGCACGACCGTAGACGAATATTGTATGCGATATTCGATGTCTGTGTGGTGCTGTCTTTTGTAATGTCTTCGAAACTGCGTTCCCCTAGGGTGATTCCTAACTTCCTTCGTTAGAGGTATCTTAGATTACTTGGTACCGTGAGACTCCGGTGCCAACAAACACCGCACGCGTGGGAATTACCGGGAATCTCCCGCTTCCTTCTCACCTTTGTATTCAATCATTATCACAGTCTTCTTAGGCATCGGTGCATAATTGTACGACGTTAAGCTCCAAATAAATAAATAAATAAGATTCTGTCAGTAACAGTGAGACTACCCAGAATTCCAGTTTCCATAAGTGCAACCATATAAGATATTAAAGAAACAATTACACCCATAGATTCTTAACTTTACGCCGGTGTTTATATGCGGCATGGCTCCCTTCGCATTGGAAATTTCGAACCAACCACGTCTCTGCCTAGGATCACGCATCAAAGCCTCAGTCACCGTTATATTTCCTTTCTTTTTCCTAAAGATGAACCCCCAATTGAGGAATTATTTTTTTTTTCAATGTATTCTTTCCGGTCCCGCCTGTTTTTAGTCTTTTTTCTTAACAATAAGAAATCTTAATTACCGAACTTGTTTTAAACGATTAACAAGCAAAGATGTCTAATGGCTTAAGTCTTCGTAAAGGAATACTACTTTCAAATTAATCCAAATACCAAGAATCTGCTTTGGTTGTTATTTTGATTCTGTGATAACAATATAATGTAGTAGTACTAATCTTAGATTTTATTTTCAAGTTGAGAGGGGACTCAGTGGTAGAGCATTCACCCCTGGTGCACGGGATCCCTGGTTCCATCCCGGCTTGCGCCAAGTGAACTTTGTAGTGGACAAACATCGTGTGCGTGGGTTTCCTCGAGGTTCTCCAGTTTCCTCTCACTTTCTTCACCATTTCATTCATTCCTCATTATCACAGTCTCCTTTAGCCTAGCCGGCATAACAGGGGACGTAAAAGTTAAAGATTTCTTTTCATTTTTTTTTTTAATTTTCAAGTTAAATTTAATTCTCATTTTTAATGCATAAAATAAAATAAAACACGAAAATAAGTTTACTTGTAAACGATTGTATTTCAAGAATTAGATCATGATGTAAACTCTGTTATACAATCATGTCTGAGAATTTGTCTTAAGAGCTTATGACAGCTTTACTTACATAATTAAACTCTTCATTCCACCATTTCATTCATTTCTCATAATCACCGTCTCCTTCAGCCTAGCCGACTTAGCATGGGCCGTAAAACTCAAAGATTTCATTTTTTTTTTCATTATAAAAATCTGGCACAAACATATTTCTTTCTTTTTAAATTCCGAAATTTGTTATAAAACTTCTGGAAGCCAGACTCTAAATAATACTTTTATTACTGTATGTGGCTTTACTTCACGTCCACGAGCTTTTAAATTATTAATCTCAGCAAAGATATAAAATATTAGTTAATTTTATAAAAGAGGCAATTCATCTGGGAGTCCATACAATTTAAAAAGTTCATGAAGTTAGTTCAGCACAGTGGTACTCAAAAATCTGTCTGTCGTCTTCATATACATAAGAAAAAGTTTTATACTCCTTTTAAGTTTAACACCGCCGAAACCGTGGGTGTTCAGCATAACCACTATACAACTAGTAAAACTCTGTTTCCGAGGTAATAGTTCACCACCAACAAAACCTATATCAGGGTCAAAACTTAGCAGATATGTTTCTAAAAAAGTCTATTTGCGCTAGGCTTTCCAAATGAATAAAACAATTCATTAACAAACACAAACTCATATTCAAAACTAAACTCTATTAATTTTAATCTATAAAATTTAATTATTGTATCTCTCGCAATATACCCCCAAGTTAAAATCTAAAATTAAAAACAATCTCATAATCCAACACTAGTAATGAGCGTAAGAGAATGGTCTTGCAGTTTTTGCAAGAGTCTTGCATGCAGAGACCAAGACCAGGAATCCCGATGCAAGATCAAGACCAAGACCAAGACCAAGACTATACCTGCAAGACCAAGACCAAGACCAAGACTCTTGCGCAAGAGTCTTGCATAAGTACCTGTACTACTTGATTTTTTTAAGAATGTGAAAAGGAAGGGGAAAAATCATTATATCTTTCCCTTGAATGTCTTGGCTCTAGTAAAAATGCCGCTGGAGTGAATGTGTTCCCAGTAGTTTATGCAATCCGTGTGAGTCGATCTGCATCTTAGCATATAGTTACAGTATGTCGTTTTTCTGAATCGGTTGTTCACGAGACGACCGAGAGCATAGTTCTATGAATTGTTACAAGGTATAAAAACTTGAGTGTCTGATTTACTTTGATCATCATTTGATTCATTTACGACGGCCCATGATAGGATCTGGGAAATCATACGAAGAGTAGTGTGTCCATAGGAAGCGGATAAGCGAACAGTAAACTGAAACATGTTATGGATGCGGTGCCTCAGTGGTCGCTGGGCTAGTGGCTAGCACGTGCGCCTTTGGTATACGCGTTCCTCGGTTCGATTCCCGGTGGGAGAGGCTTTGGAATTTTAACTGTTCACGATGTTTCCGTGTTTGTGTCCCTGTCGTTCTAGTTTACTGGTAAAGCGAGTTAAATGAGTAGAAAGCGAGTAAAATTAAGTAGAAATTAGTAAGATAAGCAAGTTAATAAGGCACGTTCGGTGATTCAGTTAACTTTTGTTAAAAAAAGTGCTAGAACGTTCACCTCTGGTGTAAGGGATCCCTAGTTCGATCCCAGCTTGCGTCATAGGAGTTTTTTGGTGGACAAACGTCGTGTGCGTGAGTTTTCTCGGGGTTTTCCCGTTTAATTCTACTTTCTTCACTCCACCATTTCATTCATTTCTCATCATCATCGTTTACCTTAGTGTCGGCATAAACGTAGAACGTTAAACTAGATATTTCATTTCATTTCTAAACGTATTAGTGATGTTCTTCTTCCAAAACTAAAGAGAAATATAGTATCGAACATCAGTAATTCCGTACACCATAGGTGTCGACTACATGGGTATGGGCTCCGAGGCTCAAGCATCGGTTGGAAATTTTTAATGTATGCTCATAAAATTAATAACATTTTCATGACATTGACAAAAACTTAGTACATGTGACCGCAATCTTGATTCCATGGGCGAATGCTTATACGTTGAATAATTGTTTATCAATATAATTTTTAGCCTCCTTGAGTATACGACACAAGCATCGAGGATTAAGGGATATAACATTATACAACAAATAATCCATATTCTCAAGTGAGAGTGATTTTGTCCAGTTATTTCGAATAACTTAAGAGTTTCATGAAGTTATTTTGTATTTTAAAGACATATGCAGTTGAGTCGTTTTCAGGTTTTACTCAAATCATACTAAAATATTAAGAGGTTTATTTATAATCGTTATTATTGTATTTTTTTTCTCTCTTTTTTGACCAACATTGCTAAACATATCATCATCATAACTTTTCTGCTATTATTGGCAGGTCACTTCCTGCAACTGAGAAGCTTCGATGTACGGTGGTCCTCAGCTAGTCTCTCTGTCTTGAAGTAGCAATTTTGTTTTAATACCTTTCTTCAACTACAGTCTCCTCCCCTCCCTTTTTTCCTTCCACCATACACTCTAGCATGTTCCTCATAATACAGTTCCTCCCCAGCCAATGTCCCAACCAGTTTCTCTTCCTCTTCTTAATTACATCTAAAATTCTTCTTTTCTCCCCTACTGCTAATATTTCTAATACCTTCTCATTCGTTTTCAGTTGAACTCAGCTAATTCTCTCCTTTTTTCTCCATACCCACGTTTCGAAAACCTCCAATTTTTAAAAATCTCTTTTGCGTAATGTCCATGTTTATGCCCAATATAGTACATATTAGAATCAGTAAAACAAAATTTCAACGTTTAGTTGGAAGTTTGTTCGATACAGAGATTAACTAATCGTGGTTGAAAAGAAAAAAAAACTGACGCCTTTAGAGTGTAAAAGTAATTTTGCTATTCATGGTATTTCAGTAATCTGTGCTGTCTTGATTTTCTTTCATGCGTCTCAGGGATACCCTCCCCAGTTTGGGAACCAGTGGAGTATCGTATCTGTTAAAAATATAAAAAGATTGTGGGACATTGTGATTTATCTTATATGTAGTGAAGCGTGGTCACCCATTGAAAAAAAAAAAAATAAAGGTCATCGCCTATGTTGTACACTATCATCATACTTACACGAAAGTAAACTATATTACATTTAGAAACATACATTGTATTTCCGTTACTATTGGCGCGTTGTAGAATTTGTTATCCCTTATATCCAGAGTAAAATTTATGAAAATCATAACATTTCTTAAAAGCAAGACTTGCAAGACTCGTGCATGCAAGACCAAGAGCAAGACCAAGACTGGGTGTGCAAGACCAAGACCACCAGGGTCTTGGTCTTGGTCTTGCATTTGTTCATCACTATCCAACACGGTGGAGATGCTTGTCAAATCACCTTTTTTCGTGTTTTATTTGAAGTGTTCCACAATTACCAGAAAATGCTTAACGATCATAGAAATCAATTTCTTCCGCCGTGTTTGAGTCTGAACGCATAAAACAAAGAAAGGGTGCCATTCAGTTCACGGTAAAGCTCAAGATTGTATTGAATTAATATTTAAATGCCATATACTTCGGAATCCAAACGACCCCCCTTTTTTAACAAAGGATTTAAGAATCTACTGTAAATAAGGGTATATTTTCAGAACTTAGGTGAGTTAGAGCTTAGTGGAAGCTCGCAATTCTCATCACTAAAGATAAATTCCACATCATATATCGCGAAAGCAAAATGACTCCATATTTTTGAGCAAAAATTTGCGAGAAAAAAAAAACTTGCCTTCGATTCAGAAATATACAGTAACTGCTAGGAAACCTTCAGTAAAATCGTAACGGGTACAACATTTGAAAAACATGAAAAAAAAATCTCTCTTCAAGCCTTATTCTATTTAGAATATTTTCTTGTGTCATACTACTGAAAGCAAAACATGGATAACAAGGGAACAAAGTCTATAGCAGAAAAGACAGAAATACTAAAAAAATGAACTAATAAATTTATTAATGTGCGGAAAATTTGCCTTTTTCTTTTCATGTATTTACAAAAATTAGACCATTTTATACTTCTTTGATAACATGTTCTTTCTACTTAGTAAATGAACTACCCAATGTCGAACCTCTAAATATATGAAACAAGTAACTTAGTAACACCATAGCCTTATTCTATTTACAATATTTTCTCCTGTCATAATAATGAAAGAACGCATGGACAATAAACGACACAAGAATTTATAGCAGAAAAGACAGAAATATAGAAAACATGAAGTAATGTGTGAAAAATTTATGACAAATATACCTTTTTCTTTCCATGTATCTACAAAAATTAGACCACTTTATACTTGTTTGATAGCATGTTCTTTCTACTTAGTAAATGAACTACCCAATGTCGAACCTCTAAATATATGAAACAAAAATGAATAAGTAGTAACAGAAATTTACAAATTTTAAAAATATTGTAGGTCTCATCCCATAGAGGTTTTAACGACCGTCTCAGTGTTACCCTCTTCGATTTAATTACACAATTTCACAATCATTCTGCGCTTTCTGTTAAGTATGACACGTAATGATTTATGTAAAAGTTAATTAGGATGTCCAAATTTGCCAACTTTCATCGCGGAATGCTAGACATATTATTTTGTCAGTAGGAGACCATATAATGAGGTAGCATTTTGTCAAATTACATATAAACATTTGTCCCTGAATTTGGTGGTAAATATCATGTTCAACATTCCACACAACATCGCCATTTTCATTATAATAAATTACATATTTTGGGGTCTTCAGTTCTTCTTTTAAAGATGGTGAATTTCGAAATGAAAATGGGCATTTCACTTCTACGGCTGCACCTTCTTCTATCACTAATCCATCAGGAGAGGCCGCGAGAAGACCCGACTCATGAAGTCAAACGCCTGTTGAGAGAACAACGTAACCCGTTTCCTCTGAAAACTCTCAAGATCGTGATCTCTTCCCCACTGCACTGCTTTGATTCCACTAACGTCATATTCACCGCTGAGACTTTTAAAGAGAGATGGAGGAAACCTTCCTTTTCTATAGGCTCTTATTACGGGCCCGAATTTACTTGCTGTTAGCCTATGATTTCTTACTATAAACCATAAAGGATTTGCTGCTTGTCCTACTGTCATCTGTGATATGTTGATAATATGCTCTCGTTTCACTTTCAAAGCATTGACCAAGTACATTCTTTTATCTTCCGCTTTGACATAGGCTTCGGAAAATAAAATGTCACCCATTACAGGAATTGACCGAAGATTTTCCTCATTGGGTTCTAGAACTAAAAGCCACGTATAATTTTCATCGTATTTTCATCGTATGAGGCTAGCTTGTCTCGCAGAAAATTAATGTCCGTTTCATTCACTGTCCGTGAAGAAGCTCTATATTCACCTGAAGCCGGAAACATGTCTTCTGCTGTGAAAACGTTACGTGATTGAGCCTTTCTTTTATTCCATATGCAATTCTTGTCTGGTGAAGAAATATTCTTCGTTGCATACAGTAGAAATGCCGCAACATGGTGGCAACGGAGAATACCACGTGGACATTGGCACTTCGAAGATCTTATCTCGCCATCAGCATCTAAGGTAACCTATAATAATAATAATAATAATAATAATAATAATAATAATAATAATAATAATAATAATAATAATAATAATAATAATACCGTCATTTCCCATAAATATAGTCCAGACATCCAACTATGGTTCAAGACAACTCTCGTGACGTCATTAGCAATAGCTAGTACGGTTTCCTGCCAGGAGTTAAGCTAGGCATCGGAAAGAACATCCAATAGATGGTGCAATAGGGCAACATAGTTGGTTTGAACGCGCGGGTTTTATTTGCGCGGGAGACGTGATGTGATGAAAACAATAATAACTGCCTCGTGCACAAAAGTGTGGAAAGCTTCGGTGGATAAAACTGGTAAGTAGGATACGCATGAAAGTTATTATTTTAAGAACTGTCTTATGTCTACAGTATAACTAGATATAAACTACTGAAGGAAATTATATTGTTTCTGTGTAGTAGACTAGTAAACAAAAGTCTTCAACTTGAATCCCAACAATGTACCACAACTTTCGTGGACCATAGTTGGGAATTCTAGTCTGTGAAATGTGTTAGCGTGTTATTACAATGTGGACCATAGATGTATCCCATTTGGTTTGCACCTTTATTTCTTAGTTCAACCGACCCGGGTTCGATTCCCGGCGGGAGCTAATGTGGTTCGGATTCCACGTTAATCAGTAGGTCCACGTCTCATATAGCCTCGCTGCTGAACGGGACGTTAAACCCAAAATCAACTCAACTCTTAGTTCAACCCTAGGTCTATTTCATTGACTATAGACAGTGGCGGATCCAGGCTGGGGCCCAGGGTTCCGGCCTATCAGTTTTATTGAAATTTACTAAATTATTAAATGCCAAGAAGTAATCGATTGCTTATTTTACATGGGAATAGTAATTTAATTACCCTTTGTGTGTGGCAGCTCTTCTCCCTAGTTTTTATCTTCTAGATCGGCTTCTGACTATAAGTCTACTATGCAGAAGTAAAGTTCAGTGCTTGTTGTAGGAAATGCACCAGTACCAGTATTATATACGCAACAAGATTCTAAAAAATCGTTTTTTTAATTTTTTCACAGAAATGGCTACGAGGAAGGGAAACCAACGGAAAATTGGTGGGCGACCGTATCTTCCTTATTCGCCTGACACATTAGAAGATTGCATTAAAGCAATTAAAGAAAAGAGAATGACACAACGGCAGGCCTCAGCTTTCAATAAAATACCTCGTAGTTCCATAATTTTAAAGATGAAAGCTTTACGAGACAACTGTGTAGCCTTGCCTGGACGTACTTGTGTGTTTACCCAGATGAAGAACAAGCTTTTGTTGATCACGCTGTTGCATTGTCTACGTTTGGATTTCCAATAACTTCATTAGATCTTCGTTTTATTGTTAAAGCTTATTTGGATTTATCTGGTAAAGTGAAGCCAAGATTTTAAAACAACTTACCTGGAAAATGCTGGTCGGAATGTTTTATAGAGCGGCATAGTGCAGAATTACCTGTGCGGTTCAGTACAAATATCAAGAAGTTGCGAGCATCAGTCAGTAGCAATGTCATCAATGATTTTTCTGACAACGACTGAAGAACTGAAAGATATTCCTCCAACTCATATTTGGAACTTTGACGAAACAAACTTAGTAGTCGATCCAGGAAAGCTCAAAGTTATTACGAAAAGAGGATGTAAGTATCCTGAACTTGTCCTCAATTCCACGAAAGCTTCAGTTTCCATTATGATGTGCGGAAATGCCAAGGGAGAAATGTGTCCTCCTTATGTAAACTTCAGAGCGGAAAGAATATATGATCAGTGGATTGAAGGTGGTTCTCCAGGGACTAGATATAACAGAACACGAAGCAGTTGGTTTGATTCAGTAGTTTTTGAGGATTGGTTCTTCACAATAATGTTACCAAAATTAAAGGATCTATACTCTGTAAAGAAAAAATAGCGACACTTCCTCGGATATAGTTTTCACAATATACATTAAAAAATATGAGTTTTTACATGAATTACTGATAATATCAAAATGCATATTCTTAATGAGCAGTTCATTCTTAATACTTGCACCGCAGTTTCAGGTATTTTTATATGGACATAATGAATTTATATGCATATATTAGTAGTTATGTGTGTTTTCAGCAAAAACGGCTGTGGGAAGAATTATACATAAAAGTATGAAAAATCAACAATAATAGCACAAAAGAAAAGACATAATTTCTTAAGAGTAAGACATATTGTGTACGAACATTGAGAGGTACAATACATCAAACTAGATTTCTTATGTGGACCATGGGCTTTAGGACTTGCAGGGGAATCGTCGAGGCCTTTTGGTGACAAGGCTATTGCAAAATGCAACCTTGATTTCATGGAATCACTCCCGGATTATCTGTTCCGTGAGTTCCATTCTATCCGAGATAGTTGTCTATTGAGTCTTCTGCTCATATCGACCCAAATTTTACAATTGGATTCATGTCAGGTGAGTTTCGAGGCCACATGAGTCTTTGAATAGCCATATTCTTGCACCACGTATTAACGATTTTCGTTCATTGACATGGAGCATTTACGTCCTGGAAAATGAAGTAGTCCATATCTTCTTCAGGAAAGTTATCTTTAGCTGTTTGAAGAATTTTACGTACCAGAATTTGAAGACATTTTTGTACATCAAATGACTCTTCACAAATATCCATTGTTCTGACGTCTTTGACAGTGAAGCAAGCCCATACCATCACTCAGTAACTGAATATTTGCATCTCTTAAACAAAATCCTATCAAGTTTCTCGCTCATTCGTATCCACAACTTCATACCACTACCGTTTCCAACTATTCTAAACCTTTTTCAACGGAGAAAACAACATGCTTCCAATTGTCATAAGTCCAAGTAGCATACCGCCTCACAAACGTACGTGTTGAAGTCTTCAGTGTTTTTGTTACTTGCGACTTTCCAGGTGTTTTTTTCTTCGTAATATCCTCCTCATACAGTTAAGACAATACAGTCGTACGACTGACTGCAGTTCCAAGATTAAAACGATTTTTGGGGAAGTCATTCCTTAATTCTGCAGTGCCATTGATTTTATTTGGCGATCAGCTCTCGGTGATGCTTTCTTTTTTCTATTACACTGTTGACGAAGAGATGATTTCTTATACTATTTTTGCTTGTGAATTACTCTTTCTGCCGTCGAATGGTAAATTCTGAGTATTCCAGTCATCTCCCTTAGAGATGTAACTTAGCTGTGCAAAGCAAGAAGTATGTCTTGTTCACGTGACAAGTCACATTTCTTACCAATCATACTTCTTTACAGTTCACATGTAGCAAAAATTTCATACAAAAACAACACTGCACAACAACAATATTGCCACTTGACACTGTTCAAACAATTACAAAGCATAGAACAATCACAAAATGCTACTTACCTGGGCTTACACATCACAAATGCAATGTAGAATTTTCACCCCAATAATTTACGAGACGCTCTCAGATGCCATCTGGAGAGAATATTACTGATACATAAATAATTAGTAAGCGCCATTGTACACCATAGGTGTCACAGATAATGGAAATGAATTATCACACTCATAAATTCCTTCTATTCCTCTTCTAGCCGGCTGCAACTATGGTTTTCTGTGTAAGTTACCTTGAGAATTGAGGTGTCGCTATTTTTTCTTTTCAGAGTGTAACCGGAAAGAAGGTTGTAATTTGTGACAAGCTATCATCACATCTTAATGTCCATGTGCTCAATGCGTGTAAACATCACAATATTTCATTCCTTTCGTTGCCACCAAACTCAACCCACCTCACACAACCTCTGGATGTAGCCTATTTTAGACCCATGAAGGTAGCTTGGAGAAAAATTTTACACGATTGGAAAGCAACTGGTGAAGGACGGAAATAAGGAACCCTTCCGAATGGTATTTTTCCGAACCTCTTGCGTAAGCTGATGGAAATGCTTCATGATCGAGGAGCAGTTAACCTACAGTCTGGGTTTCGCAAAACTGGAATATATCCACTGAACAGGAACGAAGTGTTAGATAGATTGCCATTATCTGATCCTGAAAGGAACAAAACTTCCTCTCTTGTATCAACCGTTTTCTTACAACATTTAGAGAAAATGCGTTATGGAAACGACACCAGTACCAGTGCTAATAATGATAATACCAATGCGTTAGCGTTCAAAAGATGCACCGGTACCACCCGGAAGAGACAACTACATGTTGAACCTGGTAGAAGCATTTCAATACATGAGTTTCAAGATTTGAGAAATGTTGCAGCAGAACAGCCTTCCACAAGTGGATCTCAAGCACCAAAACGGAAGCTTTCTAAAAGTAAGATGAAAGTGAAGCGCAGACGAGTTTCAAAAGAATTTGAATCTTCAGACAGTGAAGATGACGAGCCGGAACTCTCACGCTTAACTCTTTCAGATTCAGATACAGATACAAATGTCTCTATGTTACATGAAGACGAAGACGATTTCTCTACCAACATCTTTAGCCATGAAAACTCCAGTTGCAATGGCGTTGACTTGCAAGAGGGTGTGTATGTTATTGTGTCTTATGATAGTAGGCTATGGCCAGGCATTGTAAAGGAAACAAGGGAGACAGGGGCTGTTGTTTCTTGTATGGAAAAAGCTGGCTCGTACTGGAAATAGCCACAACAAAAAGATAGGTTATATTATCCACTAAGTGATATGATCATTAACATCACTCCACCCCAGCAAATTTCCTCTTCCCGAGGACTTTTCAAAGTGAAAGAACTTGACAGAGGTATGGCACAGTACTTTGAATTGAATTAGTTTTAACCTGTAATGGTACTGGTGCTTTCTTTAGTGTAGTACCGTAGTGTTAATGTTAAAATATCAGTGATATTATAAATGGTACTATTTGATAATTTACGATACCGTTTTATTAAAAACTTTGTACTTTAATACTTTTATTTTCTTTTTAATAAATTTTCTATTCTGTAGATTTTCATTTTCATGTAAATTGCCTCCCAACATTGCCTTCCACACCACAATCTATTCATGGACCATTGTTGGGCAACTCAGAACATAACTATATACCACAATATTTTCTTTCATAAATGTGAACGTCGAGTGCTTAGTTTAACGACAGTAAATTATTTTATTAGCGGAAGGTATAGACTACCCAAAACCAAAATTATGCACTTCTGCGGCAAATATTAGAAAAGATATGACCAAATATATGCAAAATCTGGACCATAGTTATGGGAAATGACGGTAATAATAATAATAATAATAATAATAATAATAATAATAATAATAATAATAATAATAATAATAATAATAATAATAATAATAATAATAATAATAGGAGTCTAATTTTAAAAAGGTAAGAACTACAGCAGCTAACAGTCTTTCTCCGTAAGTCAATAATACAACTGACTAAATTAAAATAATAATTTATTACCGGCACATGCAGTGGCGTAACTGGTTTTACTGCGCTGGATCGGGACCGATCATCGATTTACTCATACCGCCCCCTGTCCCACGCATTTCAGTTGCTGCGTTGTATATATATATATATATATATATATATATATATATATATATATATATATATATATATATATATATATATATATATATATATACGAACAATATACAAACTTATTTTTATTAAGAAACCTAAAAATTTTACTTATCTTTTTCCTAAGTTATCACTACATACTTAATATGAATTATGTTCATTTCACTGAGTTAAGGAGGAAAGCGTACGAAAAATTCTTTTATATGTTTTGTTAAAAGTGTGAATTATATTTAATTATGAATGATTACCTTAGTACACAGGTTTATTTATTATTTTAACCAGGGTAGTTGAGATGGAAAGAGTGATTTTTTTTTTTTTTTGCTCCTATTTTTATACTTTAAAGGCAGAATGATATCATTGCTCATAATTCTTAATATAAGTAAGATGCAGAGGATAGTTTTTTTTATAAGTGTCAACTATCTTTCAAACAGGCCCAACTTTCGTTTTGTTCCCGGAAGGGTTTCGGCGCACTGATTGCGATTACTCATTATGCAAAACTTTCAGTAGGCAGCTAGCTAGACAAACATTGCAATGACGAATGTCCGGATATCGCCCAGTGGGGATCCAGAAAGGGGGCGTGGCACTCACACGCCCCTCCATGAGGAGTAAAATATATAAATTAGTCCCTAATGAAGCGCTTGTTCAAACATTGTAAAAAAAAAAAAAAAAAGTTTTAAAATTTCTCTCAAAAGGAAGATTCTGAGTGTGTTCTCCACTCATTGCAGATAATTCATGCGTTTCTAGTTCATGGTAATCCTGGATTCTCTCGTGTTTAACAACACAGCTTTCCTCAATGCCGCCTCCAGAAGGGTGGAGAGAAATACGTATTATGAAGCACTGCAGTTCAAATTTTCAGTTAGCGAACCAAATATCGAAAAATATCTCAAGTTTGTTTTTCAGACTTGCGCCCTCTTAAAAAATCCGGGATCCGCCTCTGGTATCGGCTGTTACCAATTAACTGCTAATAGTGATAGCGTTCCTCTTGAAATGTTTTCAAACGTTCTTTGCATAAGCAACAGTTTTCCATATTCTTTATTTTCGTCCTTTTACTGTGCTTCCTGGAGCAACTGCTCCACTCGCTCCATTGTAGTTACGCCACTGGTCATATATATTGTCAGAAAGCAATTATCAAATTAGTAAATTACTTAAGCATAGAAAATATATTATAACCTTAAACAAGACTTAAGAACTTATTATCCGCACATTGTTTCTACACAATAGATGAATACAAAGAAATAGTGAAAATACGAAATAGTAAACAAATCGCATGCTGAATGTAGCAAGCAATATCGCTTTATTTGTTACGTGGGATTATATTAAAAAATTGTAAAATGGAATAATATATAAAACTAGAGCACTATAATATGCAAGCTCTTGACCTTATCTTAATGACCCATAATTGGATGACGGGAAAAAATAAAAAGGTGGGTTTAAAGTAAATTACATTTTTGGTTTAACGCCCGACGTACATGTACCCACGTTAATAGGACTGGTAATGGTGGAATTAAAGAATTTAGAGAAAATGTGAAAAGGCATGGTATTTATCTACCACAAAGCCCAGTCGGTTTCTACCACAAAGCCCACTCGTAAATTAGGATTGAGCCAAGGACCCCACACACTAGAGGTGATTGCTTTACCATTGAATCAGCGCGGCCCTAAAAAGATACGTTAAATCTCCTAATTGAACCTTGAAGACGTAAATCAATAGGCATTTTACGTTTTAACACATTGTCTTTCAGCATTTTGTATTCTGATTTTGCTTTATAAGTACCAAAAATGTTCGAAAATGAAATTAATTTAACCAATTACCGTTTTGTAACAAAAAATATCCTTTGTTATGCAAACTTACGTTTTTTGTAATAGTTTGAATTTTTAAAAGCATAGAGTAGAAACAGTTAATCATTGCTCTGAATATAAGCGAACACGGTAATGAAGCAACTGGAAGTAAACCGTTAGTGTATATTGTTGGGAAGTCTTAAGAGAGCTATATACGAAATACAAAGTAATTTGTGCAGAATGAGTACGATTTAAAAAAAAAAAAAAAAAAAAAGATACACGTGAAAAATCAGACGAAAGCAAAAGTAAGAATTGCAGTGCTGGGCATGTGGCCGAGTGGTAAAGAAAGGCAACTTCAGAGCGTGCGGTCGTGAATTTAAATCCAACGTCCACTCTTATTAATTTTTCTCACGTTGAAACAGTTTTGTATACAAGGTGATAGCCGCTGACTGACAAAGCGAATAGCATGATTCTGAAACGGATTTGGTACTATCTTCAGACGGCTAATATTCATGAGCAAGAGAGTTCGACTGACCGTTGCTAGTGTTTTGTGTATCTAGGACGCGATATCTTTCATATCCTCGTTTGCACGCAGATGTAAACACCACGTCATGGTACGTGAAAGAGTAACAAAAACTATGGGAATGAAGTATTTCTAAAGGATGTACCCTTAATTTACGAAGACTTCCATGTGATAGAAGTTAAGAAATGAAGCTAAGGTAAATGAAACAAACCCAATCCTAAATTTCCTTATCGAATACCCACCATTATCAACGCGCTACCTTTAACAACCAAATTTGCCGCTGTCATACAGACTTCTCTTCTTCGCCTTGCCAGCAACTGATCTCTTTCAAATTGGCCTATTGGCTTCAAGACAGCTGGTTGGTTGTGGTTACCCAAATTTTAACCCACACAGATTGGGTGAAGTTTCAATCATTTATTGGAAAAGATCTAGTAAAGTCTAGGGAGATGTTATCTTGAGATGACTTTAAGAGTACATAAGGTGTCAGAAAATTACTATTAAAGAGATTATTTTTGCTCAGTGCACCTTAATAGACACACAAATTACTACTCTCTTATTTTTAATAAAAAAAAATATCCCTTTCAATTTCTTAATCAAATTCCATAGCATCTAATTGAATATGGAATACGCTTTTTTTATTATCGTGTGGGTGTATATTAAAAACACGGAGTCCACTTCTTTCACACATAAAATTGCATAAAATCTACACAAAATTGCTTCCAATAGGAAAAGTGGTGCGCAAGAAAATTAGAGTGAAAGAGAATAACTCATATTTTAACATGGATACAGTATTAAAATGTTCACTTCATTAAAATGCAATAGTACATATGTAAACAGGGCATTGAATGCAAGCATGGAATCGATGCAAAGCTAGCTATTATTGAATACCTACAAAGGTTGTCCCTTTTTTTCGCACGAATGTTTGTTAAACGAATCTAAGTTTATGCGCATACTCATCATCGCTAACGTGCCTGCTCCCGATTCACGCATCTCCACGCAAGCATCACTTTTTCCCTGTCCTGAACCGGGATACATGAAAATCTCCCTCGTGAACGGTTAACTGCTGTAACGCCGGATCTATTTTAGAAAATTCACCACATGAATTGGAGAACTTATTTATTTATTTTGTAATAATGAGTGAAAGTCAGGTGAGGGGAATAACTGAAGTTAAGAAAATACTTACTGTTGTTAGTTGTTTTGACGTTGTAAGTGCCACCATAAGTACAGGTGGAAAGGGTTGTTTGGCAGAGATACACTTATGATTTATGGGAAAGGCAGTGTGGAAATCGTGCATAAATGGCAAGACTGTCACGTATTATGTTTAAGTTTTATCTAGTTGTACAAAAATAAGGAGTGTCCGTTGTTGAAATTGTGTGAAAGGCATGGTCTACTAAACAGGCGAATAGGTTGTAAGTGTAGAAACAAACTGAAACTACAGAAAGGAGAGGAACATTAGCCAAACCTAATCTAATCTGGGTTAGTACATTTTGGTAGTATTTTTTATTGCATTTAATACTCTCAAAGTTGTGTACCACATAAGCCACGCATGTTATGATATATAAAGAGTTTTTCCATTATTGTCGTTTATGCGTATACCCGCCGCCGCTGACGCGCGCTCCCTACGGACACCCCCTCTCGCTGCCTCTCTGGCCCCCCTGCTCCGCTACGTTAGATAGCATTCGTAGTTTTTAGTGGGTCACCTAGCATAAGGTGTTTTATGCACTAGTTTTTATGCCATACGTCTACACTGTACTTCGAATAATATTCATTACCAAGTGAACAAGAGTATTTTCGCGGAGAAACTCAATAATAAATATATATAGCAGTACTACCCTTGTAAGCTTTGGGTTTGATTCCTGATGGGAAAACATTGAAGTGTGAACGTATTATGGTGTATTCCATGTTAAACTAGGGGCCGCGGTGGCTCAGTGCTAGAGCGTTCACCTCTATTGCTTGGGGTTCCGGGTTCGATCCCAGCCCCCGCCAAGTCAACTTTGTGGTGGACAAACACCGTGTGTGGGGGTTTTCTCGGGGTTCTCCCGTTTCCTCCCACTTTCTTCATTCCACCATTTCATTCATTACTCATCATCACCGTCTCCTTTAGCCTAACCGGCATAATCGTAGGACGTAAAACTCAAAGATTCAATTTCATTTTTTCCATGTTAAACTATAGATACGCGTCAATGCCTCAGCAATCAACAACAAATCTATAGCTCGCTTGTATTCTTTGTTTCACCCTAGGAAGAATATAAAACGGAAGTACGTCAAACGCGTCAAACTAGTGTAGCCAGTAGCAAAAAGTGCACCTTTCTGTCAGAAAGGATGAAAGACTATTGTCCCTTTATACATGTGCATATAGTCTCATACAACAAGGTTACAGACCCTACAGTTGCCTCTATTCGCAGAATATGAGGGAAGTGAACAACACAAGTGACTTTATGTAGTTATTTATTACAATATCTTTATTTAAATAACTTAATAGTGTTTGTAATCCAATTTTATGTATGGCCAAACGACAAAGCAGAATGAAAATATTTTCGGTTTATATTAGACCTCAATAACAAGTGAGATGTTATCATATCACATTAATTATAATAATGTACCAAAGAGGAGTGGGGGGGAGTCTCATCAGCCTCTCAACTTAGAAAGCTGAAATTTGACATTTTTAAACAATAAGCAGACAGTCTAGCAATTTTAGCGTTTTTGATAATTCCCTTCAGATTCTAGACCCTTCTAACATTCAATTTTTTACACATTCCTGGATAGAAAAGGAATCCAATTTTATCTTCAAATCCAATTCCATCGCTCAGTATCATATATTTATTGCATCAATTAAAAAAAAAAGTTTTGCTGATTTATTTGTTTCCTTTCAAAATACGAAGTAAACACATGCTCATGTCTGGTTTTGTAAACCACATTATTTCATTGTTTCGGAGTTCGGATCAAGACAATCAACAAGATGGACATGCTTAATCCTTCTCCTCTGGGCTCCGCAGTTCCTTCCGCGAAATAATTAAGCGCGTAAGTTTTTTTTTTATATATATAGCAAATTGATACGTATAAATGAAGGTTGAGAGGGAGGAGACCATTAAACCAGTTATCACTAATAGTTGAGTTACAGAATATATTGCTTTGTGAATACACCCCTTTTATTTTGAACATCCCCCTAAGTACAAATATTGATTCCCTTTTTAGTGGGAGGTCACGCTTTTAGTATATTAGGAGTTGGTAGTGGGTTGATATGTAAAAATAATCGGAAACGATTGATATTAGTGTCGAATTCATAGTTTGGGAGTCACAGAGATGAATAGTAACTTTTCCGAAGCTGTTCAAGTCTAAACTTAGCCCCATCCACATGGTGGGGATGAAAATTAAAATGTTCAAACTCATTAAGATTAGTGCAGAATTCATAGTTTTCGGGGTCGCTAGATGAATAGTGACAATCTCCAATCTGTCCAAATAGTGTTACTCACGAGACGAGAAATAAGGTTTCCTCCTCTCGTCTCGATTATGGAAGACTTACTTCTCGTCTCAATTATCGAAGGATTAGTTCTCATCTCATCTCAAAATTTATTCGGACTGTTTTGTAAATTTATTTATGCCCAGATATTTCTTAATTTCATCCACAATTTATGAGATTCCCTCCTCATCACGAGAAATTTACGAAAGGTGTAGTATAACAAAAAATTAAACTATGTTAATTTTTGTAGCAGTAGTGTGGCCAGGGAGGATCCGGGCCTATACACCCCTAAAAGTTTTTTTTTTTTTTTTAATTCCTGCATTATTATTTTTGTCATAGCTATAGGTAGCCAATTTTAAAACTGTCAAGGTTAATAGCCTATGCTATTTTTATTTTCAGTACATTGTATTTTTTATGTATTTTATTGTTATTTATGATGTAAAACCTGTTTAAATGCGCTTGCCCTTTCTCTATTGAAAGTATTTAAGCAAAACTAAATTTGCTTGAACAAGTCATTGAAGCGGTGGGGGAATATAAATTTGTAAAAAAAATGAAGCCTAAAACAACTTTTACGGGGGGGGAGGGTTCCGGACCACCCACTGTCCTGTGTGGTATTCCATACTACTGGTGTGAAAAGAAATGACGGTTTTGCGGTCTTTAAAAGAACCGACAGAGATTTTTCAAAAACCGGGAAGATTATAAAACAGTTCCGATTTTCAGAGAAAATTGTTTCGAATTTAAAAACTGTTGTGTTTGTGACTGGAGCCGATTTTTAATAGAAAACCGAACCGGTTTTTAGTAGAAAAACGAGACGGTTTAAAACCAAAAACGGTTTTGGTGAATTCGGTTAGTGAGAGAATTTAAAATGTTTTTGAAGATTGTGGTAAAAACAAATTAAACTTCAGAGTTGACTTGCGCGGCAGTTTATAATTGTTCGTGTGTCCAGAATAGCTGGTCTGTACAGGTAGGTACGATTTATGCAGGAGTGATTTTTATGGCATATCAGCTTGCAGAGGGATATTATAAATCTATACCTGTTAGCGGGCATGCACTAAGATATTTTTACACAAAGGGAGGGACGTTAATTTTTTTCAAATGGTTCCCATGCACGCCTAACATATTTGGGCCTATGTACAATGTAATTGAGCAGAAATGGAACAGGTAATATCCTAGAATTCTTTACTAAAGATTTTCGATAATCTGTAAGCAACATAAAATTCTTAGTTGTAAACGTAAAATTACCAAGGCAAAATAATGAGCAAACGTGATTCGATCAGAACACACAATTGTAATATTACATAATACAGACAAATCAGCAGAATGTTTATATAAGGTTTGCTCCACTTCTGTGTAATATATCGAAGCATTTATATTAACAAATAACGGATACAAACTTACCTCTACTTTATATGTTTTGTTCTTCATGCTTGTCTCCACTCTGCCTCTTAAATATTTAAATTCACCATCTTACATAACGGAAGACACGTGATTTGGCTCAAGAGCATTTTCGCCTGTTTCTACCAACTTTACTTCGTCCTCAAAGTATTTAAAAATATCTAAATAATTTTACAGCCATTGTTCTTACGTAAAACAACACAACACCTTCACTTCACACTCACGTTTGTATAGAAAACAAAATGGCGAACACCATGGTAACGGAGAGGAAATAACGTCACCACTATTTCACTCTATTAATCTTGAGACAGTCGTTAGTTGGGTTGCCTATCTCGCGGACTTCATACATCAAGAATTTCTGTGGCCCACTGTACACGATCATTGTTTTAAGTTAAAGACCAATAAAGGTTGCCTCAGAGCGATGCAAATAGTAAATCGTGAGGGGAAGCTGGGCTTCTTGTGAAGTTTCTGTAGTTCAAAATCTTGCCCGAAAAGACTTTATAAATATCCTCGCTGAAATCTTAAACGTTTAACCTGTCTTCTACTGTTTCTTATTTGGAATCAAAGTTAAAAGCTACTCAAATTTGGTACAATTACGTATCAAATTGGCTCGTTTAAATTAAATATTTAGTTGGCATTTGAAAGTTCAATGACAGAAAATAATTATCAAATTGAAGTGGAATTCTAGTGGACGACTATAATGGTAGAGATTTTATGCACCTAAAATATATTGTCAAGATCTTTCGTACTGTTGGATAATACTAGAGAGTGAAACATGTTCACACAATAGATGTGTTCTTAATTAAATATATCAAATTGTATATGAGGTCTGTTGGTAGTATATTCTTTAATAACTGGAAATCTCCAGTAGGTTATAGTCAACATTGCATAAATAACATGTCCATGTTTGTATATTAAATACTAAGTAAGAACTTATTTTTTAATGCAAATGTTTTTATTGTATATATATATATATATATATATATATATATATATATATATATATATATATATATATATATATATATATATATATATATATTATTCGTTTTGAGCATCTGGTAAAATGCATTACTATTGTTTCCGAAGAATCTATTCTTGACCAAGTAAAATCTATAAATTTTCTGGTAATAGTACATGTTTAAAAAGAGAACAGTCTCTAGTAGATTGTAATCAATATTATTCAATACACATAACTGTAAATGGTGTTTGTATATTAAAACTATATTCAATGAAAAAACATTTTGAAAAAATATTTATATGGTAAATGTAAATCTAGTATTTATTTTTAACATCTAGAAAGAAATACTCTTTTGGTTTCGATTACCGTATGTGTGCTTATAAAGGTAATGTATGGTAATTGTCACTTTTCTTTTGAAAGAAGTTGTAAAAATATCTGTACATATATTTTCATGTAAACATGTTATTGTAAAGAGTCACTTTATTTACATTAACTTCTATCCGATGCAATAGGGTGCAGTAATAATTTATCTTCACGTGCTCATGGATCACAGTTTTGTATTATCGGAGGATGTGTAATTTTCATTTTTCGAAGTATGTTGGAGGGTTTTACTCTATAATCTTCTTTAGTGCTCTATAGTATTCCCTCATTATTGTTAACCAAGGTTGACGGATGACAGATTTTGTAAAAGCAATCCAGTAGGAGCCCCAAGTGATATGTCATGCGATAATAGAGCTTTTCCTGTGTGTGAAAAATAAGTATGTAAACAAAGTTTCATTATGTTCTTTTGCTTTAAAAACGCTTTGTTCAAGTTTGAATAGTCAGGGCTCGTTTTCGTACGATATATAAAAGTTTATATTACGCTTTTTCAAGCTTCCATAGTGCAGTTATTATTATTATTATTATTATTATTATTATTATTATTATTATTATTATTATTATTATTATTATTATTATTATTTAGCTGGGACGTATACTTTTGCCTCTGTGGTTACAAATAGCAGTGTTTCATTGTAAAAATATACATGAACGAAACTGCATATTTGTGGTACAGATTGAAACAAAGTTATTCAAGAATAGAATACAATATAGCAGAATAGTTCTTATACAAGGGCAAGATAATACGTGATGTAATCTCTCCATTTCAAGACCAAACTGCGTTATGAAATCTAGAAAAATACGTCGTATACACTACCAATGCTATCTAGACTTTTAAGACATCGTACCAACAGCCACATACCATAGTAATAAGTACAATATAGACTCTACAAACATCGTACGAACAACCACAAAATATAGTAGGGAATACAATATTGACTTTCAAGGCATGGTGAGAACAACCATATATTATAGTCATTGGTACAATATGGACTCTCGAAAGATCGTACGAATAACCATAAAATATAGTTGGAAGTGCAATCCAACATCGTTCCAACAGCAATATAGTATAGTGAACGGTACAATATGGACACCAAGGATATTGCATTGCCAACAATATAGTATTGTTACAGTTAATATACTGTATGGATGCAGAAACGATTTAAACTGCGAAGATATTGTCAGTTGTACCACACTCTATGGTCAAGACAAAGCAACGATACAGTATGGTAGAAGCTACAATCGTTGCTCCAAAGATATCGTACTTCTAGCTATGCAGTACTGTTTGTCTAACAATATTGTATCGTCCTCGCAGCACTACAGCATTGCATTTGCGGCTATATAATATTGTTACGTGTATCGTAGACATTTCCGATGTGGTTTTGGAAACTATATTGTATTGTATTTCCAGCTACACACTGCCGATATAGTTGGCAATACCATATAAAACTGTCGTTTATTGAACAATAATATAGTTCCTTTACCCCAACTTTATTGTAAATCGATCTATATCATTGCAACAATATTTTATGGTATCAGTAACCTAGAAGCATGGTCGTCACTTTTTAAACCATGCAGTATTGTAACTGTCACCCATTTTCTGGCTTTTCTAACTATACTTGTTTTTTGAGTGCAAGCACATCTTTTCGAGATGAAACATCCTTTGTTCAAGATAAGACTAGACAACCTGAAGTCACGTCTCGTCTCGTCTCGTCTCGTGGGTAAAAGTAGGTAAAAAAAAACAGAATGTTTACAGGTAAAATGAGTTGATGTTACGTAAGGTACTAACCTAAGTACTAACCTAGCCTAACGTAAACTAAACTAACCTAACCTAATCTAACCTAACCTAGCCTAAACCATCAAAAGCAGAAAATATGGGAAGAAAATACGGATTTTAAGGAAAGAAATTTGGCCTCCCAAATCCAAAGATCTTAACCTAACCTAACCAAAACTGACCTAACCTAATTTAAACCATCAAAAAGTACAGAAAATATAGCAAGAAAGTGCGAAAATTAAGCTAAATATTCTGGTCCCCCAAATCCAAACATATGCCTCATTTTTAAATTTTGAATTAACTTATATACGTTACTGATCAACAAGATGGTGGTTCTGAGGTTGGTTTGCTGGCCTGCAGCTATTTCTCCCTGGATTTTGACTGTTACCACAATACAATTTTCCGTTCTCAGATTGAACAAAATTCAACTTCATTTTCTTTCAATTGCTCACATTTAGTACGCCATGTATTCATACCTGCCCTTCATTTTTTTAAAATTATATTTTCTCGCGATACCTGTTTTTTAACTCCCCGCAATCAACTCATTTCTGATTCGATATTTATTTATTTCAGAAGGACAACACAACAGGCTTAATGCCCAGTTATAGTGTCGTATACAGAATTATTTAGCATACACTATTAAACATACACAGATATACGTTATCTAATTATACATAAGTTATTGCATGATGATTCTTTTGAACTTGTTCTCTGACATACTAAACACATCTATTGCATGAAATCTAATCATTTCATTATATGAAACACACATTCTCCACAGAGGAGACTTATGTAATATTTTTGTTCTTGCTTTTCTACAATAGAATGTCCCAGCGTTTGCTGTTCTAGTCTTACCTGTTGGGACACGTAATAATATTTCTGAAACTAATTCTGGACAATCAATTTTACCATTTAATAATTTATGTAAGAACAACAAATCAAAAACTCATCTCCTTTTTTCTAATATTTGAAAATTAAAATTCCTTACCAAGTCTTCATAGGAGATATACTTTGGATAGAAACCGCTTTTCTTGTATGCAAGCATTTTTAAGAATTTAAATTGTATATTTTCTATTGCATCAGTGTATTTGGTGACATTTGGTGTCCAAACAGTACAACAGTATTCTAATTTTGACCTCACATATGAAAAATATAACCTTATAAATGTTGATTGTTTGCAGAAATCCTGTCTTATCCTATAAATTAAACCTAGGTTTCTACATGCACTACTCGTTATCGCGTCAATGCGTTGGGTAAATGTTAATTTGCTATCAAATATAACTCCTAGATCTTTGATAGTATTTGGGGTAGACAAGGAAGTGCCACTTATTGTATACGTAAAGTTAATTTGATTTTCTTTCCTCTTGAAAGATACAGATTTACATTTGGAAACATTCAGGACTAATTTATTCTTATTACACCACATTTGAATACTCTCTAAATCTTGTTGAAGTTTCACGCAGTCATCAATTGAACTTACTTTGGAGTATAATTTGAGATCGTCGGCAAAAAAAAGAACTTGAGAAGTTTTAATACATAGAGGAATATCATTAATAACAAGAAGAAACAACAGAGGACCTAAATTAGATCCTTGAGGGACTCCTGATAGAGTATTAAATTTTTCAATAACAAATCCTTTGTATGAAACATATTGTTTTCGGTTATGCAAGTATGATACAAGATGCTCCATTGCTTGTTTCGAAAAGTTCAGAGACGCTACTTTCAGTAGCAAGACATCATGATCAATGACGTCAAATGCCTTGCTAAAATCAGTATAAACGACATCAACTTGACCGCCTCTATCTAATTCTGTTACTATAAAATTTGTTAAAGTTGATAAGTTTGTCGAAGTAGACCTATTTCGTACGAAGCCGTGTTGATAAGTTGAAAGAACAGGTTTTACATGATTTAAAATTCGCGCATATAATATACTTTCAAGAATTTTTGCAAAAGGCGACAGAATAGCACTTGGCCTGAAATTTTCTATTTCTCCCTTGTTTCCAGATTTTGGTAATGGACAGACTAAACTTTCTTTCCATTTATCTGGGAAAGTGTTTGTTCTAATAGAAATATTAAATATAGTGCGAAATGGATATTTAAATATAGCACTGCAACCTTTCACAACATAAGGGAGAATGTTATCAGGACCACAAGGTGCTTTTGGTTTCAACGCTCGTATAGCATTTTCTATTTCTTCGAGTTTTATGTCATCTAATTGAAAGTTGTCTAATATATTACATTCGGTTCGATTAGCGAGAAAAGAGTCAACGTTGTATGTGGCGGGTACATTGTTGTACACTGAATGAAAATAATGTGCAAATGCCTGTGCTATTTCACCCTGACCATTGTATGTAAGGGAGTTTGATGACAAATGCTGTGTTTTGCGTTTAATAAAGCTCAGGATATATCGAAAATACTGGTTTGTACTCTAAGTACTAGCGAATTTGATGTGGCAGCAGTTGAGCTATGTCTATTGTGTTTGTTTAAATTCTATCAGACTTTTAAAAAAATGCACGTGCCTGAAGTTGCCCCCTCAGCTCTCAAAAATTACACCAAACGTCGCACATCGTTAGTGCATCGTTAGTGGACGTTAGTGCAGGGGCGGATCCAGGACACGAATTCTCGGGGGCGGGGGAGTTGTAATACTGCTACTTACAAGTTAGAGTTATTTTTAAGAGCTCCAAACCCTGGGATTGGATTTATTTACATATAATATAAGAAAGTTTCCTGTTCTTGGGGGAGCTATCGCCCCTTTGGATCCGCCCCTGCGTTAGTCCATTAAGAATAAACGTTAGTGTTATCATATTTTGGGATTTATTCAAGATTTTTGGTAGGGAGCTAACTTCATATGAAGTTAACCCCCAGCCGTCTTTATACAAACAGATTTTCACGAAACTTATCACATCTTAGTGCATCATTAGTGCACTAAAACGCACTAAGCACTAACGTTAGTGTTATATTTTGGGATTTATTCAAGAATTTTGGTGGGGGCAAACTTTAGAAATATCAGATTCCATACAAATTGACATAGAAACATAGGGTTACCGGCAATAGTTAGTGCACCGTTAGTGCACTTAAACACACTAAGCATTAACGTTAGTGGTATCAGAGTTTACGAAAAAATGAAATGAAATTTTTGAGTTTTACGTCCCACGGTTATGTCGATTAGGCTAAAGGAGACGGTGATGATGAGAGATGAATGAAATGGTGGAATGAAGAAGGTGGGAAGAAAAGGGAGAACCCCAAGAAAACCCACGCACACGGTGTTTGTCCACTACAAAGTGCATTTAGCAGGAGCAGGGTTTGAACCCGGGACACCAAGCACCAGAGGTGAATTCTCCACTGAGCCACCACAACCCCCTCAGAGTTTACGAGTTATTCAAGATGTTTGGTGGGGGCAACTTCAGAAATATCAAATTCTATACAAATTGACGTAGAAAGATGGGGTTAACGGCAATCGTTGGGGCACTTAAACACACTAAGCATTGACATTAGTGCTAACATATTTTGGAATTTATTCAAGATGTTTGGTGGGGGGCCAACTTCAGAAATACCAAAATCTATACAAATTGACGGAGAAACATGGGGTTAACGGCAATGATTAGTACATGATTTAGAAAACACTAACGAATAGCACTATTTTTTGTTAGTGCTTGAAGAATGGGGACCAAGTCCAAGGCCAAGTTCACGACCTCCAAAAATATTTTACTTGTAACACCTACAGTAATGAAGCACTAATGTTAAGGGCTAATGCGCTAAGAAGCACTAACGATGTGCTAACGAGTGCACTAGAAGAGATCGTGAGTGCTTTTGAATTTGACGGAAATTTGACGCAATGAAAGAATCCTCATAAATTTCTTATGTGAGTTTAGTGACATGTAATTGGCCATAACTACACTAATAGTGAAGCACTAACGAAACTGTTAATGTTTCCTAGAAGCACTAACGATGCACTAAAGAATGGCACTATTTTTTTGTTAATGCTTGAACTGTGGGGGCCAAGTCCACGCTGGCACCCCAAAGGTTTATTTTTTTAGTTGTAGCACCTACAATAATGACGCTCTAACATTGGGTATTTGTGCAATAAGAACACTAAGAAACGAAGCACTGAGAAGCACTAACGATGAACTAATAATTGCACTAGAAGAAGTAAGTGCTTTTGAATGTGATAGAATTTGACGCAATGAAAAATTCCCGATGTATTTGTTATGGGAGTTTTGTGACATGTAATTGGCCATATCTACATCAATAGTGAAGCATTAACGAAACTATGAGTGTTTTCTGGAAGCACTAACGATGCATTAACAAGTGGCAGTTACTTTTCGTTAGTGCTTAAAGTGAGAGCCAAGTTCACGCTACTTCCCAAAGGTGTTTTACTTGTAGCACCTACACTAATGAAACATTACTGTTAGGTGTTGGTGCAGTATGAAGCGCTAACGATACACTAACGAATGACACTAATTTCTTCGTTAGTGCTTGAAGTGGCTGGGGCAGCGTGAACTTAGCCTCCCAAAAGGATTTATTTGTAGCACCTATACTAACGAAGCACTAACGTTAGGCGTTGATGCACTAAGGGGCACTAACATGAAACGGAGGAGCATGAGGGTTACCTCCTTGGAATCTACGTTTCATAAGCTTCCCATCGAGGTATCATTCATATCCCTGTGACAATTAGGGACGTTGCCAGGGCTGCCAACGTCAAAGTCTACTAATCTTTTGAAATCCCTATCCGGCGTCTCTAGGATGATAATAACGATGATTAAAAAAAGGGGGAAACGTGACGTGATGACAAATCTGATTTTACTTTCAAACTCAACGCCGCAAAATCTTTAAGAAACGACTAAAATGTTTCGGACATCATTTTGGTCTCAGAAGTGTGAGTCATTGGAGTTGGTATCTGCACAATTATGCATGTGCGTCCAGGCCCGTGCTGGCCCACCGGGACATGTCCCGGTGCGCCCCCCGAAACATCACATTATATATAAAGGTACATTTTTTAAATAATAAATTCCTACAGTTTTTATTTGTAAACAACCCATGATAAGTACAGTGCGATTTTTGCACAAGACGGCCTTGCAAAAACACATCAAAGATAAACGGTTTTATTCTTCTCTATTGCACAGTTCTGTACAATGGATACATACTGTTGTGTTGGTAAAGAACCCGTGAATGGTACAGTGCACCCTTTGCATAAGGCGCCCTTGCGAAAAGTCATCAAAGATAAACGGTTTTATTCTTCTGTATGGCACATTTCTGTACAATGGATACATACTATTACTGTTGGTAAAGAACCCGTGAAGGGTGCAATGCGCCCTTTGCATAAAGCGCCCTTGCGAAACCTCATCAAAGATAAACGGTTTTATTGTTCTGTATGGCACAGTTCTGTACAATGAATACATACTGTTGTGTTGGTAAAGAACCCATGAAGGGTACAGTGCGCCCTTTGCATAAGGCGCCCTTGCGAAAAGTCATCAAAGATAAACGGTTTTGTTCTTCTGTATGGCACACTTCTGTACAATGGATACATACTATTACTGTTGGTAAAGAACCCGTGAAGAGTACAGTGCGCCCTTTGCATAAGGTGCCCTTGCGAAACCACATCAAAGATGAAAGATTTTATTCTTCTGTATGGCACAGTTCTGTACAATTAATACATACTGTTACTGTTGATAAAGGACACGTGAAGGGTACAGTGCGCCCTTTGCATAAAGCGCACTTGCGAAACCTCATCAAAGATAAACGGTTTTATTCTTCTGTATGGCACACTTCTGTACAATGGATACATACTATTACTGTTGGTAAAGAACCCGTGAAGGGTACAGTGCGCCCTTTGCATAAGGTGCCCTTGCGAAACCACATCAAAGATGAAAGATTTTATTCTTCTGTATGGCAGAGTTCTGTACAATGAATACATACTGTTACTGTTGATAAAGGACACGTGAAGGGTACAGTGCGCCCTTTGCATAAAGCGCACTTGCGAAACCTCATCAAAGATAAACGGTTTTATTCTTCTGTATGGCACAGTTCTGTACAATGAATACATACTGTTGTGTTGGTAAAGAACCCGTGAAGGGTACAATGCACCCTTTGCATAAGGCGCCCTTGCGAAAAGTCATCAAAGATAAACGGTTTTATTCTTCTGTATGGCACACTTCTGTACAATGGATACATACTATTACTGTTGCTAAAGAACCCGTGAAGGGTACAGTGCGCCCTTTGCATAAGGCGCCCTTGCGAAAAGTCATCAAAGATGAAAGATTTTATTCTTCTGTATGGCAGAGTTCTGTACAATGAATACATACTGTTGTGTTGGTAAAGAACCCATGAAGGGTACAGTGCACCCTTTGCATAAGGCGCCCTTGCGAGAAGTCAAAAAAGATAAACGGTTTTATTCTTTTGTATGGCACACTTCTGTACAATGGATACATACTACCACTGTTGGTAAGAAACCCGTGAAGGGTACAGTGCGCCCTTTGCATAAGCCGCCCTTGCGAAAAGTCATCAAAGATAAACGGTTTTATTCTTTTGTATGGCACACTTCTGTGCAATGGATACATACTATTACTGTTGGTAAGAAGCCCGTGAAGGGTACAGTGCGCCCTTCGCATAAGGCGCCCTTGCGAAACCACATCAAAGATGAAAGATTTTATTCTTCTGTATGGCAGAGTTCTGTACAATGAATACATACTGTTACTGTTGATAAAGGACACGTGAAGGGTACAGTGCACCCTTTGCATAAAGCGCACTTGCGAAACCTCATCAAAGATAAACGGTTTTATTCTTCTGTACAATGGATACATACTATCACTGTTGGTAAGAAACCTGTGAAGGGTACAGTGCGCCCTTTGCATAAGGCGCCCTTGCGAAAAGTCATCAAAGATGAAAGATTTTATTCTTCTGTATGGCAGAGTTCTGTACAATGAATACATACTGTTGTGTTGGTAAAGAACCCGTGAAGGGTACTGTGCGCCCTTTGCATAAGGTGCCCTTGCGAAACCATATCAAAGATGAAAGATTTTATTCTTCTGTATGGTACAGTTCTGTACAATTAATACATACTGTTGTGTTGGTAAAGAACGCGTGAAGGGTACAGTGCACCCTTTGCATAAGGCGCCCTTGCGAAAAGTCATCAAAGATGAAAGATTTTATTCTTTTGTATGGCACAGTTCTGTACAATGAATACATACTGTTGTGTTGGTAAAGAACCCGTGAAGGGTACAGTGCACCCTTTGCATAAGGCGCCCTTGCGAAAAGTCATCAAAGATGAAAGATTTTATTCTTTTGTATGGCACAGTTCTGTACAATGAATACATACTGTTGTGTTGGTAAAGAACCCGTGAAGGGTACAGTGCACCCTTTGCAAAAGGCGTCCTTGCGAAAAGTCATCAAAGATAAACGGTTTTATTCTTCTGTATGGCAGAGTTCTGTACAATGAATACATACTGTTGTGTTGGTAAAGAACCCGTGAAGGGTACTGTGCGCCCTTTGCATAAGGTGCCCTTGCGAAACCATATCAAAGATGAAAGATTTTATTCTTCTGTATGGCACAGTTCTGTACAATTAATACATACTGTTGTGTTGGTAAAGAACCCGTGAAGGGTACAGTGCGCCCTTTGCATAAGGCGCCCTTGCGAAAAGTCATCAAAGATGAAAGATTTTATTCTTTTGTATGGCACAGTTCTGTACAATTAATACATACTGTTGTGTTGGTAAAGAACCCGTGAAGGGTACAGTGCACCCTTTGCATAAGGCGCCCTTGCGAAAAGTCATCAAAGATGAAAGATTTTATTCTTCTGTATGGCAGAGTTCTGTACAATGAATACATACTGTTGTGTTGGTAAAGAACCCGTGAATGGTACAGTGCACCCTTTGCAAAAGGCGTCCTTGCGAAAAGTCATCAAAGATAAACGGTTTTATTCTTCTGTATGGCACACTTCTGTACAATGGATACATACTATTACTGTTGGTAAAGAACCCGTGAAGGGTACTGTGCGCCCTTTGCATAAGGTGCCCTTGCGAAACCATATCAAAGATGAAAGATTTTATTCTTCTGTATGGCAGAGTTCTGTACAATGAATACATACTGTTGTGTTGGTAAAGAACCCGTGAAGGGTACAGTGCACCCTTTGCATAAGGCGCCCTTGCGAAAAGTCATCAAAGATGAAAGATTTTATTCTTTTGTATGGCACAGTTCTGTTCAATGAATACATACTGTTGTGTTGGTAAAGAACCCGTGAAGGGTACAGTGCACCCTTTGCAAAAGGCGTCCTTGCGAAAAGTCATCAAAGATAAACGGTTTTATTCTTCTGTATGGCACACTTCTGTACAATGGATACATACTATTACTGTTGGTAAAGAACCTGTGAAGGGTAGAGTGCGTCCTTTACGTAAGGCGCCCTTGTCCTGTGATTGTTCTTGTGTGTTTTACTGCTGTATTGGAATAATCAGTGCCTATTTCATTTCTAAAATATATCTATAGTGATTTACTAATATATATTTAGATTCATTTTGTTTGACAAAAAATTCTTGCAAAAACTAAAATTGTTTCTCTAGCAAAGAAATTTTCACAGTTTACCTATTGACGTTATTAAACAAACCTTGAGTTTTAATACATAAAATGGCACCCGTATATATACAATGTGTAACTTAATTAACATATCAAACTTCAGGAGGTGACTCCTGACACGGATATAAAGCGTAAAGTATACACCAACCTGAGTGAAAAAATGCGTCCTTTTGGCGCCTTGATCACAGGAAACTTTGTCGGAAAAAATATAAGGACAGCAATAACTAAAGAACAAAATATCGGATCAAAGTCGGGTAAAAGAGAATGTCAATTATTTAGTCGTAACTCTCATTAGTGTACAATTGGATATAGTGCAGTGATGACGCAAGGGTGACTCCCAATGAAACTGGAGTATTCCTTCGAGTAATTTATGAAACGTTAAATGAGGAAAACGAACAACAATCAAGTACAGGATTTCAACAATCAAAAATAATAGCACATCTTTCAAGTTAGAAGAACACTTCGAATTCGAAAGACAGATGGATATACATGTGTGATTGATCTATTTTGTCTCAGCACAGAATAAACTCTCGGGAGAAGAATTTAAATGAAAAGAAGTATTTAATGTATCACAGGTGTATCTTCTAGACTAATGGTAATGGATGTCAAATGAACGGCTTTCTTTCCAAGTTATGAGTGTGTGAAAATGGGAAAAATAACTTTGACACAAATTAAGTTTAAAACGACTGTGTATTGGACAATCAGGCGGCATGTAAAGAAACAACATGTATTATCCAAAAATGCAAAGATCATATATATGAACAAGAGTACAAGTGATTGTCCATATGACAGAGGAATTCCCATATATTGCGTGAATACATATTGGGCAAAAGTAAGCTGCATTAAAATGTTTCCTCCTCGTAATATGTTATTTCGTGGAATATGATACTTCTGTATACAGAAACTACAAAAATGGACGAAACACGAGATATTGTATATGTTGCATAACGATGCAAAGAAATGCGCTGGGACAGTATACTTAATTTATCCGTTAGGTAAATCATCTTCCAGGGATACTTTCGAGGGTCATTTCCCTTCTCTTGGAGTTGGCAAATCGCCCCTTAATCCAGAGCTACGAAAAACTACATTCCTATTGTGAAAATATTAAAATAGTGTCGTAGTGTAGGCCACTTATATTTTGATTTTTTTCACTGCTGGAAAAATTTTCTAGAAGAAAACTGTTTCTAGAAGAAAACACATGCAACAAATGGTGAAAAATAATTTTCGAAGTTTTCTATGTACTTTGAAGCTGGATGAAATACCTACACGGAAGAAAAAAACGTGGCACTTTTGCTTAGACATAGCACTTATCGGAATTATCGTCCCTTGTGTGTCATTTACGAGGAGCTCGCAGAAGGCTGTATAGCAGTTTTGATGTGGAAGGCATAAATTAGCGTGGCTGTGTTGTAGTGGACATCTGACGCAACTTGTGAATGATATACAGAGTCTGATGCTTTGAATTACATGTGAAAATGGTGTATAACAGGATATGAAGTGTTGCTTACAACGGTAGAGTATTGTGTCCAGCTATTCACGATCGTGTAAAACTGTAGACGTTAGTGTTTAAGTAAAATTGGTTATATTAATCTGTATGTGATTGCACAATGGTAGATTACCCTGTCTACAAGCAGGCAGATATACACCTCATTTATGGAGAGGCAAGGGGAAATAGCCCAAAGGCGAGGCGTTTATATCGTGACCGTCGCCCTCAAAAGAGAGTAACTGTCCTATTTTTTCTACGCCTCCATATTCGCCTTCGGGAGATAGGGTATCTTCAATTTCCCCTACTCGAAATCGGAGGAAATCGCACTATGTGGTCAGTTAAATTTGAAGACAGTGTGCTGGGAATGATCAGAGACCGTCCTGAAACTAGGAGTAGCCATGTGTAGGGCGTAAAGATCCACATGCAACTCTAGTGAACGATCAGCAGAGAGATTTAGTGTGAGCGTGTGGGATGGTGGATAATTTTGTGGTAGGACCTTATTTATTACCGGTCTGCCTGTGTGGGAGTACGTATCTTTTATTTTTAAGAATGTTCTTCCAAAATAGTTAGAACATGTGCCCTTGAATATAAGACAGCAGATGTGATCCCAGCATGACAGTGCATCTGCACATTTTGACAGGAATATGCAGACCTATCTACATGAAACATTCCCAGATAGTTGGATTTTGAGAGGTTGACCTGTGTTATGATCACCTCATTCACCCTACCTCACGCCCCTTGATTTCTTATTGGGGGTTATGAAACGCCTTTTGTATGCAACACCAGCCACGACAGCCGAAGAACTTGTTGCTCGAATTAATATAGCTGCGGCAATCATCTCCGAAATTTCAGGTGTGTTTGACTGCAAGCGGCAAAATTTGCATCGCCGATGTCATCTTTGCAATGCGGTCAACGGTTGACAATATCAGACAGTGAACTGTTATTCTTCACAGCTGCCTCGTGTACACATACTGCATTGCACAAATACTGTACAAGGTACTTCTGTGTTTTTCGCAGTTATCCTACTTTGTACGAAACAGAATAAATCGGTAGTTCTGTATTTCTTTGTATCATTGTGCAACACGCGCAACAGCTTGTGTTTCGTCGAGTTTCATTGCTTCTGTGCTCGGAATGATAATCTTCCACGGAATTACGTATTACGTGGAGGAAACCTCTTAATGCAGCTTACTTTTGCCCAAATTGTATTCACATAGTTTGTGGAAATCATGTCAAGAATCACTTGTACTCTCGTTCATCATACATGATCTGTGCCGCCTGACTGTCGTTATATACCTAATCTGGTTCAAAGTTATTTTTTTTTATTATTATTTTTACACACTCGTAACTATGACAGAAAGTCGTTCATTTGACATCCACTACCATTAGCCTAGCAGATATCACTGTGATATGTTAAAGACTTCTTTTCATTTAAATTCTTCTCCCGAGAGTTTATTGCTGAGAAAAATAGGTCAATCACACATGTGTATCTCTCTTTCTTTCTTTAGAATTCAGTGTTCTAACATTAACGATGTACTATTATTTTTGATTGTTGAAATCTTGTACTTGATTTTGTTCGTTTTCCTCATTCAACGTTTTGATAAAATACTCAAAAGAATACTCCAGTTTCTTTGGGAGTCACCTTTGCACCGCCACTGCACTACATCTGATTGTACACTAATGCAATTTACGACTAAAAATACAATGGGCATTCCCTTTTGCACAATTTCGATCGTTATTTTGTTCTCGAGTATGGCTGCTGTTGCACTTTCTCGAAAATTTTCGTATGGTCATAGCTCAGAGGCATTTCTACACCCAGGTTGGTCTATACTTTTCGTTTTATCTCGGTGCCAGGAATCACCTCCAGACGTTTCGTATATTAATTAAGTTACTATATACCTAGTATATATTGTCCACCGCCCTCGTTCGTATCCCAGCACGGGGCTGGGTGCATCCCGAAGGGGTTAGTGCCATTTTGCGGCGCCCCCTGCTAGGGCATGATTTTTGTCATAAAAAATGTGTTTCTGTATAAATACGCTTATTGCAATCATCATGACTTCATTATTTATAATCAGGTAGTTGCCAATTCTTGGTACTGTTTTATAATAATATTTTTGAAAAGAAATCAATGTAAAAAAAAAAAAAAACAGTGAAGTTCAATATTTGTCCGCCTCGTTCTGGATACGTAAGACTTAAAACACTATTTCCTTAAATACAAAAATATTATTTGCTGAGCAAAACAATGTATTTTTACATCACTATTTCCTATATTGTTTTCTTTCGAGATATAATTAATATTATACTTCACATTGTTGATATTGCTTTTCTGTTTTTATGGTTACGAACAAAAATTAGAGCGAAGGCTCTTAAAATACTATATGGTTGGATAGTGCGCACGCTCCTGAAGAGAAGAATTATTTCAAGGCGTACCCTAATTACTTCAAGGCTATTGTAAGTGTACATATCGTATCTGGGTATATTATACATTATACAATGTAAAATTATCAATTATTATATATTTATAATTAAAAATTTTGTTATTATAGTTGCGATGTTAGTTAGTTGATTTGTAGTTTAGTATCCTTTAGTAGCTCCGAGGTTACATCATACGTGAACTTGCAACTTGGAATGGTGATTAAACTCAGATCTCCTTCGCTTAAGGCGTGTATATTAACAGAAACGAGAAAAAAAAGATCATTTAGATTTTACAAGTCTTATTATTATTATTATTATTATTATTATTATTATTATTAGTAGTAGTAGTAGTAGTAGTAGTAGTAGTAGTAATAATAATAGTAGTAGTAGTAATAGTAATAATATTAGCTCCAAAACCTTTGGTTTATCTGACAATTGCCTACACGCTAGCGACATCTCTTGCCGTCAAGTAGGAAGCAGTGCAGCTAGCGACGGCTTTTAGCGTGACTGTGAACTGTAGGGAAATAGTGACTGAGTCCTTTAGCGTTTATAGTAAGGAATAAGAATATCAATATTTTCGCCGAGATGTTTATGCAACCCGTAAATTTTAAATGGCTTGAACTTGCATATTAACTTTATTATTATTATTATTATTATTATTATTATTATTATTATTATTATTATTATTATTATTATTATTATTATTATTATCAAAGCCACTATTGTTATCTGCCAAATTTTAATTTAACTCTGGGTTCTAGACTTCCAAACTATGGTATACCTTATCATAAGTCACATCCAACAATGCTATCCGTCAATCTTTTTCTCGCCAGATACCAAAGAAAAAAAGCATTAAGGAATAGGGCGAAATGGTGCTTGAAGTGAATCCAGAGAATTATGTAGATTTCAGGGCTGGATCCCCAATAGATGAAAAACAGTAAGAAAGAGTGAGATGCATTTAACAAAAGTCAAAATTCAGCATCGCAAGAATATGCTTTTATTATTCATAGTTTGCAACAGTGTTCGTAGGTTTCTTCAAGGAAATTTCCCTCAACTGACATAACATTTTCTTTTTTCTTATCAACTTTTCCCTAGTTTTGTAAATGCAATGAAATCTTCCTGTTCTACGTCCCCACGTTTATGTCGGCTAGGCTAAAGGAGACGGTGATGATGAGAAATGAATGGAATGGTGGAACGAATAAAGTGAGAGGAAACGGAAGAACCGCGAGAAAACCCACGGACACGGAGTTTTGCACACCACAAATACCACTTGGCGCGAGCTGGGATCAAATCAGGGACCCCATGCACCAGAGGTGAACGCTCTACTACTGAGCCACCACTCTATCTCCCTAGTTTGTGGAGTGTCCAATTCCTATGAGAGAAATTATGTGATAAGATTAATTTAGCTGTATTAAAGGAAGTGTCAACCATATTTATTTTTTCCTTCTTTTTTTTTTTTTTTTTTTTTTACTTTTTTCTTCATTTTTAACCAAAAAATATACACATGAATAAACCAGCCGACAAAGGGTGCAAATTATGATCAAACATGTACACGCACACACATTCGCACATTATTACTATTGTGGTTGACTTCCCCGCCCCCTATATAAGTTTCCCGCCGTTCAGGGTCTCCAGTAGAAGATAAAATGTTCTTATTTTGTGTGATACGATACGAAGATGAATGAATAAATGAAGCAGTGGCGCAACCAGCTATGAGTTCGGGACCCCAGGCCCCTCCCGAAACTAACCTGGCCTACCTTATACAGCACGGTTGCAGTCAAATTTTGGTGAAATTTAAAAAAAAAAAATCATTATTGCTTGTCATTTGTCCAGTAACTTTAAAAATATGAAAACTCACACACACACGCACCGTGTGTGATGAGTGTTCTTAATCTTCATTGAAGAATGAGGCATCACGTGCGAAATATTGTCTTAATAATTGAGAATTTGATTTTTTATTTTGTCATGGTAATGATAGGAATAACTAAATTATTTGTGATGGGGAGAATTCAAACTTTCAATTTTGTCCATATCAAATGGTGCAGCACGTCGTTTATGGACTACTTTACTAGGTAGTGTTGGCTCCTCCCGAATTATAATCCTGGTTGCGCCACTGAAATGAAGCATAGGATATGTTCACCACATCGAAAAAAAAAAAAAAACTCCTAAATGAAACGATACAGTGATCTGGATGAAATGTTTACAATTAGGGACCACAGAAATAACATATATATTTCTTAAGACTAGGTTGTGTCAAATATTTTCTCGTCAGTTTAACTAGTGAAGCGTGAAATGGACACATCATAACATTTCCAAAAGAACTGAAAATAATTTAAGACGCTGCTTCTGGTCCATCATTTTCCTAAAATGAAGCACAAATGTAATCTCCGCTTTATCTCAGTAAAAGGCCAACTGAGTTCCCTAGAAGTAATAAATATGTATATTAATGTTTTAAATATTAGGGGGGGGGGCTAACTATGGGGAAACTTCATATTTCTCTAGGGGGGCGGCCGAAATATTAATGCTTGTCCTCCAAGAAGAAGTTTCAAGTTACGGCACTAGACTCCATTAATATGGTAGTGAATTTAGCACACAGTTTGTGATAACGCAGCTAACCAGTCACAATTCGATGCACTGTTTCAGCGGACACTTTTAGAAACTCTTTAGCGAGTTCAGTTATTGCGAATCGGCAATTGGATCGTACTTTCTCGTTAACACATTCCATCAGATCGCCCACCTCCCTGAACACTAGGTCTTCCACCACGCTCATCATCATGAATATTTGAACGCCCTTTCCGAAACTCTGCACTATTGCTTAACCTCTTTACTCACTACCTTAACAGCACAATTATATACACAATTACATGGCATGCCTATCATGTTCGCTCAGGTGCATGGGAATGTGTCGAGTATGTGCCTTATATACTTCTGAGAAAGAAATCACATTGATGACAAGTGATAGTCGCAGTCTATGTCCGCCCCTACGCACATGCCTGACATGTACCTGGGGAACGTGCCTAGTATGTTGTAGTTATGTTCCCCATGCCGTAAACGTCAATGAACCACAAATTTACTCCCTCAAAATATGTTAAATCGCCTATATGCGTAATGTGTTTACATTAAGGCAAGTCCAAAAAACACTTTAAACAAGTAAATAAAGTGCTCCCGGGTGGGCGCGAACCACCAACCTTAGGATTATTGGCCGCGTGCTCTACCGACTTGGCCACGGAGACGTAACAAGTACCTAAAACTGTAGGTAGCTGAAGTACATACTTAGCACATGAATATCAAAATGTGCCAAGTGTCGGGTACCTAAAAAGTAGCTGGGACACCTAAATGGCACATGCCTAGCACATCTTGTACTGTTAGGGTATTGTCGGTCCGTAAATGGTACACACTTTCTTATGAACGTTAGCTGCATTCTGTCCTTTGGCATTCAGAAATGGTATGACAGATGCCACTTCACATTTGGAGAGGTTTTGTACAGGGCCGTAACTAGTGGGGGGAAGGAGGGGCAACTTCCCCCTTGGGAAGCTCCCCGCCGTTCGAGGGGGCCCACTTTAAGACAAAATTTTCTTACTTCATGCACGATACGAACATGAAATTATAAATGAAGCATCAAACAGTTTCACTACATTACACAAACAAAACAGCACAAAAAGGTAAATAAACCAAAAATGAGTCGTGGGCCCATTTCAGTAAAAAATGTCTAGTATTAGGGCCCTAGAAATATTTCTTCGTATGGCTTTAAGATTAGTCAACAGTGTCCCCTTAATTAATTTGCCATGCATAGAACGGGCCCACAGGCTCAGGGGACCCACCCACAAAGAGTAAGAGAAAGATGGAAAGAAGGGGCTGTTTTCTAATTTTGCGGGAGGGTCCAAAAAACTTTTTCTAGGGGACCAAATATTAATGCCTGCCCCCTCCCAGAAAAAGTCTAAGTTACGGCGATGGTTTTGTGTTACGGCAGCAATCACACCTTACTGCTGCTCGCACAAACGCAAGCACACACGCAACTTCAATTGGACGATTCTCTCTGTTGCAATCACAGAATACTAGATCCTTTCTATTTTAACTGTGCCCCTTCTGACGCTACTGTCGATGTGTGTTTTCCTGTACCTCCCTCGAAAGAGGAGGGGCAAGTTGCTGCGGCCGAGATCTTTCCATTGTTGGATGCCACGATGGATTATTTCACAGACTTCATTGTGCTCTGTCTTATTAGCCATTCTAAGTAGCCTACGATCTTCACTCGTCAAGACCAAACGACAGAATGACAAATTGGCAATACAGCTGAGGTCATTCACTTCTTTTCCCTTAGCAAAGGGAGGTGGGGCGAGATTGTGGCGTGGGTGGGGCCGAAGTATATTTCACATATTTTCCGAGGGCACACCTGAGATAGACATGCTCCTACCGTGCTCAACTTCATCTATATTGCCAATCGCGCATAGAAAAATACTGGTTTCTTTTACATGTGCCTCGTAGGAAGAGAGCTTTGTATAGTAATTTCTAAAATACATTTAAAAATTTAAAATTAAAATTATGTGTAGGGGTGGATAGCGATTCCCTCATTAGAATTTCTCATGTATTACCAGTCTTCCCTTCACTATTATCTAGTATTAATATTTGAAATAGTCTAAAATTATACGTTTCTGGTAAATCACCAATGTCAGCAGAGAACACTTTGAGATCAAATTTAGTATTTCTGATTTATTATATTTCTGATCCACCCTGTCTGGTACCGTAAGAATCTGTTAAGCATGCTGACTAGAAACATTCTGACCAAAATTAGTATATTGTTGAGGAGTTGTTATCTAAGGGTTCATGAGTTCGACCCTTTCGCGTTTCCACTTCGCTTTTCTGCAACATCAAGATTCTACCGGTTCCGATGTCGTCAAGCGAGGTTTAGAGAAGATATGTGCAATTGAGGTCCACAACTTTCATGTACAACAGCCTGGATGACGCCTATCTTCGTCATAATCGTGGGAGTTGTTACATCGTATTTCAGTTTCCATATTTGGAGTTGGAGGGGACTTAAGGTGGGACACGGAAAACTTTCCAAATAGAAAACTACCGACCAAGGAGAACAGAGCGGATCGAAGAACTAGATTTCGACGGATTCACGTAAGCTCATCGATCAACCAGACAATGGATCGTCACCTACAAAGCAATGTAAAGTGCCAAACAGCCAATTGGGAAATTTTACGGTAAACACTCTGAAAGCACATCCTCTACTTTGTTCACGTCACTGTACCTTAACCTTTTAATCTGCAGTACCTATTTCTAAATTCTAAGTGTTCATGTTTTATTTGAAATCTAAACTCTGTAACAACAAATCTCATCCCCTAGGTAAGTATTGCACAACTTTTGGCTTATAACTGTTAAGCTCTGACAAATTTGTGAGCAAATAGTATTTTAAAAACCTGCTCATTATATACATAATTGCTTTAGTTGTAAAATTTATAACGTACCGTTTAGGTCACGCTTCAATATTGATGTAAATCAACAAGAAAATGAAAACAATGATATCTTCATAACCAGAGAGCCTGTTAAATCGGAAAGGAAAATCTAAAAATGATAGTAGCAAAATAGTTCAATCATCATCAGATGATTTTGCCTTCCTGAGTCGCTTAAGTTCGTCTTTTATTGCAATTCAGAACTCTTCACAGTTCGATGTTGCATTGAATTTTACTTTCATAATTTGTTGTAATGTCGATACTAACATCTGACATCAGAAATTTTTAATGACATTAAAGAGTCTCCCACACCCCATATTTGTTGCAGGTAAAATGAAGATATACTTTGATATAGATAATAAAGAGGATGACGCAAAATGCACAAATTTCTGTACACGAAATGTGGGATATTGTTAGCCAGTTTTACATGTGAAAATGTTAACGGATCGACTTCATTACGAACCTGATTGAGACAATCATTCTAGCTATCTATTGCGAAAAATAATTAAATATTCGTTCGTGTTCAAGATTGACTGTGTGGAATATCCAATAGACAGACGGACGTATTAACATTACACTTATATATGGCCCACATTCGCGGTTTTAATAAATTCAGAGAGATTCAACCACTGTCAAATTAAAACCCGTTTACATTAAATCTATATGCACTATCTTCCATCTACAGAAGAGTGACTCTTTTCTTCCCCATCCACACATTCACACAGGGGCATCATTTCAGACTTCGCTTGAGGGGGGTCAAGAGCAGCACCAGAATTTGCGACTCGATTCGAAATTAATTGCAACATAAATTACTTTAACGCGCCAAATGATATATTTCAACGTAGAGTATCATATGCAAAACCTGCCGCCCAAATGTCTGGGGAATAATCACAATCCTGATTTTTCTGGCAGGAACAATCTGTTGGAAGAGAAAATCTAAAAACAATTTACTGTATATGTAAATTTTCATATTTTTTTTTATAATGTACTGTTGAAGGAGGGGTTTTAACCCTGAAACACTTACATTCCGCACGCCACTGCTATAGTTAAATATAAGTGCTTATCTAAATGAAAAAAAAAAAAAAAAAAATAGCGTAGAATTTTAGGTTCCGAAATATGAGGGTTTGTCGTTCTAAAGTACGATATTTATTTTATTTTATTTTTTTCCCGAGAGGACAAACCCGCCCGCGGTAGGGGCGGCAAGACGACTCTAGCTTATAGGCTTAACCATCTGTCCTGACCATTCACTAAAATGTTTCAATACATTTCAATACTGCACAGTACATATATATATATATATATATATATATATATATATATATATATATATATATATATATATATATATATATATATATATATATATATATATATATCGGGCCGTATTTAGGGGCGTGCACCGGAGCATGTGCACCCCCTTCCGTTCTCAATATATACTATCTAAAGTGAGAAACTGGCAGTGGAAATAGCAATACTTTCCTAAAATGTCATGTCATATTTCCGTTTCGGGCTTAAAAGAAAGCGGTTTTGCTAAACACAATAGTTTAAGTCAGTTCCTCATACACATCACAGATGGCTAAAAGCATTTAAAAAAAATTAAATTTGATTCAAATGTACTGATAGTTATTGGTGCACCCCCGTCAGAAAATCCTGGATCCGGTCCTGTATATATATAATTGTTATCATGTAATTCTTTAGAAATCTTTGAATTACTTATTTATTTTAGAATGACTTAAAATTCCTCATAGAAAAATTTAGTGTAAAAAGGAGGATCACATTTGATTTTATTTATATCTATTGGAATTTCTTACTTCCTAAGCTGAGTGTGGTCATTTCTATTAAGAGGATTCGTTTATGGTACCACTAACGGTTACTATTTTTTTAAATAGCGTTTATGTCAAGTTACTTTGATGTAACGGAAAAAGAATATAAAGTAACAACGATTTTGGCTAGAAAAAAGAGACTACAGTATCTGAAACTGCAAAAGAGTATAATACAGGGTGGTCCGGAAGTGGGCTACCCCTCCTTTAATTTCAACAGTATAGTGTTAGTTATGGGGACCATAGCTAAATGTATGTACACAGTTACCTTGAAGTCTTAAGAGTCATAAACATCAGTATGATCACCATCCATGTCGTAACACAGCTGAATTCTGCACGAAGTTCTCGCAGATGTTTTGCGAAGATACTCCGGAGCCACGAGGGTGAAGGCGTGTTCCACAACTGCTCGTAGTTCCTGCGTTGTGTGATATCGAGTGTTTTTAGTCGTTGCTTTATGAAACCCCAGAGAACGTTGTCTGGTGTCGTCTGATCGGGACTTCTTGGAGGCCAGGCAAAGGAAGCTGGTGAAGATGCACAACCTCTTCCAATCCAGGGGCCAGGAAACATCTGATTCAGGTAATTGTGCACGTGAATCACGAAGTGCGCTGGTGCTCCATCCTGCTGTAACAATGTTCCCAGACAATGCCAAGGAATGTTACCAGCCAATGCCAAGCAATGTTAGCAAACAAATGTGGATAAAACCTAAAACCGTTAGAAAACATCAATTAGGGGTACACCCACTTCCGGACTACGCTGTACTCTTGAGCAGAGTATATCTGATCACACTATGCTAAGATTTGATTTCAAATGTTAAACGTAGTGACACGATGCTATTTGTGTTTCTTTAAATATATTCATTAATCTGAGTCTGTTTATTTAGTTAATTAGATAAAGAAATGGATAGTAGAGAAGACTGGGAAAACATGTGGCGCAGCTACAGAAGGCATTGGCGAGGACCTCCTACGTTGGTTGACTGCATTCAGTGTATTCGCCAAATGATCATCGTGGCGAGAGGCAATGTAGTTACGTTCTATCTTGCGGAACGCCTTGTAGTAAGTTCACATTCTTTACTCACTATATTAAACTATCATATTGTGTGAAATTTAATTTCCAGTTTTTGTAGCAAATAATAATTTATTGTACGTTTGGTCTAATGTCTTATATCTGTCGTAATGGCAGCGTCATTTGCTTTTCATACAGTCAACGCTGCTCGCTAGGCATAAGAGAATAAACAACCGTTTCAAACGATATAGCAACAGTGTATCCTCATGGTATTTTCTATATGTCATTGATTGAAACAATGCTGCTGACTGGACGAACATTTTTATTCAGAAACTCGCCGAGTAACCTTCGTAAAAACCCGCTAAGCTTCATTTACTGTCCTGGAGTTGGCGATCTCTGATTTGCTCCTATTTCTAACCAGGGAATAATGAAATGTGGAGTTGCATAAATTCAAAACAAAATTTGTGTTTTAGTTTGTGATATAATTGGCATAACGTATATTACGGTATTACTTGTCGCATATTTTCATTGTGCTACAATGTCAATTTTGTAAATTTATTTCATTATTTGCTATGAATTCAAGTCACTTTCATTACATTGTTATTAGTAGAGTAAAATATGCGATTTGATTTGGAATTAATTGCAACATAAATGACTTTAGCGCCAAACGATACTCTTCAATATCCCAAACCTGCCACCTAAATGTGAGGAGAAAAAAATCACAATTCTGATTTTCCTGGCAGGAACGATCTGTTGGAAGAGAAATTAAAAAAAAAAAAAAAGTTTCAGTTTCTAATCATTGTTTCATAACGTGTTATACCTCTTTCAAAGTTTATGAATCATATATTTAGAATATATCTAGAATATGCACCTACGTTGTCAATGTAGAAAAAAATGACGACGAAAATTAAAAAAATAAATAAATTTAAAATCATATTATTAACTATTTAGCTCTTGGAACATTGTCGCTATGACTATAAGAGCTTCAAATCGATTGAAGATCATTTGGCATTATACTTCTCTCAACATAAACAGAAATATCTGATATACGACAAATAGATTGAAACTTTGCTATTGTTCTGGTTTTATGTGTGATTTGAACGTTGACAGCCAATCGTCCGAAGCCGGCCATAATTCGTAGACTTATTGCAACATAAGTTGTTTTAGTACGAAACTCTAAAATAACTTATAAAATAATATTGAGGGTAACGTATGAAAAATTCTCTCTCCAAATATTGACCACGCATGACACTAATATCAAAGTCCCAGTACAAATCATTGTGGTTCCTGCCAATTTGATTTCTACTGCTTTCTTCCAAGACATTCTTCGTCTGTGTACTCTATTTAAACGAATTCGGCAGGATGGTCCCTCTGACAGTGACCCATATACGCTGGTGAAGTAAACATCATTTCCGCTTCCTGTTCAGCCAGCTGGTTACAAACAAACCAGCTTTGAGCGGTTTATATGAAGAAGTTTACATGGTACTCGCCTATGAAAATGATTTGTTTCTTTTTCGGATATAACCGTAACAGTTTAAGAGGTACATGCAATTTTTTTCCCAAAAAATGAAATTAGAAATATTATACCATATTAAAAAGAAATAATAAGAAGGCCACACTGTACAACAAGCTATATAATGATTAATTATTTATTGAACGAACAGATATATCTCAATCTTTTTGAAAAAACATTTTCTCTCCTTGCATATTCTGCCAGAAAGAAATTAAAATACACATATTTTTACCAAAGCTCCCTTGCTCTATCTTTTTTTGTTCGTTTGTTTGTGACATTTTTAGTCTAATTTCGCTGTTTAATATAGATTAATACTCAGAACACTGTAAAATCGTTTCTTAGTAAACTGATAATTGAATCACACGTTTAAAGGCATACTATAATCTTCGAACAGTGCCTGCTCGCATTTTTGCCGATCCCAAACGTTTCAGCATTCTTGCCAATTTGATGTCGAGAACATAATCCAAACAACCCCTGCGGGGCTTCTAACCCGTTCCTACTACTACTACTACTACTACAACTACTACTACATTAGCTGTGGATCTATATAGTACAAGGGCAAACGTACTACTACTACTACTACATTTACTGTGGATCTATATAGTACAAGGGCAAACTTATTTTAATGAAAGAAGTTTAATGAAAATTTTAAAACAATGATCATTAAATCACTTTTTGAATATTATTTTTAATCTTATTTTAACGAAAGAAGTGTTATAAACATTTTTGAAAGTAGTAAAAAAAAACTGTCCGTAGGCAGGATTCAAACCCTCGCCAGAAACACTTTTGTTACTAGCATGTTACGCTAGATCACTCGGCTATCAGAACCGACAACAACTTTCGTTTATTTTATGCTATATGTAGATCATGTCTTGTGATATCGCATCTGTATCGACCAATCAGATCAGAGGATATGCTGAAACGTTTGGGATCCGCAAATATGCTGCCTGCTCCAGCATGGAGTGTGATACTCGCCTGCCTCTTTCCGATCCTCACAAGCGTAAGTTCGATAACAATTGAAGACTTTGGGGCAAAAACCCGTCAAGTCCAAAAAATGAAAATGTAAAGGAGGTATTCATAGCTTCACAAGGGTTTCTCTTCGTCTGATTTTCTTCAAACTTAGCACATATATACTAGACCGAAAATAAATCGACACGTATTTTTTTTGTTTCTTTGGAAAATAGGTTAAGGGGCAAAGGGTCCCTTTTCAAAAAAGGGTCCCCTTGACTAAAAGGGTCATTTTAAAGAAACGAAACTCTCTCGATGCGAAGATGACTTCAAAGTAGGAAATACGGGTTTTGTCGTTTTTGCGAGAAAAGAGTTTCAGGGGCAATGACTCCCTTCGAAATGACAAAGAACCCCGCACAATCCTTACTGAAATTAATTTCGCTGGAATTGCTCGAAATCACAGTTTCAGTCATTTTCATCAAAATCCAGAATATCACTATCTTCTGCTGCTTTCAAAAAAGTAGCCCTGTAGTGGCCAAACGGTCAGTGATTGATGGCTGTGCCCAGTGGCGTATTTACGATTTTGTTTCGGGGAGGGCTTTGCTAAGTTTCGGGGGGGGCTTTGCATGAAAATCTGAAAATTGTGCAAGATATTTCATATACTTTACTATAGTAAGTAAGATTTCGGGGGGTGCTTAAGCCCGGAAGCCCCCCCCCTAAATACGCCACTGGCTGTGCCTATTGAGACTTTTTCTCAAGATCACAATATCTACAACATATCACAGTTTCAGTCATTTTCATCGAAATTCAGAATATCTCTATCTTCTGCCGCTTTAAAAAAGTGCCCCCTTTGTTGCCAAACGGTCAGTGATTGGTGGTTATGTCCGTTAAGACTTTTTCTCAGGATCAAAATATCTACTACATAACACGGTTTCAGTCATTTTTACTGAAATCTAGAATATCGTTATCTTCGGCTGTTTTTTAAAAAAAGGGGCCCTGAGTGGCCAAATGGTCAGTGATTTTTGGTTGTGTCCATTGAGCCTTTTTCTCAGGTACACAATATCTACAACATATCACGATTTCAAGTAATTCCACCGAAATCTAATTTCCGTAAGGATTGTGCGGGGTCCTTTGTCATTTCGAAGGGAGCCATTCCCCCTGAAACTTTCCTCGCAAAAACGACAAAACCCGTATTTCCTACTTTGAAGTCATCTTTGCATCGGGAGAGTTTCGTTTCTTTGTGACCCTTTTAGTCAAGGGGACCCTTTTTTGAAAAGGGGCCTTTTGCATCCCTTAACCTATTTTCCGAAAGAAAGAAAAAAATATGTGTCGATTTATTTTCGATGTGCTAAGTTTGAAGAAAATTGGACGACGAGAAACCCTTGTGAAGCTACCTCCTTTACCCTTTCACTTTTCGGACTGAACGGGTTTTTGCCCCAAAGTCTTCAATTTTACCTTTGTAATTACATATATGTGTAAAAATTTGAAACTCTTGATACCAGTGTTCGAAGTGGAAAAAAAGCAGAGGCAGTATGCTTTATTACAATTTTGTCTCGACATACCGGCTATCTAAATGTTGAAATACAGTGAGAGTATGTTGCCTAAAAGATTGCATTTTACGTAATGACTCAAAACCATGGAAGAGTTTCTTCATATATAAACAATTTTTCCTGTACAACTCCCGGATCCCCACTTGACTGAAGGGTATTTCAGGCCCGCGGAAGGTCCGCCTCCACTAGAGCAGACAACCCTTAAATCCGCCCATGCTCAAATTTTTAGATTTGAATACACCCAAAGTTTTCTTCGCATCTGCACCAAATCCGCCATTCCCCCCCCCCCCTATGTTCTTTAAATTTGGCTTCTTCTTGTGCTTCAGTAAGATAATCAGGAAATGCATTGAAATTCATGTCATGAGGATTAACTTTCCGACAAATAAATTTATTGGGAAAGCATGTAAGAGAGCTGCTTTTTTATTTTAAATTCCTCCATATTGAAAATATTTAACTTCCATTACGTAAAAATATCAGATTGAATTGAAAGCAGGGGGCCGCGGTGGCTCAGTGGTAGAGCGTTCACCTCTGATGCTTGGGGTCCCGGGTTCGATCCCAGCCCCCTCCAAGTGAACTTTGTGGTGGACAAACACCGTGTGCGTGGGTTTTCTCGGGGTTCTCCCGTTTCCCCCCACTTATTTCATTCATTACTCATCATCACCGTCTCCTTTAGCCTAACCGGCATAATAGTGGGACGTTAAGCTCAAAGATTTCATTTCATTTCTTTTTTTTTTTTTTTTTTTTTTGAATTGAAAGCAATCGTCAGAAAGATCTAGATGTTAGGGATAAACTCACGCATACCGATAATCACCGCACACGTATTCACAATGTTATCCAATTATTAGAAAGGCGCAAAAATACTTTTTGAATAAAACAACAGATTTTTTGATTGCATAAATTGTATTTTTCCTCGTAAATATCGGACTTAGTTATGTATTTCTTTATCATTGTAGGCACAAAAGAAATCCCTTAAATAAGAAATTAAATCTTTCATGCACAAGGCTCTTCGTCATTTACTGTGTATAAAAATGGATATATTAAAGGTATATTAGCATCCACTTTCCAGTGACGGTATGTTTTGATCATTGAAAAACCAGAGGTGGTATGGCATACCACCGCATACCGCCTCACTGCTTGATACAATTGAGATTTGCAGGCAATGGATGATTTTAAAATTGGTAAATCGGCATTACACATATATGTAAGACAACCGCATTTAATTGAGTTGAGTTGGTTTTGAGTTTAACGTCCCTTTTCAGCACCGAGGCTATATGAGACGTGGACCTACTGATTAACGTGGAATCCGAACCACATGAGCTCCCGCCGGGAATCGAACCCGGGAACCGCATTTAAGTAATCACAAGCTAACCTAACCGCACCTTAACGCATATGAATTTTGGTAAGAGTATATAGTACAGGCAATATAGTAAAGTTTAAACCGAACTTTGTTAATTTGTCTCATCCCGTTTGACGTAAAATATAACTGGTCCATCCTATCGATCTACGCTAAGTACGCATAAAAATACGGGATCATTATTTGAAAATTTATGTGTAAAATTGTCTAATCTACGAAAATACTTCTGTGCAAGAAAATTATTTATGTAGAGCGAGAACATAGAAACAGCGTTAAAAATGTGGGCAAATCTTTAGTTTAAGCAAGGCAGTGACAGGAACTGATTGCATTAAGTACAAGGGCAATATTGTAGTAAATTAAAGTCCCCTTATTACTGCCTTTTTAAGGTCGTACATAGTCTATGAATAATCCCTAGCAACAGAAAGGAACCAATGACACCTGTGAATAATACTAACAGTGACGGGATATCATTGCCTTGCCCAAAGTAAAGAGTTACCAAAATGTGCCATGGTTACTAAGAAATTGAAATGCAAGTCCACTTGCAGTGATTACTAGCTCTGGCTAGTGTACGCTTTTCGTACCTGTCTTTCATTCACGCATACCTATTTTCACTAATCCGCCTGCTCCCTACAGATGCATCCTTACATGCGCTCGAGCTTCAAGCTTGTAACGGGAATATTACAAATGGGTTAAATTCCAAAGTTGGGCGTCCATTTCCAGCAAAATTTTTAAAATTTACAGGAAATATATGGATAATTTGATCGTTTGTGTACTTGATAATATATAAGAGTGTCGAAAAATCTGTTTATTTGTTATATATAAGCTGTTATAAACATGGGACTATATGGCGAGCGGAGGGAACTACTTGGCGCAAGGTAACCAAACAGTTGCATTGTGGGAAAGAAACGAGCATTTATGTTACCAATATGGCGAATGTATAAGGGCAATGAACTAGCAGTTTTAACATTTGTAAAGGAATACATTGATAACGAGCAAAATCTTTTAAAAGTTTGTGAAGAGCACGGATTAATGAACCTAATAACAAATTGCAGAAAGTGTGGAAAGGAGATAACAGTGAAAAAAACTTGACGAAAGCGGACGCCCAACTTCGGAATATATGCCTTACAAATCTATATGTAACGAGAATATAAATAAATAATAGCAGCAAGACCTTGTATAATATATTAACAGCTTACACTCCTTTTATTCTAAAAGATGACTGCTGTAAACCAATACATCACACACATTTCTCAAATATATTTCTTCTTGATATCAACTATTTTTTTTTTTTTTTTTTACATAACCATATTAACAAAATCTATCGACAAAACCTTTTCTTTTTCAAAATGCATATTTCTGCTCAATTATTGCGCCTCTGATCATTACATAAAACAGGTACAGATTAATAATATTATTTTACATCGTTATATAATTTAAATTATTTAATTATTTCTGGTGGTGCATTTCAACTTTACCAGTGCCAAGCAAAGAATGGACACCCGCTAACAAAAGAATGAAAAATAAATTAGGAATTTATTTCCACGAAGATGCTAAGTTTCTGAGATTATGTATTCGTAATTGTGTGCTTTAAAGTGCATTTGTTATTCTAGCGCTGTATTCCTTTGTTCCAAATATCTGATCACTATTTTATAAAAATCAAGTTTCTTCCATATTAAACATTTTCACTGAAGCTAAACAAACAATATGACAGAAGTATATAGCATAACAATTTTCAATAATTTTAATTAAACTCAATCTAAAATTATTATTAAGGGATGCTCATGTACATGCTTGGGATTCTCAGTCACTTGTTTTCCAGCAAGTTATTGGCGATTGAAGGAATTAAAATGTAGAGTAATTTTGTTTCTTATTATGATAAATATAGCCTTCCTATACGTATAAAGTAAATTACTCTTCGTGAAAATGTAGCCTTTGTTTCATAATTTTAAGCTCGTCTTTCACAAGACTTACAGCTGCCACATTCAACGCCATTGAAACTGCCTTAGCAACCACCTTAGCACCAGATTGTTTGTAAACAATATGGCTGCGCCCAGTAAAATTCTCAGCAGACGACTTCAGCAGCGTATAGCATGAGACTAAATTTGTAGCATACACTGAGAAAAATCCGTTCTCTGGACAGCGGTATATTGTACACATATGCGGAATCCTCTTGCTTACTTCAGAAATCAGTACGGAGCATACGTTATCCGTATGCTACATAGGAACTGCCCTTAGATGTTATATCATGCCGTTGCAGGATCTCTGATATTTAACAGTCTTCCTTATATGTATATGTATGTTACCTTCGTTAGCGATATGTTATATACGTCCATTTGTATGTGAGATCCTGACCGCCTATATTGTTTCATACGGAAAGTACATACAGATGGAACACTTACACAAAAAGTATTATAAAACATGCGTTTTCAGTTATACGTTTGCTGCACGTTAAGTCCAAAAACTACAGGATTTACAAATGTAACATACGGTTTTACGTACGCCACATACAATATTTTTTCTCAGTGTGCGAGCATGTCTACCCGATACATAAATAGTTGTCATAAAGACAGTAAAGAATCAAATAATATACGAGTTCAACTTTTAAAAATTTTAATATTTTACGTGAAAATAGAAGTTTAGTATATTCTTTTAGTTTTACGAGTTTTATTATTATTATTGCTGGTAGCAGTACTCACTGTAATCGTTTTTGCTTTTTGTTGATCTCTGTTAATATCAGTTTATAGAAGTTGAAACATCTTTCATGACTTTATTGCTTCGCGTTTTGCTGAGATAAATGTTAGTGTAAGTTAAGTCTTGTACTTTTTAACATGATATTGGTAAGCATATATAATATACATAAATACTTTTTTCAGACGTCCTTAAACATCCAACTCAGTAGGGCAGTCATTCGAATGACGATGATCAAGGGTTTCCCACTAGTCGAAGTGTTGGACTTCACAATATACACAGAGGAAAGGTATGAATTTGTGTCTGCTAATTTAGAGAGTTTATACGTAATTATATAATTTAATTCTGCTGGTCAAGTCGAGGTTTCCGAATATGTTAGTGAATGTACGCAGTATAAAAATGATGGTGATAATTCAACACAATTTTAACACAGGCTGGTGATCCCAATCAGGATGCAAAATCGTAACGGTTCAAGTGGGGGAGAGGAAACAAATGTTAAAAAAAAAAAATCTTCCCATGTTAATTAGTCCTATATGTGAATTATTGTAATTAATTTGCAAGCTTCTGACAATAGTATCATTTTATTCATCTCGGAGAATTTTCCTCTAAAAATATTAACTGGAAGGAATTCCTCTTCACGCCTCTCCCTCAGGATTTCTCACCCAACTCGCAGCGTGACTACCAATTTTGGGTTTTTCAACACTAAGGGCCTTATGCCGAGACATTGTGACGCGTGATTAGTGCCATACTTCGACTAACATACGTTTTCTGTAGTAGTCAGGCCTTTAGTACGACGCAAATCATCCTTCGAAACGACTCTGCATAAGGCCGTAACGGTCTGGTGTAGCGGTTAACACCAGAGGCGTGTTCAGGGGGCGATCGGAGCAATCGCTCCCCAGAAGAGAAACCTTTCTTATTTTATATCTAAATAAAACCCATCCCAGAGTTTGGAGATCTTTAAAGTAGATCTAAGTAGTAGTATTACAATCTACCTCCCCCCCCCCCCAAGAAGTCCGTCCTGGGTCCGCCCCAGGTTAACACAGGCTCTATGTCACTATTTGACACAAAAACCGTGTTGGAATGATGTTACAAAACAAGATGAATGAACGAAAGGTCGCGGAAATACGAACAGCGCGACGGTAATCTTTTCCCCATCACTATACGTTGTTAAGTCATATCCCAGTTAGCATGATAAACAGAAGCCATTAATATCATAATATTAGGAACTTCATGTCGCTGCTACCTGTAAGAAAACCTCATGCATTAGGTAGGTACAACGGTTCTGTAATTACAAGCGTGGACTTGGCCTTGAGTCATACCATCAATATCTAGTAACCGACAATAAGATCTTGCATTAGCTGTAAGTTATTGGTGTGACATTTATATCAAGTAGTATACTTGCTGTAATCAATCACGAAAATAGTTTTTTGAGCATATGAATTTTCTGACATTAAAATGATTAGAAGTGCTGCCAGCTGTTATTCCTATGTGCACTATGCTCCTCTTCGTTGGCGACTATATTTCGTCCGTGTAACCACTTATACATAATTTATGCAACATTTTATTATCCTTCATAAGAGTTATGTCCGTTTAATAAAAATGTAAACGTTATTGTAAAAGTTGTGTTTGATAACTGTATATAAAATAATATCTAATGATATGTTACTAAAAAGACTCTGCATCAAATCAAGGCAACTACTATCATAGGAACAATTCGCTACAGAGTGCAAGGGAATCGAAGTAACAACAGGTTTGAGTTAAATTTAACATAGCATCTGTCAATGTGTTAAATTAAACCCACCATTTTTTTTTTTTAAACTACTGTATAACCACCACCATCATCAACAATGATACATTTACGTAATAAAAGCTGGTGTCGGCAGAAGATTCTGTTTTAGTAAGAAGAAAATGTTATGCTCTAATGAATTTTCGTCAGCAAATGTATATGAGTTTCGGCCTTTTTTGAGAAACTCCACTTTCACTGATTATTCTTAAAATAGTATTTTTTAAATGTCGTATTCTAGTCTTCCAAGAAATTTTGCGCCAACTGGCTAAAAAATAAATTGATATTAAACTGATTTTAAAAGTAAGATGCGTGTAAAAGTATTTTCAACCAGAGGTACAGATAGGCCCAGTGGCATATAGAAACAGGTTTCCTGGGTTTTAAATCTAGAAACAACTCCTTACCATGTTTGTATCTAATATAAATAAAATAAAGAGTTTGTTTGTCTGTGTCTGTGTGCGATTTGGGGAACAGACAAGTGGACCGAGAGTTACCAAATTTTGGTCACGAGTACCTTGGTCCAGGCCCCAGACCAAGACGAAGCGTTTTTTTTTTTTTTTTCAAAATTCGAACCAGAGGGTCTCAGGGGGGGAGGGCTACCGGGACGTATAAGTAGTAGAAAATGACCGATATTAGTGTCGCATTCATAGTTTTCGTGGTCGTTGAGATCAATGGTGAAACTCCGATCACATTAACTTCCAAATTCACCCCATTCGGCTAAGTGCCGGTTGTCACCAGCTCAAATTCAGCTACCATTGTATGCGGGTAGGGATCCCCTGCGGGGGGAGGATTACCGAGAGGTAAAAATAAACCAAAATGACCGATATTTTTCTTTGTTTACATAAATATTTTATCTGACTCATGCAAAGAAAGGGGTTTCAGTTAGTATAGAATATACATAGTATAGAATATACATAGTATATATATATATATATATATATATATATATATATATATATATATATATATATATATATATATAAAATCGCACATGTTCTGAAACGAAATGAGGTTGAATACATGAATCGCTCTTGATGAAACGCTATGCATGACACTGGACAGGCATTCTAATACGTTAGCAGATTAGTTTCTTCTTTAATAATGATGACTAATTATAACTTAGGAAGTTTATGAAAATAAAATATAATTGAAAGATACACGAAGATTGAGTAAAACAAAGATCTATTAAAATACTACTGTGCCCTTACCAATAATAACTAGAATCTTATGTCATAACAAAATACATTCTTTTACTTCTACTAAAATTTAGTTTCATACACGGAGTGTACAATATTATATCTGAAGTTGCGTGAACGTAGCCTCCTGAGCTCCTTTCTGATTACAAAACAGCCCTTCATAAAAACTTATTAGTTATACCACTGTTTAAGGTTTTCCTCATCACACCCAATGGCTTCGTCAGCCACAGATTTTTCCTGATCCCATCGTCTCACCTAAAATGATGACAAGATACGAAAATGGAATTTCTGTGCTGAATGTCTATACTAGATTATTAGCCATCATCTCAACGAAATTGTGAAACCATAATCATTCATTGCCCTTGTAGAAATGGTTCTACATTTTGTTGGAATTAATAAAAGAAGATATTAAAATCTTATATACAGACCATAAGTAAATACACCAAAAATAAATAAATAAAGAAGGTGAAGCCTTTAGGGAAGCTAGCCTACGTTACAACATTATAAAAGAAAAACAAATAATTGCATTAAATTCACAACCATGGGTCCTCCGTATCGATGTTTTCAAAATTTGCGGATCGAAAGAAATCGTGTTAGCGATTATAACTGCTATACCGATTATCGTAATGTAACGTGGAAATTTTGCATTTCGTTGACCCAAACTGTACGGAATAAGGTCCCAGGGGGCTCCTCGGGCTCCATGAAAAGGGATGATACAGATACTAGAAGGGAGACACACCAGTTGGTCGGAGAAGAGGAAATATTATGTCTCTTGCTCTAGTCTCATGTTATGTTATAGCCACATGCAATGTTTATCGAAAAAGTTCCGATTTTCTTCCCGGCATACAAGCGACTTCACACTGTAACTGGTGGCAGCTTGAACTAACAAATGTAAATAATAGATCTACATTCGGTCAGTCAGTAGTGAGCAGTCAGTGTTAAATAGTAGACTTGCGACCGTTGTGGGTCAACGTTGTTGTATCGTGAGTGATTCGATTTCCCGTTTTGAGGGGGCATGGTGGCTCAATAGTGGAGCGCTTGCCTCTGGTGCGTGGTGCCCCTGGTTCGATCCCCGATCAAGTGAGTTTGTTGTAAACAAGATCGTGCTTGTAGGTTTTCTCGAGGTATTCCGGTTTCCTCCCATTTTCTCATTCCACCAATTGTTCTATATCATCATTCACTTGTTTTAATCAACGTCTCCCTTATCCTAACAAGCACAGTCGTTTGCGTTAAACCCTTTTTTTCTTCTTTCTATTTCACGTTTGAAGAGGGAAAAGGGACATTCAAATATATAGAAAAGGCTACGGCGGTAATTGTCTAAGTCGCGCACAAGTATTTCAATGGTTTAAGCGTTTTAAAGGAAGACGGGTTTCCCAACACAAGTTGGGCTGACGGGGAAATTACAAAAGAATGTAATGTTCGTGAGAAAAACCGTGATTGTCTGAAAACCGAGCGTCATCTTCCTTGCAGAGCAATCGCACAAGAGCTGCAAGTCTCTAAGTCAAGTGTTCATGACATTTTCCGAAATGTTTTAATGAAGAGCAAAGTGAATGCAAAATTTGACCCACACATCTTGACTCGCGAATGAAACATGGACGTCAGCGGGATCTTGATTGAAATGATAGTCGCGGACAAGTCTTTTCTGGAAGAAAATCATCACTGGTGACGAGACTTGGTGTTATCAGTAAGAAACTACGACGAATGCAGAACAGGTCGTGATGGTTCGCCAAGACTGAAGAAAGCGCGAATGACAAAACCAAAAGTGAAGATAATGTTCATCCTTTTTGATGCTTAGGTTATTACTCAGGAAATTTGTCCCCCAGTACCCCTGTAAGTTCTCATTACTCTCTGAGTGACATGGATCGGTTTTATAAAAGGACTTAGGGAATTCGTTCGGAACCATGGAAAGTGAAGGATTTTTCTTTGTTGCACGACAATGCGCCCGCACACATGGCTTGGGTTGTAATGTAGTTTCTAGCGAATAAAAAAAGCGTCAGTTCTGAACAACTTTTCATATTCAACTGATTTGGCGCTGAGTGACTTTTCTTTGTTCCCCAAAATCATACACATGAAGGGTCAATGTCAAAATTCGACATTCGAGTCTCAGTGACACGTGAGTTGAATAACATCCCAAAGGACTTCTTAACAGTTTCATTCAGATGTATGAGCGTTCTGTGCGTTGTACTCAAGTGTGTGTATGGGGAGGGGGGAGAGATTATGTAGAGCACCTGAAGCATCAAAACCTTCATGTTAAGTTTTTGCTAGTTACCATTAATGCGATCTCGGGTATGATTTGAATTAAAACATAAGACCATAATTTTGAATTAAAGATACTTCAAACAAGTGAAGTCCTTTTTTTTTTTTTTTTTTTTTTTAAGTTTGAAGCTTTTATTACAGAAGAGATCCGTTTTAATCAATCCAATCTTTGAGAAGTTTTGTGTATTATTCCAGAAACATAGCATAAATATTTCACGGAATTTATTCGTTTTATTTTCATTACTAAGTATATTCTTTCCAGGGGCGATGGCAGGGAGTCCATCCTTGTTTACGATGTACAAAAATATACAATGTAGAACAGACAATAACGATGAGTTTTCTTTACGACTTCAAATTGGAATATTCTGCAAGTTTAGCCACGAAAAACTTCAACAATTTGTTACTTTGAGGAAGAATGGTGAATGATCACACCCATGCTATTCGTTTGTGAAATTTCGTGCTGATGATCCCACATTGAAATATTTGGTCTAGGAATTAATTCGTGCGGGTGGACAAGAGATGGCGCAACGAACGGAGCGTCCCACAGTTCCGTGTATCCACACATGTGTTGCAAACCCCTGTCATCGCGTATCGTTCGTAGTATAGGGCAGTGGATTAAAGCGTCAACAACACCAGTTTGTAGTTAAGTGAACATGGCGCAATTTGTGCCTGATAAAGTGTTTTTGCGGGGTTTCCTGCTGCATTACTTTAACATGCAGAAAAGTGCGAGTGAAAGTCATCGTATTTTGGTGGGAGTGTATGGGGACCATGCTCTAGCTGAGCGAACGTGTCAGAAGTGGTTTGCACGGTTTAGAAGTGGTGATTTCTGCGTGGCAGACCAAGAGCGAGCTGGACAGCCAAAAAATTTCAAGACGAAGAATTGACAGCATTGCTCGAGCAGGATTCGTGTCAAACGCAGGAACAACTTGCAGCAGCATTAGGCGTTGATCAAACAACAGTCTCCAAACGCATGAAAACCATGGGAATGATTCAAAAGATGTCACATTGGGTTCCACATGAATTGAAAGACAGAGACGTTGAAAGACGAAAAACCATTTGCGAATTGCTGCTTCAACGACAGAGCAGAAATGGGTTTCTGCTTCGAATTATTACGGGTGATGAGAAGTGGATCCATTACGAGAACCCTAAACGAAAAAAGGCCTGGGTGAAACCAGGTGAACCAGGTCCATCACAACCAAAACGAGATATTCACTGTGCAAAGGTTATGCTGTGCATATGGTGGGATATGAAAGGTGTGGTGTACTATGAGCTGCTGCAACCGGGTGAAACTATGAATGGAGAACGTTATCGACGACAATTAATGCATTTGAAGCAAGCTCTGGCCAGAATACGACCAGAATGGGAGAACAGACATGATAAACTTATTGTTCAACATGATAACGCTCGCCCACGTGTTGCAAAACCGGTCAAAACCTATTTAGAAAATGTCGGATGGGAAGTTTTACCCCACCCGCCGTATTCACCAGACGTTGCTCCTTCGGACTACTACTTGTTCGATTGCATGAACAACGATTTGATTGGACAGCGGTTTACTTCTTCAGAAGATATCGAAACATGGGTCTCTGACTGGATCGCTTCCAAGGATGAGGACTTCTTTCGCCACGGAATCCGTACATTGCCTGACAGATGGGCGAAAGTGGTGGCTAGCGATGGACAATATTTTTCTTAAGGTATTTATGTATTTTGTGTTTGTACTACAGCTTCAATGTGTGCGTACCAACCGCACGAATTAATTCCTAGACCAAATAGGAACCTTTCATAAAATCGGTACGGACAATGTAGCATGCTCTGATAAACTCTTCACGATACCATTGAAGTGAACCTTTGGAAAAGTGATTATGTAATTGCAGACGAATTAGGCATGCAAATTACCTTCGTTCTGAGGTTCCGTGCAATCAATAAAGTAAAAAATGTGCAATATAAGTTGTCACCAGTCATCAAGGATCATAATCTGGAGGTATGCTGTTCTGTGAGTGTGCTTCCTGTATTAGACAGCCATTTTTGATGGTTAGTGATTCTGCTATGGCAACCGTAAGTTGCTGGATCGTGATCAATCTGCAAAGCATTATCCAAACCCACCCCACCAATCGCAGAATATGTTGTTCCTGACATGGCGATCTATAGTAGAGATCGAGACGAAACCATCACTGCGTATCCTTACAATGCTAAGCTCCACGAAATGCAACGGAAACGTATACTCAAGTATCCAGCAGTGGTCAGCAGATGTTTTGTCCTCATGTTGCATAACAATGCACATTCATATGTCCTTCTGAGAGTGATGCAGACCCTCCATGAGATACGATATGAAACACCCACCATTTTCATTTTCCTGATGCCTCTTTCACCCAGTATCTTTTCCGGCATCTTGGTTGGTTCTTGACAAAGATCTTCCCTGATGACCTAACTTTACAACTTAGTATACGGTTGAAGACTTCTTCACAATGTAGGGTAGGCCTCCGACTTTTTTCGTTGGCTGTGCGATGGCATACGTGTGTGACTGCAGCAGAAGAATATTGAAGTTTTCATATTTTTGGCCTGTGAAAGTGTCACACGTCAATCGAATATTTCAATTGCACCAACTTACAGACTGTAAGTTGAAGTACTGTGTTGTGAAGGGGGGCAAGCGGGGCCCGGGCGCCGAAGTAAGTGGGCGCAAAATTCGTGAGAGGAAAGAGGAAAAGATAAAGGAAAAATTACTCGGAATATATGTATGGGGGCGCCGTCGTTTGCTCTCGTCCCGGGCGCTGATTTTGCACGGCATGGCACTTCCAACTTAATACATACGCATAAATTAGAAGGCATATTTTCCTCTACCAACAAACAATATTTTTATAATTCAAGTAGTTATTTCTATTATTCCGTTATATGAACACTTTGGATGAAAATCAGCTTCCATTAAAAACTGAAGTGAACATAATGTAGACTATGACAATTAACTCAAATCAGAAACCAAGCCTTTAATACTTACGGTGGAAATAATGCTTCACATTCAATGCAAGAGTACACCAGATACTCATGAAAGGCCTCCTTTGCTAGGGACTTCCGAGTTGTTTTCCTGAATCTATACACATTGCTAATGCTATCTGATGCGTATTGTTTGAATATGGAGAAGGGGGAATCTGTATTGTAATTTATGCCCACATGGTTGCATTTTCCAAGGGTAGCTACGACTTCGAGGAACTTCCATTTTATGAGGATTTTCTGATGTTCATAGTTGTTCGAGTATGACATTGAACATAATGAAAGTTGTGAAAAGCAGATAGAACTTCTCATATATTATCAGTTCGAATAACAGAGAAAACTTTTATTAATATGTGTAATTCTAACGAGCCCTTACAATATAATTAGTCTTAAACTATATATCTTCTGGTTATATTAAAATGTGTTGTTTACGTAGATTGTGAATATAATATAATTACCAGGCAAATGCAGGGATCGTACCTAACTTGAAGGTCGCAGGCCGCTCCCTTCCGTCCCTTTTCCCGGATTGTGTGCTCGCCGAGGGACGTCACGGCTGACGGGCTAAATGGCCATTGCTGCCAGAAATCTAAATCCTAAATCCTAATGTTACCACATAAAGAGTTGCGCATTTCATTTGTTGCATTTGCTTATGGTCTGTATGCAAAATTATAACATCTTTTCATCTTCTTTTATTAGCAAATTGTAGGACTATTTGAATCATAGAACGAATGGTATGATTTCACAATTACATCGAGGAGATGGCTAATAATCTAGTATAGGAATTTATTATACCAATAACTCTTTGCGTCTTTATCACCATTTTAGGCGAAAAGGAATTCCCATCTGATTTCAAATAACATACAATTATCTTGGAGAAACCAGTATGAGATAAAGCGTTAGGCGAAATGCTATTGAATCCTGTTTACGGATTCAAATTTCTATCAGTTACTTAAGTTTTGTTATGTTGCATGGTTTTGCAAATATCATTATTTATTTCTGATTTCTTTATTATAAAATATCATGTTTCCAATGAATACAAATAAATATTACTGGAAGGGTCATTCTATGCAAAATCGTCCAAAAGAATGTAAAAAAAATATACTCGTCAATTCAGATTTTCATGAAACTGGGTACAGTTGTTAGAACCAACAAATTAGAACCCAGAGGGGCCGCCCCCCCCCAAAGAGGTCCGACAATGTACTTTGGTACTTTGACGTTTGTAATTTTTTATATATTTTTATGTTTATATATTTCTTTGTTTGTAATGTTTCTATATGTACCTATAACAGCACTTGCACCCCCCCCAAACACACATCCTGGCTACGCTACTGGCTTCGGAGATACAGATTTTCAAAGTTAGAGAATATTTCTCGTAACTATTATAAAAATTACTCGTAAAGCTCCTAATTACAAAATATATTATTTTCGAAATGGTCATTTTTCTCCTCAGAATTTTGAAAATAAGAAAAAACAGAAATTTAAAGACCGAAATAGTTCTAAAGTCAACATTCTTCCATAAAAATGGCTCTTAAACGGTAACTGTAGGTAAAGAAAATAACATCACATTTGAATTTTTGAGAAGGAGCCAACCTAAAACGATGTCTTACTTGATCTCCTTCTGATTTAACATTTTCGAACTAGATTCATAATGTTCACACATCCCTATCACGAGCACTGTAACCCTTTTGCCCATATCAATAATTTGTTCTCAGTTTCACAAATAATTCCAATTACAAATGTTTCCAGATGTTTTGCCATAAACTACGAGCAAACCGTTAAAGTATTTTTGAGCAAACGTAATATTTATTGGCTCCTGGGGCAGGGGCGGTTCCAGGGAAGGAACACTTTCTTATTTTATATATAAATAAAACCCATCCCAGAGTTTGGAGCTCTAAGTAGCATTATTACAACCCACCGCCCCCCAGAAGTCAGTCCTGGATCCTCCTCTGTCCTGGGGATTCAAAAACCTAGTATTTTTTATTTAATAGGATTTTCGAGCATACTTTCAGGTTCATTATAAAACAGAAAGGAAAGAGAAAACTCATGCCTTTCGGTGATGAAACTCATTTTCCGACTCCATATTGCACACTTAAACATTTCTCTTAATTGAAAAATATTTAATTTTTGGTAGACCTTCCACATACGAAGGTTCATGGAATGGTTCCTCTATAAGCTATTTGCTTTGGTTGGTGTTTGGTAAAAATTTAACGGCGATAAGTAATGAATGGCATTTTCCTTTCAACATTGTGCGTACAAGCATTCTCCCACAAACAATATTTACGAGTTCAGTAATTTTCTCGAAGTTTGTAAATCTGTATCTGCGAAACTATAAAAGCTAGAGAAGAAACATTTCGCATCGGTTACTAACTTCTTGGTTCCTACGACTGTACCAAGTTTGATGAAAAATCTGAATCGATGGATTCCATGGCGTAAACTGACATTGAATGATTCGTAATTAATTTTATGTTGCAGGTCAGCCCTTGTGCCGTTCCGCAATTGGCCTCGCCCTCCTACAGGGCGAACACGTAGGAGTAAGTAAATAATGTTTTAAAGTCTTTCTATTTTAAAATGTCCATTGTTACTAGTGTCAGTAGATTTAGTGATGCTGTACGTTGTAGAAGCAAGTAAAAGTGTTTATTTTTAATTGAATATTTTCATCACCTTATACGTTACCAACATGATTATATTTAATAAAAATCGGAGATGTTTTAATACAGTATGGAGGAACATATTTATATTAGATAAGAGGGTAAAATGCTTTTTCTTCCCCTTGTCTCTCATATTCTTAATGAATTCGATTGGTATATTATCTATCCCGATTGCCTTTTCATTTCTACTCGTATTCTCGGATGAAACTTCCTCAAACGCACCCCGAACAATATCAAGCCCTTTACCACCGTTGTATACTTCATTTTCTACTTCAGTATTTGGCCTGGGTTCTATCCTTACTCTCACATAAGTCATCAAGATATTGTTTCCATCTTCATAAAATTTCAATCCTCTCGCTTAATATCTTATCATTCTTAGTTAACACTATCATTGTAATACCTCTTTGTTTCCTCTAAAGTCCACAGCTTTTATCTCCTTCTATATTATTTCATATTTACCAACTTTAATAATTCTTATTTGCTATAACCTCTCCCCGACCATACAAGACAACTTAAAGAAAAATAGATTTTATTATACGTTTTATGCTAAAAACAAACTAAAAACAAACTTTTTCTTTATGTTAGTGAACATCGATGATAAACCAGTTCCCTGTAGTCGTGACTCACGCTATGTTGTCAGATCTTTCATGGATGAATCAGGGTTGCAGACTCAATATTGAAATAAAATGAAATTTGTGTTCGGTCATTTCTCATTCGTATACAGAAATAAATGTCCATAATTATTTGTGCCGTTTCTATAAATATTTTTCTTCGTATGAATTAGGAAGGCTCGAGATTTTGTGACATTATAGAATCATCGCTGTATTATCAACAATTTATTGTTAGAATCGTAATATAGTAGTTTTTACTTTTTTTTAAAGTCAGTAGTATGAAACAAATAATACTGTTTGATTCTTATTAATCTTCTGTTTAGTTCCTTGTAGGCTCGAAATCAGCAATGATTCAGAAAATAAGATCAAAAATAGTCTTCATTGTATACAGGTATTGATTTCAACACGTACATTTTGCCAACAGTATGACCTTGGTACATAGTCTACACTTTCTAAAAATTCCATCAACGATAAAACAAGACATCCAACAAGAAGCCAGTGCAAAATGACTGAAACCATTCAATGCCTTACTGAGCTTCCTCACCAATTGTCTCTCTCCGCATGGAATCTAAATACCTCTTCAAATGCACGCACAGATGAAAATCAAAGACTACTTGGCCGGAAGACGTTAAGGGTACAAAGTTTCTTCTGTTACTGGATTTTATTTGTTAATTTGAGTTTAGCATTCCTTTCAGCAGCGAGGCTATATGAGACGTGGACCTACAGCTTAAAGTGAAATCTGAACCACATGACCTTCTACCGGGAAACAAACTCGAGTCTGCAGCGTCAAAGACGAACACTCTACCCATATAGACGCGAGGGAACTAAATTGTAGGATCTGTTCTTCTGTCCACAAGCTTAATGTTTCAAACCCAGATCTATTTTAGCGATATTACTATTGATATCGTATACCTCAACATGATAAGGAGGAATTTTAGCTGGTGATGTGGTCTTCAGATGTAGGAATCTGACCACATTATTCCATTTTTACGTAAACACGGCATCTTACAACTATGTCTGGGAGAATATGACTGATGTAGCACCAGGCCCGTATCCAGGCGGGGGTCTAGGGGGCCCTAAATGTTTGATCGCCCCGCTAAAATTTTCACGGTAGGCTTACAAATGAACTATAATATGGTGATGAACTATAATATGGTTGGATCGGGCCCCCCTAACTTCAGTCTCCCCCCTACATTTTTGGGCTGGTTATGGGCCTGTGTAGCACCATCTAATGAACCCGTGATGGAAAGGAGAAATCAACCTGCTGCTCCTACACAGGAAGAAATTATAGGCCTATTTCGATTTGATTTGATGTTGGGTTTGGCGTCCCTTTCAGCAGCGAGACAAGGACCTAAAGCTTAACGTGGGATTCGAACTACATGAGTTCCCGCGGGAATCCAAACCGGATCTCCCACGCCAAAACCTCCTACGCTAACCGCTTAACCACACGGGAATTATATTGATGTAGAGAGGTGCGAAGTCTCGTTACCTCATCTATTGGATTAGCTACGTGATTAGTATTCCCATAGGTTTAATTAATTATTTTTCTTATTTATCAGGTACACTTATAGATGACGGCCAGGAGCCATGCTGCTCCCGAGATTTACCTGAATACTGTGAGCAGTCTTCAAAATCAGGTAATTCAGATTATTTAGCTTTAAGTATTATACTTTTATAGTTTTATATATATAGAGAGAAGGAGACTACAATTAATGGATGATATTAAAACAGAAAGATCAAACGCGAAGACGAAGAAGTTAGCGGACGACCGTGGAGCATGAAAGCTTCTCAGCTGCGGCAAGTGACCTGCCAATAAAGGTAGAATACCTATGATGATGATGATGGCTTTTATAGTGCCTAAAAGATACCTTATGTAAGTTTTTGAAGCAAATTTTGCTCTTAGAAACAAATCCAAAATATTTCTTTCCCTTTCTCTCTAAAATATTTAATACATGTATTGATATCTTGTCAAATGTCATTCCTATAGAGATGTGAGCAAAAGTGCAGATATCTCATCGCATGAACTATATACAAGAGCGATTCGAAATAATGGCTCACAATGACACGGAATGAGGCACAATAGTTACGCCGTTTCTTCCGGCACCTTTCAGAGAACGAGGTTTTGTTTACGAAAAGAATTGGAGTCTAGTTGGTTCATTCGTTCTCTTGAGCAAATGACAGTCTATGTGGGAGAAGGTATATAGGCAGTACATTTATCTGTTGAAGAATTTCAGTATTCCTTTGTTGCCTATTTGAGATTATATAAGGGTGTTGCGGATAGTTAGGACGAACTGAACAAAAGCCAAGGAAAAAACTAACACAGTATGTACCGAGGAGGTTGAAGCAAGTCAACGCGCCCTAAATGCAATAGTCCTCAAAATGTCGGTAATAAACGCTGCCCAGAATTTCACAGCGGATCTACTGGCCATTAGATACAAACTAAGCAAGAAATTCGGTCTAAATGGCAAAAATAACAACCAAAGCTAGCAGATATCTTCATAATTTGATGCACTATGCAAGATTAAGATGAACTCGATAAAATAGGTCTGAATTCCATTGATTTCAGCAAACCGACTGGTAATGAGTTCTGTCAAGTGGTTTAAATTTGTAACCTTCATCGAGTTAACGTTCTCTTTCATTATACCCCAGAAAAAGAAATCTAGGGAAGAAAGGTTAAATTCTTCCACAATTTTGCCATATGACCATTCTTCTCGTCCACTTAAGAGTAGGCCTACCAACTCGACTCGTTCTCCTTGAGACAGAGTCATCATTCAATCTGGAAAAACAAAAACAAATTATTAGACTTCCCTATGTACCCAGACTTTATGGACACAATGTAAAGTATCACCAAAGTTTAGACGACATTGATCAATTGTCGACCAGATATTCACCATATACCGAATACTCGAAAAGAAATAGGAATGCAACATCCTGGTACATCAATAATTTATTGATTTCAGAAAGCTCTAAAACACGGTTAAAAGAGAAACATTGTACATAATTCTTGCCGAATTTTCCCGAATTGTATACCAAAAAATTAGTTAGATTAGTAAAGACATGCTTAAATGAATCCGAATGTAAAATTCGAGTTGGGAAATGCTTTCCCACGAGCTCTCGCGTCGAGAAGGACCTGAAATAAGGAGATACGTTATCCCCATTTTTATTCAATTTTGTTCGTTTATATAAACTAACTAACTCTATGGCCTGTGGAGCCCGGAGGTTCAATGCCGCGTTCACAAAAGCTCTCCACTGAATTCTATCCTTAGCCAACTGGATCCACTTTCTACTTTGTAATCCTATCTCCTAGATCCATCTTAATATCGTCTTCCCATCTGCGCCTAGGTCTTCCTAATGGTCATTTTCCGATTAGCCTTCCAGTCAAGACTTTGAAAGCGTTTCTACTTTCTTCCATTCTAGCTACATGACCTGCCCACCTAAGCCTCCTAGACTTGACGACCCTAACAATGTTGGGTAAACCGTATAAACTATGTAGTTCCTCGTTATGAAGTTTCCGCCATTCCCCATTCTCGTTCCTCTTGGGTCCGAATATTCTTCTCAGGATCCTGTTCTCAAATACTTTCAGTCTATGTTCTTCCCTCAGAGTAAGCGACCATGTTTCGCAACCATACAGAACAACAGGCATGATTATCGTTTTATATATTTTAAGCTTCAAATTTCTCGATAAAATTCGCGACGACAAAAGATTTTGAACTGATTAATAACAAGATTCCCTGCACTTGAAATGGAATGGAACACAAAATTTGTAAGAACTGTTTATCTAACCTTCAGTTCTTCAGGAGCAAGAATTTGTCTATAATTTTATCCAGTTTTTTTTTTTTTTTTTTTTTTTTTTTTTTTTTTTTTTATCGATGCTCAAATTGGCAATGAAACTGTTAGAATTAGTTATAGGCTGTGTAGAAACGCTTTCAAAATGCATTAAAATTATAAATGACATGTAAAATGAGTATCTTGCTGATCGTACTTTGTAGGGCCCCCTCAGGTCCGGGGACCCCGGCACCGCGGGGTCTGCGGGGCCCTTATCGCCGCCACTGCGCACGAGAGAGTAATCTTCGACGTGAGAACATGTGCTAGCCGAAGTGGAGATATCATATTGTTGTGAAGTATGTATCACCATTATCTTATTACGAAAAAGTGGTTACATTACATGTTGGCAACCAAAAATATACCAAGTTATTTCCTTCCACTAAATAAGGAACCAAGAACACACACAATGCAAAGATACTATGGAATCTCCTAGCATGCGAAAATTAACATTGGAAATAAATCTTCGTACATGCGCATACCTATCGTCGTTCCCTACGGACCACCCCCTTGATATGGCTCGGGCACTCCTGCTGCGCTCCTGTCCTGACTCGGTTAGGTAGCATTCGTGCTTTATTGTGGCCACCTAGCACAAATGTGTTAATGTCTTTGCACAATAGTTCTTGTCGCCTACACACATTTAAGTCCTCCATGTTAAATTCTGCATACATGGAGAACCCATATCTTTGTATTATGTGTATTTTTGGTTCCTTATTTAGTGGGAGGAGAGAGGTAACTTGACACATGTTTGGTTGTCAACATGTAGACTAATGTAACCACTTTTTGATAATAAGGTGACGATAATACATAGGTATATACGACAACGATATGTGATCTCTTTGTATGTTAGAGTAGCCACACTGGCGTCGCAAAGTATTAGCTTCAGAGCTTATTTTAGCATAATAAGGTTAGGTTGGCTTAGCTTCATTTATGTTAGCATGTTTTAACTTATCTTCGCTTAAATGAACTTAACTGAGGTTAGTTGAGTTAAACGTAATTTAACATAGCTTAAGGTTCACTTACCTTAGAAAATTAAGCTTATGTTATTTGAGCTAAAGGTACCTTAGTATAGGATAGATTTGATTGCCTTAGTTTACGTTTAGGGATGCGCACGAGACAAGATTTGAGGCTGTCTCGTCTCGAAAATGTGCTGTAAAAGTGATGTCTCGACTCGAAAAACGTATATTTTTCTATTGGAAAAGCTGTGTCTCGAGTCGAATTTTCTCAGGAAAATTGTCTCGACTCGACTCATGCGCATCCCTATTTACGTTACTATATCGTAGGTCAGGTCACGTTATTCAAGCAGAGCTAATCAAGTATACCTAAAGAAGCTAAGCAAAACTAGCCCGGACGAAGTTCAATTAACGTAAATTTGACTTAACAAACTTACCTGATTAATCGAAAGTTATCGTTATCTGCCCTAATTAATCGAAAGTTAACGTTATCTAATTTAAGTGATCATTAGATAACATAACCAATACTTATCCAGCTGAACCAAAACTCAGATAACACAAGCTATGGTAAAATAAACAAAAGTGAAATTGACATAAATATATAAAATTGTTAGGCATTTGAAATAATATGCCGCACTTAAAAGTGTAAGACTTTGTTACGAATTGCAGCAGCCTAGACTAGTATTCAGTTGTCCCTGTTATAAACAAACAAATATAGGGTGAGGCAAAAGTCCTTGGACACCGTTATAATTTGAAACCGGAAGGGAACAAATGAAAAGTGAGTATGGCCGCTGATATTGGGTGAGGGACCGTAATTTTGGGGGTATATGTCGATCATGACAGTTCTCTTGAAAGCCGCCATCTTGAATTCAAGTCGAATTTTTAACATGGGAAGGAGACATGTGGCATATTAAGTAACACTAGCTCGAGCTCACGAATGCAGTTGTGTAGTTTCTTTTTTTAATCAATGTTGGAGGGTTCTGGAGTTGTGAAGGCCGAAAGTTGGCAAATTACCTGTCAAATGCATGTTATAACGCAGGTTCTATGTGGTGGCCATAACATCCAATGCATAACTGTAGTCGCCGCAACCACTCTGACTGCACACAGAGGACAAATTCGAATGAAATCTGGTCACTGGCGTACTGGTTCCGTGTTCCAATGTGTCCCAAATTGTGGATTCTCTCAGCATACACAACCTGCTTAAGATGTCCCCACATATACAAATCAAGGAATATCAGGTCAGGGGATCTAGGCAGCCACTCCATGGGACCACGGAGACTAAATACGTTTCCCTGGAAGTTGTGCATCTAACCATCCACGCACACTAACTCCATAGTGAGGGGAGGCTCAATTGTGCAAAAATTAGATGGGAAGCTGCCATCTGCGTTCGATATGGAAGAAAATAGAAGGTCATGTAGCAGCATCAGGTACTGTTGCGTCATTAAAGTGTTGGTAATGAAAAATGGCCCACTGATGTAGGTGTCCCATATGCCACACCACATCATTAACTTTTCTGGACTATGTTTTCTATTCGGGTCAACCCAGTGCGGATTCGCGTCACACTAGTATCGACAGTTATGCAGATTGACTTTCCCGTTTAAAGTGAAGTACGCCTCATCGTTGAACAGTATACTCTTAGAAAAAGGAAGAATCCTGTTCCCGTTGTTCGGTAGCCCACATGCGGAGCTCCAACCGGCCATCAAGGCCATTCTCGTTAAGTTTATGTAGCATGTGCAGCTTGTAAGGATGCCACTGATAGGTGTACAATATCCTGATCACTGAGGATTGGATTACTCCACAACCCAATGATACACGACAAGTACTTCGTTTAGGAATTTTACAAACGATCCTATCACTCGTTGCTGTTTCCGACAGTCTTTGATCGCTCACTATATGGCATATCTTCAACAGGACAATTGTTCTGGAATTTGGTAATTACGTGTGCGACCGTGCTGTGCGACGTTTGTTGTAGTCACCTGCAATTACTCGGTATAGCTGCGTTCCCGATAACTGTGCCTTTGTCGGACCCATTTTAGATCTCTTGCAACAAAGAAGGAGTCTGTCAATGTCAATGTAACCCATTTTAGATCACCTGCAACAAAGAGAGATTCTTTCAGTATCAAACTCAGTTTACATCACCTGCAACAAAGAGAGATTCTGTCAGTATCAATGTAACTCAGTTTACATCACCTGCAACAAAGAGAGATTATTTCAGTTTCAGTGTCATTTTCTACCGTTGAGCCTTCACAACTCTCGAACTCTCCAACATTGACAAAAAGCAATTGCACCATTGCATTCACGAGCTTGAGCTAATGTTATTTAATATAATTTACCATAAATTGTCGCATTCCAACCCTTGGTTTCTTTAAGTCCTCTTCAGTTGTTAATTGTTTAGTGAATACATTACCTTAAAATTAGAGTATTTCTACTTCCCGACGTCGAGTCACGTGACATTACAGTTACATTCAATATTCAATCCAAGCTAATTGAGATTATACGTATAAATAGGAGTAATTTAGATTGATATTTTACTTATGTTCTTCTGTACTTTTCTTTCTACGTTTTCTATAAAGGTACCCAAGAAAGTTCTGTCGCCTTTTCACCCAACACCTTCGAACATCGATATATCACCTAAGACGTACCCGGAAAATCAGAAATAACCCCCATCAGCATCGACGACCTTCTGCCAACGTTCTGAAAGGCCATGGATTTCATCTCGGTAGAACTTGATGGGCCGTGAAGCGAAGAAGGTATCAAATGCATTTTCCACCTCTACTGGGGATTTGAACTGGCGTCTTCTAAGGTGATTGTCCAAAGAATGAAACAAGTGATAATCGGATGGTGTAATGTCCGGAAAGTATGGCGGGTGCAATAGTGTATCCCATCCAAGGCGTAGAATGGTGTCCCGGATCATCCTAGCTACGTGGGGCTTAGCGTTGTTCTGTAAGAGGAGGACGTTTTAGAGATTAAGAAGTGCTGGCTCCAGAGTTATGAGTTTTTCTTCAACATGGCTCAACTGCTGACAGTACAGAGTTGCACTGATGGTCTGACCAGCTGATAGCAGTTCCCGATGCACGATGCCGCCAGCAGTCCAGGCACCAAACACACAGGAGAACCTTTTTCTGGTGCAGTGCTGGTTTCGGCTGTTTTGGAACTGGTTCATGGGATGCTAACCAATGATGACGGCGCCATGGATCTTCGTACAGGAACCACGTATCATCACACGTCAATACCCTGTCTAGAAATGACTCCTTCCTCAGATGATATACCAAAGAAACACAGGTGTCTGCTCGCGTTGCCTTTTGGCAGGGAATCAAATCATGTGGGACCCGTCGACCAAACTTGTAGTCCTTTCCAAGTTGATGGAGGTGCTACCGAATGGTTTCTCCACTCACACTGAATTGTAGTCCCAGTTCCTCACATGTCTGGCCACTGTTCGCCTCAGTTGCTGCCTGAAGATCTTCATTCTGCACATGTGTTGGTGTTCCGGCACGTAGTGCGTCTTCGAGTGTTTCGTCATCGTCATTAAACTTGTTAAACCACCGCTGCACTGTCCGCGTAGTCACAACACCCTCACCAAAGGCCTGGCATATCTTCCGCCCCCCCCCCACTGCAGCGACATTTGATCCCACTTTGAACTCGTACAGCATGATGCTCTCTGGAGGTCTTATGTTCACTCCGTCCTTACACAAGTTCACGGTGTAACTGAACTGCCACAACCAGGTAGTAAGTAGGATACACCCACACCAACAACCGACCTTCACCTTATCTCCACTCGCATTTAACTCATGGTGTGAGAGACAAATGAACACAAACCTCCACAAAAAGCGACAGAAGCTTCTTGGTTGCCTTTATAAGTAAATGAGTTTTGTAATTCTAGGGAAAGAAGAGAGAACGATAGCGCATTCTTGTCTATGAAAGTAAGCCTATTTTATGTAACGTTTGCTTCTGATTACTTAGTAGTACTATTACGAATATGGATGTTACTGCTCATTAGTACTTATTTACAACTTTTTATAATTAGCTGTGATGAAATGCCCTGTCATCCAGCGCGAAGGTCGAGGAAGAAAGTGTCCTAAGTCACCCAATAGATCGTGGGGTGGCACACCTTCTGCAGACACAGGTATGCTTTTCAAGTTTTAGTACAGCTACTGTAAATTTTCGTAGCCATTCATAAGTTTTCTTTAATATTTTGAAAGTATTATTACTACCAACAATAATATTATTATTTATTTTTTTATTATTTTTTGCGGACACAAGATACCGTAACAAAATATTCTTATAAGATAAATAACACAATCATCCACGTGTCTCTTGCCGACGTGCTGTTAGAGTGTCCTTAGTGGTAACGAACATCCCAACTAATGGCTGCTTTCCTTTCGGAATGAAAATATAATGGCAAAAATAAGAAGAGTATTCTTCTAACGCTTCCCATCCCCATCATTGTAACAAAACTCTTATATGAGCCTCCGTGTTTGCGGTAGCGTTAATGTGACGAGCTGGACGTTTCCGAAGCAGTTGGTGCTGCAGAAATTATCTATGCTACTGAATTTAGGTAATGTAGCCCTCACGAGTAAGATGAGACTCAAGAACATATTTACTATCATATGCCAAAATGATCATTATATTCGTAAAAGATCGATTCTTTCGAGCCTTGTACTTTCATGGTGAAGTTGAATGACGCCGTTCATTAACCTGCTCCTTGAATTCTGGTTCCTATGCTTGTGCCCAGATTTGATCAATCGGGATAATTCAGTTAAAAATGTCGTCCCAGAAATTGCTCCAGATGGATACATCATATGTAGAATGAAGTCTACTTTTCTACCTCTGTTTACTAATGGACACCCACATTGTAGAAATCTTTTGTATCTGCAGATCCTGTCGTAAAATGCGGAACACTATGCTCGAATACCCTTACGTTTGGATAATTCCTGTACTGTTAATAGACTGTCTTTCGTCGAGCACTGCTCGATGCAGGACGTCCACAGGTCAACAGATCAACAGTTTCTATTCTACGCTTCCTCGTTTGAACGTTTCAACTTATCGTGCAACAGTTCGCAACAACAAGAAATCTCACCAATGTTTCTTTAACTCCGCATGACATTGACTTGCTGTCCTGCTACGAACAACTGCATTATGCAAGTATGACTGTTGTTCCATTTTACAAACCTGCACCATGAGGCAAGACCGGGAGCACACAACAATTTACGTGTTCTTCTGGCTCAACTACTCTCCACACAGATGCCGTCTGTTAGTAGCACTGAGAAGAACCTTCTTGGCTCTAAAATGAATACGGTGACATCGATTTTCTTCAACTGTAGCACAGTTGCGCTATCATGAAATAATCCTTGTATCTATTTATAGCTGAAAACATTGCTCTAATTATTGCATTTTCGATTTATAGCCGTGAAGTCACACAAAATGAAAATATTTAAGAAAATTATGGAAGTACATACACATAGTAATCAAAAAACAAATTTTAAAAGTAAATAATTCAAGTTAGTACAATATGCATTTAACACAAATTCCTTAATTTTGGCCTAATTACTGCAATAAAAATAACAATTATTAGTACAATTTCTTGGTCAGCAAACACATTTTTTTATGTAATTTTCTATTCACAATTAAAAAAGTCGAATTTTTTGGACAAAATGTCTAGGTGGTTCATGCGTTCTATATCTATACAAAAAGTAATGTTAGTTATTAGTTAAAGATTACCTTGACCACGTTCAAATTTAGGACTACTGGCGCCTGACAGTTCGCGAATATATCGTAGCGAGTGTTACTGACATCATAAAGTGAAATGTTACAAGTTGCAATTCACATAGTAAATCTATTTTAGTAAGTGTATCTGAACTTTAAATAAAATGGGACATAACATAGGATATTGTGTAATGAGAAAACTACTCAACGCGTGGCCCAGAGCCAGCTGTTCCATGCAAATATTTATATTCACTCTTCTATTATCATTACTTCCTTCTTTTCTATTTTACACAGCAAGATAATCTCTATTATCATTACTTCCTTCTTTTCTATTTTATACAGCAAGATAATCTACCACGCAGAATAACTCTTGAGGCAAACATTTTAAAGTGTTGAAAACTTTCTATTTTTGAAGTGCTGAAGAAGTTATATATGTTCGCGATTCTTTAAAGATGTTAATAAATAAAAGTAACCTAAAATAATGTACCGTCAAATGAGATTATTTCTGACACTTTTTATTTTTTTAATTTTTAATTACTGTTCACTACTGACGAGGGAATTGTACATAATTTCGTTTTATTCTGCTAGCTACATGTTTAAGAATCATATTGAACTTTGGAAAATGTACGAAGTAATTCACTATATGATTTTCAAAAATGGTAAATTGACTCCTAAATTATCATAGGAGGTGGGGTAATTTTGGACAGTTATTTGTTTTAGGATTTTGGAAAAAATATTATTCAATACTTTTATTAAGTTTATTTTTTAATTTCGGAAAATGTATAACTTCACTACTTCTTATTTTTAAAAAAACTTAAAAAAAAAGAATTAACAAGAGCAAAATGATAACACTATACACCTATATAGCTTAATCTATATGGGAACAGTTAGATAAGATGTTCATTAAAAATGTAAACTACTCTTCTTTCCTCTGGTGCTGGTAGAATCTTGAATATCGGTCCTTCGTAACTGTGTTCTCGTCCTCAACATTCGGAAACACAAACATTCTTCGATTGAAATAATTTTACAGACACATCTCGTGCTCCTATCAACAGCAACACAAACATAGAATCCTGTATGTTTCCTGTTTCCATGGTCATAACTGTAGTTCACTACAACAAAAACTTTCCATGTTGAGTACCGGTCTAGAAATTCCAGAATCTTCATGTAATTCTTTCTGTTGTATTTCTGCTTCAGTTTCCACACTGCCATGTTCTTGCTGATTTTCTGTAACAACTGCTTCATTCTCTGCCCGGTTTCTAACAACTGGGTGGTCAGTAAGGTAGCAACCAAGGAGAGATTTCCCTGCAGGAATCCCCAATTTGGAACGGCGAACTGTTGTCTTCTTACCAGAGACCTAGTATGTTTCAGTTAATAGACTTGAAACTGGACGACCAGGAATTTTCCTTTTAAGGTTTGTCACTATTTTCTGAAATCTTTTGAGAGCCCTCTGTGGGTTAAAAGGAATTAAGTCCGTGCTACGGAACCGCTTCTTCTGATATCAAAATTCCGTGCTTCGATATTCTGTCCAGTCTCTTTTAGGACGACAGGAAAGAAATCTCTAGATATAAGTCCTCATGTATACATTTTCCAGTTTGTCAGTACTATTTACCTTATTTTCTAAGGTGGATCGTAGTACACCAAAACACTCCTAGTTTCCTAGTTTCTTTATTTTCCAATCATATTGAAAACCGAGAAGTCTACGAATAAGTTTTACCTTGCTTAATGCATTTATGTCACTTAAGTTCGCTTCTATTGATTGATTGGTTTAGTTGTACACTAGTGTACAGAATTTAAAAACAGAAGTAACTTTTGCGTCTTGTGTTACTCCCAAACATATAGAAAGTAGTGCTATAGTATGATATAGGAAACAACAAACAGAAACACGTGATTAGAACAATAAAAATTGCACTTTCATACAGAGACAATATCTTACACTGAAAACACTGTGATTCATCATGACCCCATCTGACAGTACAGGAGTGAAATGGTCCTCAGAATGGTATGTGATCACCACAGACAGCGATACATACTCTGCAACATGCTCCCGTGCTGCTTACAAGATTGGTAATGAATTGTTGTTGTATGGAGTCCCATTCCTCCATCACCGCTGTCGACAACTGCTGCGTGATCCTTAGTTCATCGAGACGTGCTGCAAGACGTCTCCCCATAACATCCCACATACCCTTGATATAAATCAAGTCGGGGGAACTGACAGGCCAGTACATTCGCCGAGTACTTTCATTCCAAGAGCTCCATCATCTGCGCTGCTCAATGCGGTCGCGCATAAGCAGTGGCATATTTACGATTTTGTTTCGGGGGGGGGGGGCTTTGCTAACTTTCGGGGGAGGCTTTGCCTAAAAATGTGAAAATTCTGCAAGATATTTCATATACTTTACTATAATAAGTAAGATTTCGGGGGGCTTCAGCCCGGAAGCCCGCCCTAAATAGCCACTGCGCATAATCACCCATAAAGATGAACTCGTGGTTGACTGCACCTCGTACGTGGGAATGGAATACAGTGTCACAATAACTTTCACTAGTGAGCGTGCAGCATTCAGAAATTTTGGCGTCAGTATATATATGCAAAGTCATGTTTCCCCATACATCTGTATCACCGAAACGATCATTTCCTGTGTTCAATGCGTGTATCCACCTCTTTCCAGATAAATATATGTTCAGAATCATTACTCAGACTGGATTTGCTTTCATCTGAGAAGAGAACGCGACCTACTCCTCGATCTACTTCTGATGTTCTTGGTATTGCCGCAAATTGTGCCGCCAATCCACGAGTGTCAACGAAACACAACGTACTGACCATCGGAAAAGAAACCATCCCCATACAAGTTGCAATTCACATAGTAAATCTATTTTAGTAAGTGTATCTGAACTTTAAATAAAATGGGATATAACATAGGATATTGTGTAATGAGAAAACCACTCAAGGCGTGGCCCAAAGCCAGCTGTTCCACGCAAATGTTTTACTCTTCTATTATCATTACTTCCTTCTTTTCTAATTTATACAGCAAGATAATCTCTATTATCATTACTTCCTTTTTTTCGATTTTATACCGCAAGATAATCTCTATTATCATTACTTCGTTCTTTTCTATTTTATACAGCAAGATAATCTACCACGCAGAAAAACTCTTGAGGCAAACATTTTAAAGTGTTGAAAATCTTCTATTTTTGAAGTGCTGAAGAAGACACATCTAATACAGTCGTTGTGTCACTATGGAGCGTGATATGGGCAATTTACAGTCCTCTTAGACATGTTTACAATTGAATCCATTGTTTGACGTCGGTCTTTTCTTGTCTGTTGCACAATGTAGAGGTCGTCGCTGCTCTAGTGGACCATGATCAACTACATTTCCTTCTCACAGCACTGCCTTTATTTCGGAATGCTCTCCATGCACGTGAAACATCATTGTGGACAGTAACAGACTTCAGGACCACACTCGTCATACCCCGCCCTTCTTTCAGTTTCTTCCCGTGTGAAGTAATCCAAATGCCTCCTGGCCATGTTGTTGTAAGAACAGCACCATAATGCACCTTAACAACTCTCTGACTAACATCCTTTACTCTCAACTCTTTTGTGTTGCGGAAGAAGACCCATTCAGCGCTACGATCGCACTTATGTCATGCCATACAACATCTTGGTTCCTGTACACGTATGTGAAGCCTCTGTGAACATGACTGGGTTTTCATTTATTTCCAACGACTACGCAATATTTGATGTTACTTTAACTATCTCGTCTTTGCACATCAACGAGTTTAATTTCTTTTCCATCGTCAAAGCTCTTATAATACATGGTCCTACAGTTTAATGTGCAAGTACACTCATGTCCAAAATTATTGTCGCATGTCTATAAATATGTTGTTGCAGGAATATAATTTCATAACGAATTCGCCTGATATTTCTGATATAATGTTAGTATCTGTATAATCGGCAAAGACATGTATGTGGCAAATTTCATGTCAAAAGAGCAGCAAATAAGAACAATGAAAAGAAAATATAACTTTCTTGTTCATTTAGCAACATTTTGTTTTACTCATTCTAATTTTCGCATTCATAATTCTTTTCCTATGGAATTTACCACAAATATACATTTCCTGATTATACACATAGTATCAGTATTAAAAGTACCCTGCAAAATCATTATAAAATTATATTCTTACAAGGAGACAGTTATAGATATGCAACAATCTTTTTGGACATGAGTGTACCTGAAGTTTGAATTGATTCTGAGTAGAACTACATGAAGTTTGATTCCCAATAAGATGTAGCCTACATTTCTCTTATTAGTAACTAGTACTGTTACATGAAATCAGTTTTACTGCTCGTTTGTACTAATTTGTTATCGTTATTATATTCTAATAAACAGGAAGAAAACAAGAAACAGAACAAAAACCTTCTGTTGCCTCGACGTTTAAGCACAGCGCTCGATCTTGGGCTGGAGACTGCTCCACTAATTCAGGTACTTCTTCTGTATTTGTATATCTACATATATATATGCATACTAGCAATTAGTAACTTGCAGTGTCATCTTAAAAATGAAAAATACTTAAGTATTATAGAACGAGAAATGAAACTAGGGATGCACACGAGATAAGATTTTGTGGCTGTCTCGTCTCGAAAATGTGCTGTAAAAATGATGTCTCGACTCGAAAAATGTATATTTCTCTATTGGAAGAGCCGTGTCTCGACTCGAATTTTGTCAGGAAAATCCTGTCTCGACTCGCCTCGTGCGCATTCCTAAATGAAACCTAATTTTGACATGTATACTGAGTCACAGTGGCGTATTTAGGATTTTTTCGGGGACACTATGCACAGCACGTGCATAACCACTGGTATTTTTCCTTTTAGGAGCCGACAAATTTTAATCAAATTGTGCATATAACAAATTTATTACGGGGGTACTTGAGCCCGATAGCCACCCGTAAATACGCCACTCCTGAGTCAGAGTCAGAAGTCCAGGATCAAAAAATAACTGCTGTATTAGTGTAGGCAGATAACGAAACACAGAGTGATTGGCAGATCTCGAAGTACTCACATTTAAAAATCTGGCTACACTGGACAGGGACAATAATTTGTATGTGCATTATTTCATTATTACAGAAAATGACATAGGACGCCATTACACTACAGTATTTCATACAATGACAAATTTGCAAGCAAGTAGCATGACCCATATCAATTAGTTAACGGATGCATATTCGCATTCAAACGGATGATGAAAGTGTTCAAATTGGCTTTATTCGGTAGACAGCACATCCGAATATAATGAGGGAACCTGCTACATATATTTTGTATCGTTTCATATGTTATTTTCCTGATGTGCTGTCCCTCGGTGAGAACGCTTTCCGGGAAATGAAGGAAGGAAGCGCTCTGGGGGCTGTGCGTTACGTACCATCCCAATGAGGAAACCCCAGGATAAATCTCACTCCTGAAAATGAGATGGCTTGCCTGAAAATGATGTTCCATATTTTCCACCGAGTGTGCTGACCAGAAATCGAACTCAGAACCGCGCGCACCAAAGGTGGGAACGTTAATAACTACGCTACGCGACGTTACTTCCAGATGTTGTAAATGACACTCATACCGTTAAATACAGTTAAAAATAGTGTAAACGTTTCTAGGTAATTAAGCGTTCCCAGGTCAACAGCCAGAAACTTCATTCAGGCAGAGCCCAAATATTGCGTTTTTTCAAAGTTAATTTAAGAATAGCCACTTAATCTTTAATAGGTAGGATTTTTCCTTTTATCTTTAATTTTTAAAATGGTTCTGGATTTCGTGGGCGTACCCCTTAGTTACGTCTGTGAACTTCCGTACAAATGGTATCTCTGTTTTCTCACATCTTCAGCAATATGACTTGAAATGAAATGTTTCAGTTCTACGTCACACGAGTATGCCTTGTAGGCTAGAAGAGAGGTGATGAGGAGAATGAATGAAATAGTAGAATGAAAAATAGGAGGAAACGCCGACAAAATCCACACATATGGTGTTTGTTCACTACAAAGTCCATCCACCGTGAACTGGGATCAAACCACGAACCCCACGCCCTCGAACATCAGATGTTATCGTATTACTATTTCCATATTTATGTTTTGGCATACTTATCTTATTGCTAATACAGAACTACGATAATGAATGTACTTTTCCTTCAGATAGTTCAGCCTTTTCTTCGGATTTATCCCACACGTCTCAACCAAAGTAAACTAAGTTCACAGTTGTTGGGTTCCACACTGCGCATATGCATATACAAACGTATGGAACTTAAAAAAAAAAAACACTGCATGTTAGATCCCACATAACATGTTATAAAGTAGATCCCCATCATAATAATATTTTTCATTTCACGATTGCATGGAATTTTATCTATCACTGTTTCCAAAAATGCTTATATTCCCACAAAACATGGAAACGTAGATAGTTCACTCTGGCTTCAGACAACACAATTAAGAAGAAATAGATAACGAAAGATATCGAGCTATAATAAAGAATTACATTTCCAGTCAAATGAAAAAGGTAAGAATAATTTTACTACAATCAAAAATGATTGTTTTGGAGTTGAATATCCTTTCGAGCATCCAGGCTAACTGAGACCAAGGCTGGATTAACACTCTTTCGCCGTTGCCTACTTTCGAACCACCCACCGAAAGAAGATAATTCCAAATATACTGTAGTAGTATAGCTACGAAGAGTGATCATAGAGTAAGATTACAAAGCCTGCAGTGAAATGTGTATATATTAATCCATTCAGCTAATACAACTAACAGATAGCACATGCATTAGGTTATTCTTCAACATAAGTCTTCATATCGGTTGAGTCACGTATCGCATCATGGGATGAATTGGAAGATATCCTCCTGAGAAAAATCCTGTCCTTGCATGTTCAGTCACGTTGTCATGAAATGTTTCACCTCTTATTCTGAAGTGAAGCGACGGTCTCCTTGGTGTTCCTCCAAGTTCGGGAACAGGCGAAAGCTCCTTGGACCGAAGTCCGAGCTGTAGGAAGGATAGTCGATGATGTCCCAGCGAAGCTGCTTCAACAGGTGGTGGTCGTTGATGACGTTTTCTCTACCAACCGCAAACTTTCGATACCATTCTGCGAAATGCTGACGCAGTCTCTCCGTAAACCTCTACCAGCTTCCGGTGAATTTCATCCGAGGTTATATATTTCGCCTACAGAAATCAATTACTGAACGGACTTCTTCGCGAGACCAGTTTTCTGAACGAGTCGCCATCAGTGTTTACCTTCAACTAGTGCCGTAGGTGGGGGTGGCTGAAACACTGCACAGTTGCCAACTCCATGTATTAAAATTAACGCACACTCCTCATTGCTTTATAACAAACGAAACTCCAGAAATATCGGCCTTGTAACCTTAGTTTCTGATCCTTTCTCGTACTTCGCAAGTTCATAGTGCTCTTGTTCCTGTTGGTCCTTCTGTTTTAACACAGGAAAAAATTACATTCTAATCAAGGATTTACATTGTGTTGGAAGTTACAACGACCAAATCGTCATCGCTAATGGATCCACTTAGTCGCTCTACACAAAGTCTCGTTCTTCAATCTCGAAAAAGGAAACGCATACAACCTCTAACATAGAAACGCCCATCGCCCACTCGAAAAATTTCTAGTAGAACAAATTAATTCATTTTGTAATTCATTACAACGGTTTTCAAAAACCTTTATGTGCAGTTGTTGCTCAAAATGCGATGTTTACAAATATAGGTGTAGTTTGGTGTAGAGTATACACCTACAAAGACCCTTATGTGATGTTGTTCATTTAAGAGATTATTACGCCATAAAACAAAACTCGCCATGTTATATTGGAGTTAAATTGCTCCTATCATTTTCCTCTAAGTGTTCTCAAATACGCAGAGATGATTTTACTTGTTTGTTAAAATTGTGACAATGTGGGCCCAGCAGCAGTACTTATCTATCCCCCCACCTGTCATTTAACAAACAACACATTCTTTCTTCTATAAAATTTTAGCGGTTTTTAAAGACACAACAACAATGTATAAGGAAGGAGAGAGGGAATCAAATATACCGCCCTAGACTCAAGCCTACTCAACTCAGATCGTTTATCCTGTCCTGCCTTTGATGTAGATCTTTAAAATGGAATCCGAAGCTCATATTCTTACCGTTAATCATACCTAGATGTCGCGTGTGGATATCATATAACCATGAGGGAGCACCATTACCAACACCCCTTACAGATAAGTAAAACGAATTTATGCGTTAAGTATTACGTTATTTAAAGCGTTACTGTAAAATTCGGGTCCTACCTCGCCTTGGGCATGAACAATTCTATTGCACTATTTCTTCTATTATCATTACTCAATGCATTTCTCAACTTCCGCGTATTCTTACCGAAGTTATTCGGTGAAAGTGAAAAATAAAATATTGGATGGATACTCGCGTGATTCTACGTCCTGGCAACCCCGACCTAATTTAACAAGTTTTATCCGTACTAAAGTTTACTTTTTCTTCACAAAACGGTAGTTTGACCTTGGAAGACGAGTATCCACTCTCACCAGGAATGACTCCAAAGTTGAACTTTGAATCTGGGATAACCTATATATTTCCTGAAAAGGTTTGTCGAATAAGTTGCAAAACAAGCTCCAATTCCTTGCCTGAAAGTGACCCCATTCCTTCAGGGATGGAAATATATAGAACAACTTGACCTATATGTCCTATATATCAAAGTGATCTGCATGGCTTGTAGATTGAGAATATAATATACACTACTCAATTATATTCTATGTTATTGAATAAAACCTAAAAACATGATCATTTCACTACAAATGTCCTATATTAATGAACCTATAGCAAGATGGTGCTGCCAGGACTTGGCCTTTGTTTTTAAGGTGTGAGGGCCAGGTAACTCTGTCTCTCGATCACTCTAGGCGTGATAGTGAGGTTCACTAATATAGGATATTTATGGTGGAATAATTATATTTTCGGTTTATTACCTTGACATAGGATATAATTGGGTATTGCATATTATATTTTTAATCTACTAGTCATGCGGAGTACTTTGATATATGATATACAGGTCAAGTTATTCTGTATATACACGTATTTCCAACCTGAAGGGCTGGGGACACTTCCGGGCAAGGAATTGAAGTCTTTTGGGGACTTGCTCGACAAACCCTTTTAGAAAATACTGTATATAGATTATCTCCAGATTCAAGGTTCAACTTTAGAAAAAATGAAATCTTTGAGTTTTACATCCCACGGTTATGCCGGCTAGGCTAAAGGAGACGATGATGATTAGAAATGAATGAATGAATGAATGAAGAATATGAGAGGAAACGGGAGAAACCCAGGAAAACCCACGCACACGGTTAAACTTTAGTCATCCCTAGTCAGAGCACTAGTTAGACGCGTTTGTTATTTTTCAACGTTGCAAGTTCATGTAGCTAAGGCTGAAAACTAGGAAATATACAGGGTATCTCAAAAGTCCGCTGACATAGGATAACTGTTATTATCAGAGTTACAACAAAATGTAACAGGGAAAACCGTCTCCAAATATGATGTCTCTAATCTAAAGTGAAGGAATTTTTAAAATCCCGAGCCGTTTAGGCTGTACACTCTTTATGTGTCTAATATTAAATGAAAATGCAACGCTACCATTTACCAGGACTCACAACATAAGTAAGTGAAGTTAGTGTTCTTTTTACGCTAACGTGTCAATGGCCAGCCTCCATTTCAAAGAGTAACTTTATTCACTCATGTTGTGGGTCCAGGTAAATGGCAACGTTGCATTTTTATTTAACACTGAGCACATAAAAAGTGTACAGCCCAAACGGCTCGTCCAATTAAAAAAAATCTTTATTTTAGATTGAAAACATCATATTTGGAGATGGTTTCCCCTCTTACATTTTATTGTAACTCTGATAATAACAGAGACACCCTGTATATAATTTTCCCCTCTCTCCATCATCTATACCTTATATTCGCCAGTGTAACTAGTTACTTGGGTATAGTATATCAATAAGCAATAAACTTGCTTCATGTCTATAAGCAGAACCCGTATGTTTTATTTCAGGTACGTCTGGTGTAAACTCAGATATCTTAGCTGGCTCAACACGAAAGCAAGAACAAAATACACCAAAGTTCTTTATCAACAGCAAAGGAGTACTGTTGTAAGTAATTAATTAGAAGCTATTTTGCATAATCATTTTTATTATCTTTTCTTCTGCTATTTAAACTTTTCTGACTTTTCTTTGTTATTTATTATTCTGTGTTTGCGCCACTGTTAGGAGTATCTGTGTCATTGTAAAGACAAATAAAACACCAGTAGGCCTAGATATAATCTGTTATTTAACAGTGTACTATATTCTTCATATTCAATACATGCAGGGCTAGATTAACCCATCTGGAGGCCTGGGGCTAGAAAAAATATGTGACCCCTGCTGACTTCACCTAATAATTTTTTGTGAAAATACAGAAGGAAAGTTAAGGGAGTATGTTTCATATTTTGGTCATATTTTATTTTATAATAATGATTGTATCTTCTTAATTCTTTTTGGATAGCCAGTTAAGATTTTGATCAGAGTGGAGGTCCGGGGCCATAGCCCCCCAAAGTCCCCCTTAATTCGACCCTGAATGCATACATTTGTTCCAGCAGAACAAAAACTGTCAATTATTATTGTCTACGAAGGAAATACTCTCTAACGCCATAAAAATGGGTTTTTATTTATTTTCTCGAAAACTACACATCACAATTTATCTTGAAGCATATCATTTTGTATGTCTCTATATGACTTATCGATTATTTATCGATATGTCGATGATTTATCGATTCAGTATCAGCTTCGTCTCAATAGATAGCGTAGTTATCGCATCGTATCAGGTTTTAAGTTTTAAAAAAACGTTTTTTTTTTTTTATTTTATCGAAAACTATGCATGAGGATTTGCACTTAGTCACATCATTTTCTTCAGCTCAGTGATATCAAGCGACTGTTCTATGTCTTATCTTTGGACTTTCATTTTCCTTAAAATATAATAATCAGTGGCGGATCGAGAAGGTAAAAACTGGGGGGGGGCGGCAGCCAGAACCACACTATGATAAACATTTCACGAATTTACTATAATCTTTCAAAAATATATATCGGTAATAATAGTTTCAATTATTTTTGTCATTCAAAAAACTGGGGGGCCTAGGCCCCCCGGCCCCGGGCTAGATCCGCCACTGATAATAATATTTTATAGTCTCTTGTATATGTACAGTGCGTAAGTGTTTGGAACCATGACGTTGACTTAAAAGGTCATCAAAGAGTGCAGCCAGCAAGGTATTAGGCTGGAGCTCCAATTTCATCTCCCCATGAATTTGCCAACTGGCGCAAATCCCGGGGGGATGAGGGGACATGTACCCTCCAATCTTGGAACTAAGGAGGACTACCCCCCAATAATCCGATTTGAAATGTGTTTTTGGGGAGAAATTTGGTAATGTTCGTCCGATTGCCACAAAGGAACGTGAGGTGAAATTGATGTCCCCCGCAATAAGCCTCAAACAGGCCCGTGCTGGTCCACCGGGACACCGGGACGTGTCCCGGTGCGCCCTCCGAAATATCACGATATAAATAAATGTACAAGTTTTTAGTAATAAATTCTTACACCTTTATTGGTAAAGAACCCGTGAAAGATACAGTGCACCCTTTACATTAGACGCCCTTGCGAAACCACATCAAAGATGAACGATTTTATTCACTCTTCTGTATACCACAGTTCTGTACGATAAATACATTCAGTTACTGTTGGTAAAGAACCCGTGAAAGGTACAGTGCGCCCTTTACATAAGGCGCCCTACGAAACACATTACAGATAAGAGGTTTTAGTTATCCTGTTTACCAGCTTTGCTTAATAAATTCAAATAGTGACTGTTATTAAAGAACCTGTGAAAGATATCAGGCGTGCTTTACATAAGATGCCCTGCGAAATATCACATTATATATATATTTTTTAAATTTTATTATTCTGTATTTCAGTTTTATATTATAAATTCATACAGTTGCTATTGGCAGAAAACAGGTAAAGAGTATAACACTTACAAAAATATTATGAAGTTATGTAGCTATGAAACGAAACAATGTGATATATCAAGATAGTTCGGATAGTCAAACGTACGATGCATTCTACATTGACACTAATCTCTAATTTACGATTTTCACGGCATCGAAGCTTTCACAGTCTTAATATGCATCCATATATCCAGCATATTGATTGTTCCTATGTGTTTTAAAGCAGTGTTCGGATAATCAGTATCTATTGTATTTCTAAAATATAGCTATATTAATTTCCGTGAAATGTGGTCATCCTGTCACCACGGCATGGCGCGCCCTCAGGTTGTGGATCGAGGAGAAGGCCTCTAGATATACAGGTTAGCTGCGAACATACTTGAATATGCAGTCGCGGACAGGCGACAAGGGGTGATCCTCTAGCTTGGGGATTTGGTGTGGGGCCAACAATCTCATCCTGTAAAAAGAGACTTGTTCAGATATATTTGCAGAATCCTCGGATCAGAACTGATAACTTGTCACGAACTCAGCAAAGTAAAATCGACATGAGATTTGGAACATGGAATATTAGAAGTCTCTGTAGGGAAGGCGCGTTAAAATTGTAACGAATGTATTTAGAAATAGAGGATAAACCTAGTGGGATATCAGGAAGTTAGATGAGAAGGAAATAGAGAAATCAAGTCGGGAAATTTTACGTCCTTTTACGGGGAACGAATTAAAAATTACCAACTAGGAACAGAGCTTTTCGTTCACAAACGAATAATATCAGCAATTACATGGGTTGAATTTGTTAATGTTAAATTTTCTTTTACTTCTCTTAAGGATCGGTGGTGTAATATTATTATTTTAAATGAACATGCCCCAACAGAAAATAAGGATGACGATTTAAAAGACAGTTTTTACGAAAGAATATAACGGATATTTGATCATCTCCCGAAATACCATATGAAAATTCTGTTAGGCGGTTTGAATGTGAAGGTAGGACGAGAGGGTACTTTCAAACCGATTATAGGGAATAAATGTCTGCATAAGAAAGGTTGTGGCAACGGCGTAGACTCGTGAACTTTGGAACATTCAGAAACCTTGTGGTGAAGATTACAAAATTCCCACATGGCGATATTCATAAATATACTTCGATTTCATCAGATGGGAAAACATAATCAAACTGATCACGTTTTAGTAGACAGAAGAAAACAGTCTAACACAACTGATGTTCGGTCGTTCAGAGGAGCTAATTGTGATACTGATATCACCTGGTAGCAGCGATAATAAGAGAGAGACTATCGTTGAATAAAGAAAATATTCAATATCTGAAAACGGAGCGGTTTAATCTAAAGAAATTTGAGGGGAGCCAGATTGAATTGTCGAATAGATTCTCGGTTTTAGAAGGTTCGGAGTGCACTAGTGTTCAGGATACTTGGTTGAAATTACAGATATCATTAAAATTTCAGCAAAAGAAATGTTGACTCACGCAAAAATACGTAGGAACAAACCATGGTTCAACCACGAATGCACTAAAATAGCAGAGAAGAGAAAACAGAAGAAACAGTGTTGGCTACAAAATCCGAACGAAATAACCACATAAAATTTCATTGTCATCTGGCGGAAAACTTGCAAAGCTTTTAGAACAAAGAAACGCAAGTTTTGAAAGCTAAAATTAATTAATTTGAAGATAATAGTAAAAACCAAAACATTCGGGACATGTATAAATGCATCAAGCAACTTAAGAAAGGCTATCAGCGTCGTGCTCAAAAATTAAAGAAAGCCAACGGAACAGTTCTCATTGATCAGAATAGCATCTTAAATAGATGGAAAGATTTCTTTGACGATTTAATTAACACATAGCCAAAAACTAACGTTCGTGGAGAAAGTAAAATGTATACTGCATAACCGTTCAGAAACTAACCAGACAGAAACAGAAATCCCTATTTAAAAATTAAAGAAACACACATCTCCGGGTGTACACGAAATTCTGGCTGAGTTAATTTTAGCTGGAGGGGAAAAGTTATAGAGCAAGATACACAAAGTCATTCTCCTTATCTGGAACAAGGAGGAATTACCACAAGAGTGAAAAGAACCGAACCATGTTCCAGTTCAGAAGAAAAGCAACAAAACTGATTATAATAATTATTGAGACATTTCTCTTCTGCCAACATCCAATAAATCCTCTTAAACATTCTATTAGCAAGATTGAATTATTAGAGATTATCAGAACGGATTTAGGTAAAATCGATCAACTATCGACCAGATATTTACCATTCGACTAATACTTGAAAATAAACGGGAATACAATATCCTGGCATAGACTATGGCAGGAGAGAAACATTGTACATGCTTACAGAATTTGGAATACCGATAGAGGTAGATTAATTAAGATATGTTTAAATGAATCCCAAAGTAAAGTCCGGGTAGGTAGGAAATATTTTGTCTACGAGCTTTTACGTCGAGAATGGCCTAAAACAAGGAGATGCGTTGTCGCCATTATTATTTAACTTGGTTCTGGAGAACACTATAAGGAAAATAAAAAAAAACAGCAATCAGGTCCTAGAGCTGAATTGTATTTACCAGGTTTTGGCGTACGCTGATGATGTAAATTTAATAGGGGATGTTCAGTGGCGTATTTAGGGGGGGCTTCCGGGCTTAAGCCCCCACCCCGAAATCTTACTTACTATAGTAAAGTATATGAAATATCTTGCAGAATTTTCATATTTTCAGGCAAACCCCCCCCCGAAAGTTAGCAAAGCCCCTCCCGAAACCAAATCGTAAATACGCCACTGGGGATGTTAGAACAATAGAAAGGAATGCAGAAATCTTAATTAATGCTTGCAGGGATGTGGGGGTAGAAGTAAATGCAGAGAAAACTAAATATATTGAAGTTTGTCGAGATCGTAATACTGTATTTTATGGATGCGTTAAAATATCAAATAATATTTACTTTCAACAAAGAGGATATCTTTACATATCTAGGATCATTATTAACAGACCAAAACTATAATCACTAAGAAATTTGATGTCAACTGAAAGCAGGGATTTCATGTTATTATTCAGTTAAAAATCTTTTGTTGTCGCGAATTCTGTTAAGGAATTTGTAGCTTAAAATATAAAACGATAATCATGCCTGTTGTGCTGTATGGTTGCGAAAATTGATCACTGACTCTGAGGGAAAATCGCAGACTGAAAGTATTTGAAAAGATTCTAGACCAATATTCGTACTCCAAGAGGAATGGGAATGGGGAATGGCAGAAACTTCATAACGAGGAAGTGCATAATTTATACGTTTACCAAACATTGTTGTGGTCATCAAGTCTAGGAGGCTCAAATGGGCAGGTTATGTGGCCAGGGGAATGGCGGAAACTTCATAACGAGGAAGGGCATAATTTATACGTTTACCAAACATTGTTAGGGTCATTAAGTCTAGGAGGCTCAAATGGGCAGGTCATGTAGCCAGAATGGAAGAAATTAGAAACGCTTCCGAAGTTCTAACTGGAAATCTAAATAGGAAAATGACAATTAGGAAGACCTTGGGACAGATGGGATGACAATACAATACAACCCCTCAAATCCGAACTAATTGGGGCTGAAGCCTGTTCGGATTTCGGGGGGTTCGGATTACCCGGGAAATAATATCACGTACTTATTTCGTCACTGAATTGGCGGTAAAACAACGACTGAGGTTAGACAGGGTGGCCCAGTGGTCGAAAGGGCAGTGACCTTGACTGGCGGGTGTACACTCATGTCCAAAATGATTGTCGCATATCTATAACTATCTTCTTGTAAGAATATCATTAGATAATGATTTTGAATAAATATTAAGTCTAAAAATGTTAAAACCTTAAAGAAACTAAATTTGTGTGATTAAATCTATTTTTTTCATTTTCCAGCTGTAGTTATTTTTTTCCCTGAGAACGTGTTCGGATTTGCCGGGTTTTCGGATTTCCGGGGTTTGGATTTGAGGGGTTTTACTGTATTAAAATGGTTCTCGCAGAGATTGGAATATAAAGTAGAAACTGGGTATAATTGGCTAAGGACAGAAATCAATGGAGAGCTTTTGTAAACGCGACACTGAACCTCCTGTGTCCATAGGCCATAGAGTTATATTAAGTTGTTGGTATATTTAGCTTTTTTTTTATTTGAAAGAAATGTTATTACAGGAACTAAAACGTTTTTCTCTAGTAAACAGGATTTCGATTCGAGGTTTCCACAAATTAGCTATTTACGTTAATATTAAAACAAATTTGGTGATGATTTTGATATAAAATGGTACCCATACTTTCTCTCTCTCTCTCTCTCTCTCTCTCTCTCTCTCTCTCTCTCTATATATATATATATATATATATATATATATATATATATATATATATATATATATATATATATATATATATATATATTATTCCAGTTTGTATGGGCGCCCTTTCGGTAGACTTGTCCACCGCCCTCATTAGTATCCCAGCACGGGCCTGGCCTCAAATCTTCCCGCCTCTCAACGTTGAAGACAACTCTGCTTCCCTGATCCTCCACAACATTGTTTTTCAACTTCATAAATATTTTGGACATCTCAAGAAAAAAGAAAAGATTGTGGGAACGGTATTACCCTCCCCCCCAATGTTGAAGACAGATTTCCGCCGCTGAATTTGCCCGAACTTGAGTACAAGCAATAGCGTAGAAGATGCTTGTGAAGGAACCAGAATGGTCAGATGCACCATCGTTCCTGCGATATCGCGTTCCAAATGTGTGGATGCCACGAGATGACGCCAGTATCGAGGCGCAGGTGCGAGATCACCTCTTCACACCCCGAGGGTATTTGTATAAAGTGTGAAGCTAACACGTTATAGTGGTCAGACAACTCCGTATCGTAGTAAACTCGTTGATCAAGCTCGTTGTTTCTATCTTTTCTTCCCTCAACTGATTGTATTCGTGTTGGTGCTTATAGTTTACACTGCACTCGTTTACACTGCTATATTACGTCTATTTGAGGTCGATTGTATTGGATGGAAAACGTTAAAACGGATGTTTCTGATTGCGTGTCAAAAACTAAAGTGCTACGTCGTTCTTATCTTCGATGCTGGCGCCATCTCGTGGCATATCACACCTTTGGAACGCGATATCTCAGGAACGGTGCATCTGACCACTCTGGTTCCTTCAGAGGCGTGTTCTACGCATTGGAAGCTATCGATTGCAATTACATTCGAGCAAATTCATTTGGAGATTAAATTGGAGCTAAACTTGGCCGCACTCTTTAGGACTAAAAAGTTCGAAAGATCATGTTTCAAAGTCATTGCCATCAAAGAAATCAACTGACCTTCGCTGCAATTGCAGGGTACAAGAGCTGAATAAAAACAAAAAGTAATGACAGCCTTGCTATAATTCATGTTTGGTTTTATGGACAGTAAAATATCTGTTACATTCCTTCAATGTAATCACCTCCCTCCCATCTTTATCAACTTCTACCACACGTGTGGAAGGCGTCGTACACAGTAAGCGCGCCAATCTTTATTGATATCCCTTAGAGACCGCCATATGGCACGGATGATGGTTTCTCTTGTGCCGTAGTGCTTCCCGCGAAGTCCCTGAAAACATTTTGGCGAACAGGTCGTCACGCAGACCCTGGACAGATTGTTGTACACTCAGGACCGGCGCCAGCAGTTTTGCTGCCCTGGGCGGTACTTTCAAATGCCACCTCTTTAATCTGCAAATCTTATTTGGACAGAGGACGTTCAGGCATTAAGAAAAAGTAAGATACCATATTTAAAAACATGTATGAAAAGGAAAAGTAAACAAAAATTGAACTACCTCTCTCGAATGCTTACGTAATATTTAAACGACTCCATACATGTCACAATATTCAGTATGATCGATTTCGCTGTACGTGATGTACAGCAGGGCATACAGAAAATTAAATATATATATATATATATGCTTTAGTCCGACTAAGGATTTTAATTTTTAAGCTTAGTTTATATCAAAAGGTGTTTCCAATAATGTGGAGCATGAAGATAATATAGTGAATCAGATATTACGGAAAAAGTAAGTGATTAGCCTAAGCCTTATAGCGTACTAAAACACAATAGAAATAGACAAATTTTAGATACTTTAATTGAAAATTTTTTTATTGCTTTGATATGAACAAATTTCTTTATCACATTCGCGTAGTCCAATGTTTCAGCCAAGTCGTGTTCCATTGATATCATCACTAGACCACTTAAGCGTATTCCAGATATGGAAGAACGTAGACAGTTTTTAATAAGCTTAGAATAAGTTTCGAAAAACTTCTTTCTCTACTTGCCACTGTTACTGGTAAGGTAAACAAAATCATAAGTACAACACTGACATTGGGAGCAAGGACATATTCCTTAATTAATTTTAGTCTCTTTTGTTCAACTTTTAGGCTTAATTATAGCGGATAACGCTTTCAGTTCGTCTTTCAAATCACTGGGGTTAATATCTTTCGATTCTTCGCGTATTAAAATGCAGGCACTTTTCAGACAAAAGTTCAGGTGGCATATCCTTCAGATTACTTATATCGTAAATAAAATCGAAATACTCGCTGTGATGTTTAAGTTGCTCAAACCTTTCTCTTAAAGTTAACACAATCACATCTAGAACTTTGTAATAAAAATCGATCTTGTATCTTGTTTGTGGATCTTCAATAGCTTCATCCTCTGCCTCGTACTGAAACTGTCTCTTCTTCTTTCGACTTCGAGTTTGCATTGTATTACCCATCCGCGGATCATCCATATCTAATTCTGATGCCAACTCCATCGCATCAACTAAGTAAGATTGAAACTTTACATAATTTCTGCTCCTCTCAAAGTACTCACATATAGTTTCAAGAAACGCGACTGCATCCAACACATGAGAATCAATGCTTTGGAGGCTTTTGCTTAGTATGTTTATGTGGAATGAAAGTCATATCAGATAATGAGTGAGCAAAGAAAGTAAAACCACGCAGCTGGTTTGCTATACATAGAGAATCGCAGGCGACCATTCAGTCTGTTCAATTGTCATTGCTTATTTGAAGTAAGGCATCATAAACCTCTCCTATTTCATATCTAAGTGGAGTTAGAGCATCAATTCGGCTCTCCCACCGTGTGGTGCTGAATAGTTTTAAAGTGAGGCTGCTAATATGTTCCTTTATTATGGCCCAACGTTGAACTGACACAGAAAAGAAGTCATAAACTTTTTTTTTTTTAACTATGCAAAAAAATGAAACGGTGGACTGAGGTGTTCTGGTTGCATCGTTAACGACAAAGTTTAGTAAAGGAACATAAAAGGCTTGGGAATTTACTTCAATATTATCTTCTGAACACCTGAATGTTTGCTTTTCATATTGGAACCATTGTTATATCTTTGACCCTTCTTGTCTTTGATAGGAAGTTAATTTCCTTTAGCTGTTTAATTATTACTTCTGTCAGTTCTAGACCAGTGGTGTCTGTTACTGGTACGAAACCAAGAAAGTGTTCGCAATTTTTTACAAGGCATTCTTTACAGTATATAATTTGTACAAAACGATTGTTGTCATTTGCTCTGTACCAGAAATATCTGGTGTACAGTTTAGTATTATACTATAATATGTTGCAGCTTTCAATAATAATATGTTGCAGCTCTCAACAAAGACAGTATTTTACTTTCAATTTACTCACTAAGAATTGGAATAATTTCATTTTGGACATCTTTTCCTTAGTAATGTTGGTATTTATTTTATCCTTCCATGGTTCTTTTAATGTGTTCGGCAATGACGCTGTCAAACTTATATTGCTTAAATATAAAAACAATTATATATAACGTGTTCTCTAAAATATATATTGTTGATAAGATATGAACAATTTGTAAATTGGTTAAAAATTCGCTGCTAGAAAATAAATGTCTCTAGGTGTTGTAGGCTAGAACCCCTGTCTCAAGTAGAATTGTGAAGGAGCATACTTGGAGTGGAGCGTTAGAATATTGCTGAATAATATACTGTATATATATATATATATATATATATATATATATATATATATATATATATATATATATATATATATATATATATATATATATATGACACTTGATAATCTTATCCGCCCTAGTTGAAAATCTTATCTACGCCGCTGCAAGGGGAGTCTTGAACGAGATACCTGTGGCGAGTAGTTTGATCATTGAAAATGAGGGGAAATCTGAATTTCCTGAGTGAGTGAATTAAGTTTAATTACATTCTCAGGTGAACACAATTTTATTTTTCCATGTAGGCCTATTACGAACCATTATATTTTGATACTATTCTTTCCTTTTCCAAATTTTGCCGCTCACTAGACGTACCGCCCTGGGCGGTGGCACGGCTCGACTTCCCCTCGCGCCGGCCCTGTGTACACTGCACCTACGTGACACTTCAATCTTGATCCACGCTTGTTCATCTTTACGAAATAAATTGTTATAGCGTTTCCACTTTGCTCCTCTACTTCACAGCATTGCTGTTTTTGACTGCTGAATAACATTCGCCACACTTCGTCACCTCACATTCCATTATCAGCTACCGGATTCTTGTGGTAGAGACGCGCCCCCTACAGGGGAGGATCCTGGATGGACTTCTGGCGGGGGCGGTGGGTTGTAATACTCTAGTTAGAGCCACTTTGAAGAGCTCTAAGCTCTGGGATGGGTTTTATTTACATATAAAATAATAAAGTTTTCTCTTCTGGGGGGAGATCGCCCCCTTGGATAAACTCCTGGTCCCCCTATCACGTGAAAAAATGTTGTCATTACCTTTTATCCAATCTATGTACAGTAGATGACGCACAGTTAATATCTTTGGGTATTTATTAGATCGCAACAACTTCCATCTAATTCGGCAGACAGCTTAAGGCAGTGCTTCCAAACCAATGTGTCGTGTAGTCCTACAGGGGGGTATCGCTTTTTTTTTTTTTTTTTTTTAGAATTTAAAAATAGTGAAACATTTAGTAAATCAGTTAAACTAATTTTGAGAGACTGTGACATTAACCGTACCCGGCAGCAGCAACAATGGTTATTATTTAATATATAGTCACTACTTCATAGACGGTTGTAAGCAACGACGCCGACTTTCCAAAATTTACGAGGGTGCATATAAATAAGGGTGCATTCTTTTACCAATAAGAGTTGTTTTATAGAAGCTTATTTTGGACTTATTGTTAAACTTGGCAAAACTACCTTTGGTTATATACAAATCCACTTGGAGAACAGTTATGGAAATTTATAACTATTTACAATGTTTCATACTATCGATAAGAAATGAAATTTTAATACGTTAGAAAGTATGTGTTTTTAAAATGTTCGAAATGGGTGACAGCATTAATTTCCAGTAATAATTGTAAACTTTTGTGATTTTATTCTGCATGTAACCACACAAATAGGATTTTAATTTCGATTCTTTTACGGTAAAAAATATTTTGTGAAATATAACTGAAGTTCAGGAGCCTTCTTTGTGAATTTCTTAATATTGATGTATGGAGGTGAAGACTATGTTTAATGTTTGTAATTAAAATCCAAAATATAGTTTGGCTACTACATGTATTTGAAATTATAGTAATTACTTAATTTCTTAATGAATGAAAGTTCTGAATTTAAGGTTACTTATTATTAATTAACACATTAAAAATACACTGACACATATACAAACACACACAAATATATAATGTGTGTATATGTTTTGTATGTACGAGTATGTAGATAGATAAAAATATCACACAACTACATGCGTATGCACAAACAAAAATTCTGGTGATTCAAGTAGTTGATGGAGAAATGATCCCAATAGATTCCTTCAAATTCGAAGCATTTCATATGCCAATAAAATTAAAATATATATATATATATATATCGCTGATAGTGATCCATCTTTGAAAAAGGCGAAATTCGTTTGGTTGTCCTACCCCTTAAGTCCCTATTCTACAACTGCTTCAAGTTCAAAAATGTTATTATTCCCCTTGTTTACCTTCATTTTTAATATTTCCGCGCAATCAACAGCTTCCGCATGTCTCTTCACTCCTCTAATTTTTCACATCTTCATTCTCACCGTCGTGATTAATTCGATTGGGTTGAAAAGCGTGATTAACTAACCAAACTCATTATCAAAACTAATAAAACGTATATCAGACTTTGATCGTTTCTGATTTTGAAAACGCTCCTGCGTACACTAGACCTATAAGTGATTGCTCGGCAACTTGTATATCAGATTGTCATTAAGAAATCATATATAATAAATTTGTTTAAGTAATAAGGAAAAACTTGTGACTCTTATTGAAACGTTTGGATTGCGAGCGTAGCAAGCAAGAAATTTTTTAACAAATCTATTTCTGTGCAAACCGACAATGATTTAATAGGACGCCAATACTTTTTTCGGAGCGACGCGTCGTTTACTCATTTCCAACAATTTTTCTTTCTTCTTGCTCGTTCGGCGCCCCCTTGCATTCAGTGCCCAGGGCGACTACCTCTAGCTGCTGCTTTAGACGTAAGTAGTTGGAGACGTGGAGTTTCGAGGAACAGCAGCAGCTTATCGGAGAACTGCGAGTAAAAACTAGGGTGGAATCTAATATTTCGAGTGCTGAAGGGTCCTTGCCATCATAACCTACGTAAACATAGTTTTGTTATTTTCAAACCAGGGAGAGAAGCCCCGAGAAACAAGCACCAGCTATTAGCCAGTTGCCTGATAAGCTTCCCCTGCCGTGTTGCATGGTTCCTTTTACAAACTAACTGTACCCGTGTATTCTGTAAATACTAGGGATGGCCAATTCCGGAATCCGGAAAGTATAATGGAAAATTTCCAGAAATCGGAAAATTACGGATTTCGGAAAAATTCCGGAATTTAGAAAATTCCGATTTCAAAAATTTCTGGAATTAGGAAAAATGAATTTTCTAAATTGCGATTTTTTTCCGAAATCCGGAAAGTGAAATTTCCGATTCCGCAAAATAAATTTTCCGGAATCCGGATTCAAGATAATTTTTGCTGTCCTAGAAAATGCATGGTTCTTATTTGTTTTTGAAAGCACTAGAGTCTTTGGTAGTAAAACTATTTTAGTTGTCTTTTATAATAGTACTTATTTTAGACAATAGTTGCAATAGTTTTACACATTATGTTAATGTATTTGTACCAACGTAAAATTAAATCTTTGAGTTTTACGTCCCACGATTATGCCGGTTAGGCTAAAGGAAACGATGAGGAAATAATGAATGAAATAGTGGAATGAAGAAAGTTGGAGGAAACGAGAGAACCCCGAGAAAAACCACGCACACGGTGTTTGTCCACCACAAAGTTCATTTGGCAGGGGCTGGGATCGAACCCGGGACCCCAAGCACCAGAGGTGAACGCTCCATCACTGAGCCACCACGGCCGACCAGCATATTTTTATAACTAATAATGTTAATATTAGTATCAAATATAAATAATAAGAAGGAAGACACTTAACTACACATCTGCTTGTGTAATCTGGTTGATCATACACATCCTTGGAGACCTTGAATGTCCTGCTGGGTTACGGCAGGCCATGAGGCTTCGAGTATTTCCTAGCTTATGAACTTTAGTCGAAGGAAATCTCTCGTGTCGAAATATTGTAGAATCATATGGATCAGACGCGTTCAATTGGCAAGAACTCAAATGAATACGCTGGCCAAAAAGAAGTGGAAAATCGTGCAAATCCAGTGAATGGAAGATATTACTTGTCACATGTATTCTGTGTTATCTTGTTGTAAAGTGTCTCCATGCATGACGTAATAAGGGACCACAACTTGTCCAACGCCTCGTCGTTATACTGCTCAAAGATCCATCAATACGCATTAGCATTTTTTGAACTTCATTTGTATTGATTTGTTTTAAAGCTGTCACTTTTTAGCAACGAGTGATACTAAAACCTTCAGCAAGCTAACTTTTAGCCTTGAGGAACCTCGATTGAAACTCGTGTACACCTTGCATTTACATATTACTATATTTAGTTATGAAGTGAAGCTTTATTTTATGCTTAGTTGTATTTGCCAATGTCATATTTCAGCAAGAAATATATCACTAATTTCCTTTGCAGTATGTCATCCGCGGAAGAACAAAGCCAATTGCCTCAAAATAATCCACATTTTAAGTCACGTAGCAGAAGTCGCCGCAGAAGAAGATATTTTAACATTTTCTGCTTCATGTGTATTAAAAAGAAGTAACTAAACAACCGAGAGCTTTCAGGCCTCCCACAACAACCGGGAGGATGAGGTGTGACTCCTGAGGTAAGGATATTTTTTCTCGCTCTCTACCTTTCCCTTTTTCACTATACATATATATATAACTGAACACTCCACTAATTTTTCAGAATTTTCTAAAGAAAAGACATGTATCCAGGGCCGGATTTAGGGAGGGTGCACCGGTGCACTTGCACTCCCCTGCATTGTAAATATACACTATCTAAAATGGGAAGCTAGCAGTAAAAATAGCAACACTTTCCGAAACTTTCTGCCATGATGTTTCCGTTTGCGGCTTAAAAGATAGTAGAGCTTTGCAAAAGCGATGGTTCTAAGTCGATTTTCTGAAGATTGAAGGAAAAGGATTCACTAACCAAAACAATATAACGTTTGTCAAGTAGGGAAGAAAACAGAAATCATGAGAGAACTTTTTTCCTGAATACCACTTGCGACCCTCTTTCAAATACTCCTCTCCATTCTATGCATCAGCGTTGTCATTGGGTGAGGGGTAAAGAATATAGTCACATGTCACTTTGAAGAATTTCAGAGTGATTGTTTATTTTGGTAGTTATTGGTGCACCTCCCACAGAAAATCCTGGATCCGACCCAGCATGTATCCATACAAAACCCAGTTTGTTAGACTTGATTTATAAAATAAACCCGCTGATATAAGGAAATTAAAACATAGAATCCTCTTTCCACTGAGACAGATTTATTGAGTACTTTTACGTTCAATGAAATGCCGATCCTTAGCCTTGATATGAGCTTTACAATTTCCAGGCATTTGTCTGATTAATTTATTTAACTTTTCCAAAGCTATGTAACTCCAGTAGCTCTGAAGAGTCTTTCAAAAACTTTCAGAGTTCGTTGGCATCTATACTGTCAAACTTGCCTTTCAAGAGCTCGATGGGTAACAAATTTGATGACTATAGGGACTATTTTAGTTGTTGGTGATGTAAGTGCCTTCTTTGCATTGCAGATAATTACTGGATACCTTGGAAGAATGTTCGGGATGGTTATAATCCTGTTATAATACAAAGTTATTACTCCAAATTCACATTCCTGCTAGAATTCCATGCCTCACTTAAACGTTATGAAACACGTTTTTGTCCATGATTTCATTAATTCGAACTAAATTATCATTTTGACAGTCTGTAAAGCATCTCTAAACATTGACGCTACCTTCCCCATGCCTTGCTGTACGTACTACACGGTCGGAAACAGGCACGTAGCCAACAGCGTAGCCAAGGGGTGGGTCCGGGCGATCCGGATTCTCCCTTCGAAACTATAAATGAAAAATACTTAAGGAAGGATGAAAGAAAAAGAAACGAGGAAAAGAAGAATCAACATTAAAAATTAAAAGCTACAGCAAGCGTTTGATTACTCTTTCTTATGAGGAGCTTTGTATGGAGGAAACAGGGGAGGGGTGTCAAGTTAAAAATGGGTATTATTGAAACGGAGCATTCCGAATTCCATCTAGCTCCATACTAATCCTATGGACTACAAATGACAATCGATAAACTGCTTCGGTCAGATAGACTCTGGCCCACAATCACCAATAATATGAACCTGGCAACATAGATTCCAGTTACACTTGTTAAATAAATTTTCAATTTCGCGGCAACATTAATCCATTTTATAGGATGTCTTTACTACTGAAAGAGATTCGTTGCTATTCTTGACGGCACTAAACGAAGATAAGAGAAAGAAGAAAAAAGTAGACAGGAAGAACTATATGTTTTTCAATACTTTTTTATATTCTTTTGCTCGAGATTTCATTATAGTTTGTTATTAAAATACTTACTAATACACCATTGTCCTAACAGAACAATATGGGTATGTTGCCAGTAAAATATTAATAGTTTAGATTTTTCGAGCCCCTTGTGTATAACCACAGTATTTCAATTCACGTCCCCCCATTACGAAATCCATGCTAAAAGAACAAGTATATGTTGCCAGTAAAATAGTTTAGAATGATCGAGCCCCTGGTGTGAATACTATCCGGATTGCAAACATATTTATAATATTACCTTAATATTTATCTCCAGTGTCCTACGCAAGGGAGAATTTTCTTGGTTTTAACCCCTTCCCTTTATACTCATGTCCTAAAAGGGTATATAATTGATAACTTGAACGCCACTATTACTTGATTAAATTCTGCGTACGTTACGGTGCCTTACCTTATAAAAAAATGAGTGCATACACGTTTTATTTTTAGCACTCAAAGTTTTAACAATATTTTCATGTATGCAACTGTTGTGCTCATATCTTAGTATGATATTTTTCCATACCTTTTAGAAGGGTGTTAAAAACCAGGTAAGAACCCCCCTTGCGTACAAAACTGGATTATAGAGCCTGTCCAACATCGTTTATTATAGTTAATTATTGCGGTATAAAATGGACTCTTACACTGTAACAGGAAGTTCAATAAATACATAAACAAACAAACAAACAAAAATGCTCATCTGAGTGGAGAGAACAGTGATGAGAGAAACAAATATGAGAGACAGAATTAGAACTTGAGCTTCTAGTGTTTCTCTTCCATTTAATAGGCAGATAAAATCTCGGAATGCAATTGCCTATATTCTGGTCAATGTTTTGTATAGGAGATAAAACTTTAATGTTGCTAATGTTGCTACTTAACAACTGATGTAACTACTTCATTTTTCCTATCTACAGAGTATTTAATATTCGACTTTCAGTTTTCAACTCTTGCATCTCATATATATTCATTCAGAATTCATCGGTACCAGCGAAACGAACGCACCATTAGTACTTAAAGGAGTATCCCTATACTTCTACTTCCTTTTTACAGTTCGTTTCGCCGATAACCGAGGGTGGTAAAAAACATGGATATTTAGATAGAGCGCATACTAGTTTCTGTGTAATTCCTTAAACCGCTTGGGATAGGTCCTATAGTTTCTAAGGCAAGGCGTTTCGAAACGTAATATTTCGAATTTTCGGCGGTTCATAACTTTGAAAGGAGACGTTTTGTGATCCATGCTTATTAGAACTTTTTTTTATTAGAATCACCTTCCAAAGTTTTTTGGCGGAGTTCCTTCCATCCTGTATACATAGGAATTAATAGTTTATTTAATCGTAGTGGAAGAAAACTACGGGGAAATAGAGCCAATTGTAGTTATATAGAAAAATATTGAACTTGTTATTTTGATGGGCGACATTAGTGGTTCTCGAGAAAATAATAAAGAGATAGGATTCGCCGAATTCAGTCGACAGAAGTAGCTGATGATAGGGAATATGTTATTTAATCAATACAGTTGAAAACGATAGATTTGGAAGTCTCCATTGAAAGATGCTATACCAAATACATAACATAATAGTACAGGGTGTTTCGAAATAAAAATAATGAGAATTCTCTGCTAAGTTCCATCCCATTAGCTAGTTGTTTAAGAATTTTGAACTTCCCAACCTAAGTTATCATTACGGTAGCATAGCTAAGAACCGTGAGTTAGAAATGAACTTCAGACAACTAGGAAAAATATAACTGCCAATTAAGAAGGGAAATCAACAAAAAAGGAAGTATACAATAGGTGTAAAAGAAAAAAAAAAGAATTAAAAGGGACAGAAAAAATGGAATAATTTGTTCGAAGATAAATTCAATGGGAAAGAAAAGATAATAATTAAGAATTATCCTAGTCATAATACCGAAAAATGTTAGTCCGTGCGTAACACTAACTCCTAATAGTACAAAGTCAAGCTATAGGTAACAATCAGACTAATACAACAAAGAATAGAACAATAGAATAGAACAAAGAGTGTAGAAAAAGATTAGATTAACGGCAGTAAAGAAAAAAATTATAATTCCTACTTAAATACGAAGTCGTCTAAGGATCATAATATACGGAAACTTCTAAATTCGTATTAATTGACCTATCAGTGCTCGAAGATATTTATGATAAATAAATATGGCAACTGGCATCCACTAGCTTTTAATTGAACTAAATCTTCAATTAATCAATTACTTCACGATTTTGATGTAAATTTCATTAGATTCTACAAGCATTTATATTCTAGTCGTATTAATATGCCAGACTCTCAAGTTAATAACTATCATGAGATTCCTTTTCCTCTAATCAGCTTTCTCAGTCACTTGTTTTAAACATGTTAGTTAAGAAATCTTACCTTTATTATGTTCGTAAAGATTATTTATTGTTATCTCTTAACTTTGCAGGTAACAACATCTACCTCTCACCCACAACAAGACACCTCAGGTGAGTTAACTACAATTGAAGTTTTATTATGGTATTTGTTAGGTTTTAGAATTGTAAAGAAACCTAAAAAGAGAATAACTGGATTGTCCACCTCGTAACCAGAAACAGAAATGTATATAAGATATCCTGGTTTAGGGTTATCAAATGTTCCTGAAATTCTTGAATATTCCAGGTTTTTACTCTATACATTCAGGAGTTCTGGAAAGCTCATTTCTGGACTCTTATTTGTCACAGTTTCTTTAACTGTCTCCTTGTAAAGTATTTTGAGTCCTCCTGATGCTTATTTTGGAAATGTGTCAATGTTTAAGATATTCTAACACTTGTTTCTGATGAAACACTGTTGTCAACAGTGACTTATTGAAAATAACAGAATTATAAACGGTATTGATATGGATATTAGTGGTATTATGGATGGCAGTGGACATATGATATAATCAGTAAGATAAGGAATTGAGGAAAGTATCCTTGACTCTCATCATCATCAACTTGTACTCCTGCTTCTTCTTTTTCTTCATAGTAAGTTGATCTAATTGGTTTTACCTAAATAACTATCTTTGATTTTACCTAAATAACCATCGAATACCGGTACTTATAATTCTCCTATGTATATTTAGTCTGTTCAGGTTTTATTTCGTGGAGGAATCCAATCATTTTGAGAATGAAGAAGTTTCCTGGATTTTTGTTTCGTAACTTTGGTCACCCTATGCTTGGTTATCATTTCTACCATGCTCTATAATAGAGGCTCAAGAAATGAACTGAACATACCCTATCCTAGTCAATCATTTCTACCAGGCTCTGTAACAAAGGTTAACGAAATGCCCTAAAAACACTCTATCCTAGTTAATCATTTTTACCATGCCCTATAAAAGGCTTAATGAATTAACTGAAGATCGATAACAGTATGGCGGAGTCTAACAATACGCACTCACTAGTCAGTGATGATTTCAGAGGTGGCCAGGGGAAAATCCCCTCGCAGCTACGAAATTCCCCTTCTCTCTTCATGGCAATTCTGCAATCGACTTCAATCTGATAACCAATACTTTCTCACTACCTTTCACTCTCCGCTTATTCAAATTTTCCTTGGAACAAAATCTGAAAGCATCACTCTACGCGCCTCACGTCAACACTTTAAATTAAATCTATATCATAGTTCAGTAATCCATGAAGCAGAGTATATTTTAAAAGAAACACTTTGGATTTCCCGTCTAAATTTAGGATTAACAATAGGGAAATATGCTCATTTCAGATTCCTCTAGAAGAGGGCCATCGTGTGTAAATCGAATAAGGCAAGAAGTGTTATAAAAGACATATATCGAGAAATTGTGAGATATTAGGAAAAGACCGTGTCGTCTAGATATTCGATACGCAAAACATGAAAATGAAAATGACAAGGGTGTATAATGGAGTGGAACGAAAAAACTCATTTTATTAAAAAATAATTTAATAGTGAAAAAGGTAAAAATAAAATTTGATGTGAAAAAGGCAAAAACAAAAATTTAAGGTAATCGGAGCATACTTTGAGGTACCGGTACTGTAAGTACGATAACATTTCATAAATTTTTACATTAATTGTCCTATTTCAAGCCTGTTTCACTCCTTTATTTGCACTATAATAACCTTGATTGTACTTGTCATGTCTTTTGATTGATAAAATAATTTTTTTTAGGGGAAATGAGGAGAGCTCTAAATTTATAGTGATTTTAAAAGAAAATAAACCATGTCAAAAATATGCAAAAAGAAAAAAAATCGACTTTTATTAAAACGAAAAAATATTGTATACTAAGGTAGAATTATTACTTTCCTCCTAACCCCAAAACAAAAAGTTTGTTTCTTAAATAAAAAGACAAAACAAATACAATCAAGGATTTTATAGCGCAAATAAAAAGAGAGTAAAGGAGTCTGAAATAGAACAAGAAATGTCACATTTATGAAAGTTTATAGCAGTACTTCTGCACCTCAAAGCATGCTCCGATTATCCTAAAATTTCATTTTTGCATTTTTTACATCAAAAGGCAATTTTTCTGCATTATTAGAAATAAAATTTAAAAATTCGAGTTTTTTCGTTCCATCCTGGTGTACAACGTTAAGACATGAATCCGAACAAACACTTCAGGGCAGAAAGAATTCGAAAGTATCATGGGTAGAGAACATATCGTATTATTGAACTAAGAATTTAGGATGAGAAAGAACTGTTTCGTATGCTCTCAAACACCAGTATATGATGTCAAGACGAGAGTTTTACAGACCATGGTTATTCCATTGCAAAAACAAAGACAAAAAGATGAAATTAATGTTTAAAAATTAGTGTAATATCACCTACGGTAAACTAAATGTACCGTACTTCGAATTTTGAACAGAAAACTATATGGCAGAACAAATAAGGAAATTTTCAGAAAACAGCTTCTGTTTAGAAAAGTAAAGAAAGCAAGAGACACCATTAATTTACTTAGGGTAAACAATGAAAAGCTTATCGCAAATAGAAAGTATAAGAAAGCGTAGTACTATGTAAAAGAGGATTTCATCGAATGAAGTAGGGTATCTTGATTCGAGTGCTAATGAAAGATTAGTAGGAATGGAAAGATCGAAGCCCCATAATAAACATACATACACAGTGTTTCTAAAGATCGTTTACAATGCTTGATTAAAAGGAGAAAGCTGCTAATAAAAGTGAATTACTATAAGTATACAAGAATTGATGGAATGAGAATGTGGAAGGAGCCCATGGATACGTTGTTCTCCACAAGCAACTCATTTGGATTCGGATCAAACGTGGAACCCCTATGCAAAGGGATTTCAGAAACAAAACGGCTATCGCCTACAGTAATACGGAAGTGGACTCATTCTACACTTCTGGTTTTTGTCCTTTGGACAATCCATATTATATTCTTTCTAGCCAGTCTGCTATCACACTTCAATAATATTGTCATTATTCTAGTATTCGCCTCGAAAGTTCATGTTCTTGCACTTTTTGAAGTGTCTACTTTGTTAATATAAACATTTTCAGCTCATTGTTGCATATTATTTTGTTTTTCTTGTTTTTCTCTTGTGTAACCACCTTCTACTTTTGTCAACAATTTTAAGTCCGTTCGGAAGGGTCACGGTGGCTTAGTGGTAGAGCGTCCACCCCTGGTGCAAGAACTGATCCGAGGCCAAATAAATTGATGATCGTCAATATCGTATCCGTAGGCTTTTTGGGATTCTCCTTTTTCATTTACTTTCATTAACCACTTTTTCCCATTAGCTCATAGGACATAAAGGTAGGTTGTAAAACTAAAGATGTCATTTAATTTCATTTTCTCTCCCTCTTTTCCGCCTTAGGGTATTAATTTAATCTAAATGAAATCAAAAAAGCCTTAGTCGACACAATTGCTATGTTCAAAAACTCATTTTATTTTATTTTATTTATTTATTTATTTATTATTATTATTATTTTATTTTTTTGCTTTGGCTGTTTCATGAATACAAAATAGAAAACTAAAATATTTTAGAAATTGCCTTTCTTTCCCCTCTAAGAATGGAAGCTTTCGAAAATGCTGGAACATATGACTAATCATATTTAAAATGAAGCTTATATACCAAGTTTTATTTTCCTAACATGAGAGATTGGTATATCCCTCTGCCCCTTTTAGGATACGCACTTTAATTAAAGTGATATAGAAAAAATCGGTCCAGACAAAATGCTATGTTCCAAAACTCATTGAAATGATTCTCCCGTGATGATAATGAAACAGACAACGTCAATCTCATTTTTATAAGAGATTAGCTGAGATACCCATTCTTCGCATGGGGGTTGTATTTGCAAGTCAACGCCTGTGAGAGTATCACCATTCATCTCAGCGACCGCGAAAACTATGGCTTAGACACTGATATCGGTCATTTTGGATTATTTTTACGTCTCGGTAACCCTCTCCCCCGCAGGTGACTCCCGGTCTGCATACAATGGTAGCTGAATTTGAGTCATCACTAATGGAACTGTCACCATTGATCTCAACGACAGCGAAACCTATGGGTTTGACACTAATATTGGCCATTTTTTTTATTATTTTCACTTGTCTCATCC